>NC_134092.1:93396273-93719454 GCF_000715075.1 Nicotiana tabacum | reverse complement strand
TAGCAACGGTGCGTGTTATAACTTAATAGAAGTACTTATTTAAATTCGATATAGACAATTTGATTTGTTTGTGAAAAATTTATTTTGATATACTATGCATAGTTGAATAATAGAAATCAGTAGGCATACGAGAAGAGAGAAATCAATACCTTGTGCTTTGTGATTTGCTGCTAAGTGCTAACTGTTAAGTTAAGGACAATGGCAGAACTTTGATTTCAATAGAAGCAGTCTTAGACTCTTTACTCTTAGTAGGAAAATTAGGTTTTAAAAGTAGGTATTTGAGATATTAAATACTTGTAGGTTGAAGGCTCAAGGCCCAAGACCAAAAATTTAATTCCTTATATATATATATATATATATATATATATATATATATATATATATATATATATATATATATATATATATTCAATTCATTTCGGTTATTTTTCGGTTCTTTCAATAAATTAAAAATCCTACCCTAATTTTTCGGTACGGTTATAAATTTATAAATTAACCTACGGTTTTAATATAAAAAAATCTAAAAATCGGTTCGATCGGTTCATTCGGTTTTTAAATAACCATTGACACTCCTTGATGTGCCTAAACAACGTGATGATGCAAAGAGATGCAATGATCCAAGAATATAACGAAGGTACATATTTTCTCCTACAGATATTAGCTAGTTTAACCTTGCATTTTTGTTCACACTTTTCGTTGGTATTATTAATCTTGATAATGCAAAGCCAAAGATTTCTTGTGTGGTCTCTTTTTCTTATTTACTTCTTTGTGAAAGACAAAGTATCCCTCATTGGTTGTGGAAAGTCATTTCTTTTTTTTCTATATTGAATTGTTCTTTGTTGGATTTGTAAAGAGCTAGCAAAAAGGGAGGAGTCTTGCGCACATGAGAAATTGGTCCTGAAGGCAAACCGGGAGGATCCCTCCCCCCCCCCAATATGTAATGTTAATTTAATTTATTGTAACTGCTACTTAATTCTTGTAACTCCTACATGAATTCTGTAACAACTTTTTTATTTCATAACCCCAAATTAAATTCTCCTTCTTGTAAAAGCTCTAGAATCTTATCTATATTAGGAGTTGTTGTGTGAAGTTTTCAAATATAGAAAAATACCTTCATCTCTCTTCTTCTTCAACCGAATTCTGGGCAATTATTTTGTGCAAATTCTAAACTTTCAGCCATGAGTGCACGTATTTGGAGGTGATGTGGAACCTTGGGGAGCGACCGGTCTTAACGATTTGCACCCAGTTGGGATGAAATCGCTTTCAAGGCAGCGGCTTGCCACGACACAATGTAATATGGCCAAATTTTTATGACATTTGCCATGACATAATATCCATTATAACAAAATTTGTGGATCATGACATAATATCCACTATTAGGCCAAGGATTTCTTGCTATGAATAGAGGAGCTTCTCCTCATTTGCAAACACACCAATTTAAGAGCTTTTCACTCTTGTCTTTCTTTCTCCTCCTTTATTTCATTATAGAGTATTTTGTAAGAGAGTGAGTGTTGGGAAATACTTGTGTGAACCCTTTCTTTGGAGTGATCTTGTGAGGTTATTCTCTTGGGGTATTTGGGACTAATTAGAGTATTTACTCTAATTTTGTACTCTCTTTTGTACTCTTGTTCGTATAGTAAAATTGCTCATCTCCGCTTGTAGACGTAGGTCACCTTGATCGAACCACGTTAAATTTGTGTCTTTTTATACATGCATCAACCCGAAGAATTTGAAATTGAAGAAAAAGAAGATCATGTTTGCTTGTTGAAGAAATCCTTGTACGGATTAAAGCAGTATCCAAGACAATGATAAAAGGTTTGATTCCTTTATGTTGGGTCATCGTTATTCGAATAGCATGTATGATAGTTGTGTTTACTTCCGGAAGTTAAATGATGGTTCATTTGTGTACCTATTATTATATGTTGATGACATGCTCATTGCTGCTAAGGATTTAACAGAAATTCACAATTTGAAAAGTCAGCTGAAAAGTGAATTTGAGATGAAAAATTTGGGAGCAGCTAAGAAAATCCTTGGCATGGAGATCAAAAGAGATCGAAAAGACAACAGGCTATTTATGACCCAGAAGAAGTACTTGGAGAAAGTTTTGGAGAGGTTTGGCATGAAAGATGCTAAACCAGTTAGTACTCCTCTTGCTGCTCATTTTAAGTTATCAGCTGCTCAGTCCCCACAGTCAGAGGAAGAAGAGAGGTACATGAAAAAAGTTCCTTATTCCAGTGCAGTCGGCAGTATTATGTATGCAATGGTTTGTACACGTCGAGACATTTCACAAGCAGTGAGCATGGTAAATCGGTATATGGCTTGCCATGGTAAGGCACATTGGCATGCTGTGAAATGGATTCTCAGATACTTGCGAGGTACTTCAAACACATATTTGGAGTTTGGGAGAAATACTAACACTTTGGTTGGTTTTGTAGACTCAGATTATGCAGGTGATCTTGACAAAAGAAGATCACTGACAAGCTATGTATTTTGCATCGATGATTGCGTTATTAGTTGGAAAGCTACATTACAACATGTAGTAGCTTTATCTACTACCGAAGCAGAATATATGGCAGTGACCGAGGCGATCAAAGAAGTTTTATGGTTGAAGGGTCTATTTGCGAAACTCAGTTTACACCAAAGTGATATTACCATTTGCTGTGATAGTCAAAGTGCCATTCACTTGACTAAAGATCAAATGTATCATGAGAGGACGAAGCACATTGATATAAAGTATCATTTCATCTGAGAAACCATTGCTGAAGGAAAAGTCTCTATTCAGAAATCAACATTAGAGACAATCCTGGTGACATGTTCACAAAAGCTCTTCTAGTGTCCAAGTTCAAGCTTTGCCTGAACTTGATTGGCATTTATGAAGAATGATTTTGTCTATTGGTCTTTTTGTAGAGAAGGTGGAGCAAATTTACTATATATATATAACCCGAAATTAGGCCAAGGTAGAGATTTGTATTATGGCCAAATTTTTATGACATTTGCCATGACATAATATCCATTTTAACAAAATTTGTGGATCATGACATTTTCCATGACCTAATATTTACTATTAGGCCAATGATTCCTTGCTATAAATAGAGGAGTTTCTCCTCATTTGCAAACACAACAATTCAAGAGCTTTTCACTATTGTCTTTCTTTCTCCTCCTTTATTTCATTATAAGAGTATTTTGTAAAAGAGTGAGTGTTGGGAAACACTTGTGTGAACCCTTTCTTTGGAGTGATCTTGTGAGGTTATTCTCTTAGGGTATTTGGTACTAATTAGAGTATTTACTCTAAATTTGTACTCTCTTTTGTACTCTTATTGGTATAGTAAAATTGCTCCTCTCCGCTTGTGGACGTAGGTCACCTTGACCGAACCACGTTAAATTTGTGTCTTCTTTAATTGTCATTATTATCAACTTGCATTGTCTTTATTATTGTCATTATAACGTTGTTTGGCTAAATTGCGCACTACCCGGTAATTCGATCCTAACTTACAGCATTTTTCAATAAGTTGTTCTTGTTTCCGTCTTGTTCTTAGTCAATACTATCTTCTTATTTTTCTTACACTTTTGACTTTCAAGTCTCCTCTATTACAAATTTTACAACTACTTACTATTTACTACAGAGTTACAAGGGATGGCGAAGAATGCTCGTGATCAACTTGCAAAGATAATCAAGGAGAGAGAGAAGAGTAAATTGTATTTGGAAGCACAACGCAAAGAACTTGAGTTGCGTGAGAAAGAATTGATGGAAAGGGAGGCCCTCAATGATAATCAAAGACGAGCTTAATTCTTTGAAGCAAATGGTAGAAAGTCTTACTTGATTAACAGATTTTTGTTTCTCCATGTATTTTAAGGGAGATGGCAAGGAAGAAAAGAGTTTTGCCTTTGTCCCCTCTGTCCTAAGTGTGTCATTGCACTTGAAAAATTGATAAGTTTTCTAAGCAGAAATAAAATCTAATCAATAGAAAAAGGTGAAAGTTAGTATAGTCACTTACAGATGGAACGAACCAAGGCTTTGGAACTAGTGGAAATGCGAATTGCTGTTTAATTGATTGACTTTAATTGGTTAGCAAAATAATTATATGGAGATATAAGCATATGAAGGAATAAACTACTACCTATGAGGTATAAAAATAGGATATTGTAGAAATAGACTGTTGTATTTGTAGAACTAAGATTGTGGATAGACCTGATAAACTTCATCTGGATTTTACTGTCAATTCAAACAAGGAATATATCAGATATTTGCTTGGCCTGCTCTTTTTATGGGAATTCTTTAACTGTAAAATTCTTCTTTTATGTGTTATAGAATGAGAGAGCAGAAATGGAGCAAAAAAGGATGGATTAAAGTGTCTTAAAGTTGGCAGAAGAACAGAAGGTTTGTACGTCCATTATTATGTGTTTTCACTCTCAACTTATGCAATAATTAGCCTCTGACAGCCAGGAGAATTTTACTTTGCAGAAGGAGAAAGAAACACTCCGTAAGAAGATTTTGGAGTTGTGACGAGCGTAAAATACACACTTAAATTATGTTCGCTAGTCAAATATAGTATAGTATAATATCGTATTCACGGGGATTGGATTTAAACAGTATTCTGGTAGTTTCTAGTTTCATTGTTATTCAAGATGATCAACAATTGAGATTTTTATGATTTCTAACTAAAATTAACTAAGAGTCTAAAGCTATTGACTAATGACCATCTAAACAAAGATAAGCAAGGAAGTTATCAGTGGGAGGAAATAGGGGTTGATAGGATATGTGCAAGATAATTGTTTGGGATCTAACTCTAGATAATTCACTTCTAATGTTCAAGAGAGTCTCTCGAACTCAGCCAATTATTAGTTCAGACATTTAGTAGAAACTCCTCTCTCGATTAAGTCGCAATCTTACAAGATGAACAATTTTAAGCCCTATGAAGATAAGCAATAATTCGTAGTGGATTGGTCTTTAGGAAAACTTCTTTCGATTATCCTCCTAACTAGGTTTAATCAATGATTCAACTAGCCTCTTTCGATTACTTAGAAGAATCTATGAATTCAACCAACAATATAATGCAAAGATATCACAAGTTATGTCTTTTTCAATTACATGAACAAGTGAATATAGATGCAACAATTAAGTCATCCAAAAACGATTCAATACATACAACTAGAGTTATAATCCACAAACAATCATCAATACACCAAATCAATCAAACCATAAAGAGAAATACTCGATAGATATAGAGCAATTCATCACAAATAAAATTAAAGTATAGGAAAACATAAATTCAATCCAAACTCGTGTCTTGAGTGAGAAAGAAATGATGAAATCCTTGTGCCCGTGTTCTTCCAACTCCTCCTTAGCCTCCTTAGATCGAATATGTGTCAAAAGTCCAAAAAATAATATTTTTCATGTATTTATACCAACTAGGGTCGGACCCAAACGAAATCATCTTTTCCTAGCCGAAATAGGACATTTACTTTGTAAAAATTGCACATGCGCGATGCATGGGGCAACACGCCATGCGGGGCATTAGTGGGGAAATCTAGAGAGTTGGTTCTGACAGGTAGTAGAAAAATAGGCGGTCGCGGCGCTCCACGCGCCGCGGCAGTGAAGATTTCTCAGAGTACGGATTTTTCGTGCGTTTTCACGTCCCGACTTAATCCCTTGGGATTTTACTCAAACTTCAAAGCTTCAAATCACTCGAATTAGCTCCATAACATCTACATCACCCGGAATCACTCCTACAAGACATAAAACATAAAATTAGTGCAAAACACTATCAATTAAAACTCAAAACACAAGTAAAGTACAGTGAATTAGAGTACAACAAGCGACTAAAATACGAGATTATAGCCTACCATCAAGTTGCAAACAAAACTCGATTCAAAGCAGGCGCTAGAGTTGGAGAAAGAACGTCTAAGTGGGGGCTACTCAAGTAATGAGACACATGGGAGACGGCCAAGATGTGAAGAAAAAATTAGACGTGATCCAGGAGAGCCTAAAAGAGAAAGAAGAGGAACTAGAAGATCTTGAAGCTTTGAATCAAGCGTTAGTTGTCAAAGAACGCCGAACCAATGTTGAGTTACAAGATGCCAGGAAGGAACTGATTGATGTAAGTACAATTCTGCATAGAATAAAGCACGTTCAATTCATTTTTACCTGCGAGAGTTGTATGTACATGTTCACTTTCCATTCTCAATGTATAACAAACTTCCTACAATCTGCACCATGAGCCGCTTCTACCATTTTCTATGTTGTTGAACATTCAAATCTATATCAAATAGGCTTCTTATCTTGAAGATTTATGTGGTCATAACAGTCCATAAAAGAACCTCGTAAACTATTTAAATTTCCTTCTCCTGAGGTTCCATGCATGTTTCAAAGTCAGTTTACTTAAATGGCGAAATTTTGACAAATGAAACATGTTTTCATGGATTTTAGGGAATGAAGCAGCACTCTTCTCTCGCTTTAATCGGTGTCAAGAGAAAAGGAGAAGTTGAGGATCCCAATAGTTGTTTTCTATTACTATCTCTTTTGTTCCCTTGAAGTAAAACATAACCTTATAATTACTGCTGTATTGGTAGGAAATTGATGATAAAGATGAAAGCATGAGTATGGAGAAGCAGCTTGGTTACTACTGCTTTGTTGGAGATGAATGAAAGTTCAAGTAGTAGAGGCATAACAAGAGAGTTGTGGAATTACAAACTAGAAATTAAGGAAAGCTACCCTCAAAGAAGGAATATCATATCATATCATATGTTGTCCAGAAGTTATGTTCAACATTTTGAATGGCATATTATGCCTTACCTAGTAATTTGTATCTGTTTAATTTAGAAAGCCAGTCTATTAATTAAGACAAAGACAAAGAAGCATGTGTTATGGATGTTCTAGTTCAGACAGCTTATCTTTTACATTTTCTCGAAATTGACCTAGGTTCCTCTTTCTAATACTGCTGGCAAAGGAATCCAAGGTTGTTTAAGGAATAGCAAAAGCAAATATACAGTTGAGCTACCTTTATACTTCAAGCTTTGAATGACATCTAGAATGTGATTACCATACCTTGAATCTGTTTTAGAGAAACCATTTTTTTATGGGTGTGAAGGTGAGAGCTGCTAATCTTTTAGCTTTATGACAGAATATATGCCATAACATATGAATGAAATTGCAATATTAAATGTACCACGTACATGGAATTGGGTTCAAGCTCTTGGGATGGAGCAATTTCCTTTTAGTGGGCGAATCTGACTTATTTGAACCTGCTGGTTTTTCTGATACCGGATGCATATTTAAAAGAAAAAAAAATTTAACTGTAGTCTCCTCAAAGTTCAGAGGATGAAAGCAACACTAGAAATGGTAACTGCCTCAAACGTCCATTATGCATGTTCGAACAGAAGTTTCAAAACATTAATGAAATTACTCTGGTGCTAGTTAATATTAATATATTATATTACGAAGGAGAAATTTTAATATATTGATTTTTGTTATAAAATAAAGACAATAGAGTAAATAAATTGAAGACAATTTTAGAGAGAGATTGATCATATATTATTCAACTTCAAACTGATGTACATAATGAACTGAAAACTCCTCTATTTATAGAAGAAAGAAAGCAGCTGAGAGGCTGTTCTTGAGCTGCTTATAAGCTGCCTGCATGAGCTGCTTGCAACCTGTATGTTTAATAAAAAGTTGCTGCAAATCATTTCATTGAGTTGCTTGCAACCTGTCTGCATCAGCTGCTTGGAGATAAACTTTAATAGAGTACCAAATGGATAATCTTTTTTAGGAATATTATCTATAGCGGAGTAATAAATAGACACCCACAATATAATTATTTTCATAACACTCCCCCTTGGATGTTCATTAAAACGTATTGTCTCGTTACAACCTTACTAGAAAAAATCCGGTGGGAAAAAATCCTAGTGAAGGAAAAAGAGTACATATATTTAGTAATACGCATTTCTAGCTGCCTCATTAAAAACCTTACAAGAAAAACCCCATAGGAAAAACCTTAGTAAGGGAAAAAAGAGTACAACGTAGATTTCACTCCCCCTAATGAAAACCTTATTTCAAATATTTGAGTTTTCGCATTTCAATTTTGTATACCATCTTCTCAAAAGTTGAAGTTAGCAAAGATTTAGCGAACAAATCTGTTGGATTGTCACTTGAACGGATTTATTGCACATCGATGTCACCATTTTTCTGAAGATCATGTGTGTAGAATAATTTTGGTCAAATGTGCTTTGTTTTATCTGCTTTTATAAATCCTCCCTTTAATTGGGTTATGCATGCAGCATTGTTTTCGTATAAAATTGTGGATCTTTCACTACAAGAAAATTGTGTATTGTATGGGGACTTTCCTAGGAATCATAAAACAAAATCCGCACGTAATTCAGTTTCTTGCAGATCTTTCTTCCAAAAAATCCGATGAAAAAACCTTCGTAGGTAATTATTACTTGCGAATTTTAGAAATCCCCAAGTAAGTTATCTGGAAATTTTAAATCTGCATGTAAATTAGCTAGGGATTTTAGATCCGATATTTTGGTAAAATATACCAAAAAATCGCATGAAACTTTTGACGAAAGAAAAACCCCATATATAAATTCCCAAGTAAATGCTTTAGAAATTTTTGACTACCACTACATTATTATGTCTTATTACTATTAGTAATTACAACATTAAATCTATTTACTATATTAATATGTAATAGTTACCCACTTTCTATATTTTCTCAATTTTGTAAATCCATGGACTTTAAAAGCGTATATCATAGGGGCTTTTGCATCTATACCCGGTTTTAGGGTCACAATTGAATCTATACCCACTTTGCAAAAACGTTTGCAAGCGTACCTTTTTTACGATCAACTTCAGACTTATCGGGCCTGAAGTTAAAAAAAATTAGTGTGAAGTAAATTTTTACTCAGACTTATTGGCCTTAAGTGCAACAAACGTTTCCATTCACTTAAGGCCAATAAGTCTGAAGTGAAAATTTGCACTTCAGATGCACTTAAGGCCAAATAGGTGTGAAGTGTAACCAATGGTTCCATGCACTTAAAGCCAATAAGACTAAAGTGAAAAATTGCACTTCAGATGCACTTAAGGCCAAAAGGTCTTAAGTGCAACAAATGTTTTGCTACACTTAAGGTCAATAAGTCTGAAGTGAAAAACTGCACTTTAGATGCACTTAAGGCCAAAAGATCTGAAGTGCAACAAACGTTTTGCTACACTTAAGGCCAATAAGTCTGAAGTGAAAAATTGCACTTCAGATGTACTTAAGGCCAAAAGGTCTGAAGTGCAACAAACGTTTTGCTACACTTAAGGCCAATAAGCCTGAAGTGAAAAATTGCACTTCATATGCACTTAAGGCCAAAAGGTCCGAAGTGCAACCAACATTTTTATGCACTTAAGGCCAAATAGGCCTGAAGTGCAAATTGCCCAGAAACAAAAATTTGTTCTTTGAATTATAACAATCCAATTTACGATTTAATACCTAAATCTACTCCAAATGAGCTCAAATTTGAAACATAACATCCAAATATCATCAGGAACAAACCACAATCATCAATTTGTTAAAATAATAATAAATCTAATGAACCCATTTTGCAATTAAGAAAAAGAAGAAGAAGAAGAAACGCTAAGCAATAGCAAAAAATAAAGTGTCATAATAAAATATATTCACAACCATAATATAAAATCATTGTTACCCGAAGAAGAAGAAGAAGAAGAAGAAGGAGAAAAGGAAAACGAATGAGGAGAAAGAGGCCTGAAGTTGTTTAAAAAGCGGATACAAGTTAAAACTTTTTTAAAAATTAGATATAGGTTAAATGGGGGCGACCAATAGCCCGTGCAATTTTTACTATTTCATATGGAAAGTCCATACTACGTGAAATCAACAACTGTATCAAGCTGAACTTATAACGTGGAAAAGATCATACGTTTAGTCGATGTGGGACGAGGATATTCCAACTTTTTCTTCTCTTCACATGGAGTATTTATTTACAAATTTATCTCTTTTATTATTTGTTTCTTTCTTTCTTTTTTAAAAAAGAGTGCATTAAATAAGGATTCCATAAGTCAAATAAAAAATTATTTTCAAGTAAAAACAAGTGAATAAAATTATGATTATATTTTAATTTAAAGATATTCTTAGTTATTTTTCTAAATTTTCATTTATAATCCTGAAATAACACATTAATTTTTTATATATAAAATACATTAACCGACAAGAATTAAACATATTGTACATTAATTAAGTAATTGTTAAGAATTGTTTCGCTAATTCCAACAACCTATGCAAGATTGCGTTATTTTAATAATGTTAGAAATTAATCAAGAGATAATGTTAGAAAAAAGAATATAAGATCACTTGATACTTAAGTTTCAATACTATCTTTTACAAAATAATATCACTTAAGCAAGATAATACATAATTAAGTTTCATCATTCTAACTATACGTAGGAGAAAACTAAGATACGTAAGATAGAAAGTTAATAAAATTAGTTATATCTTATAAATATATTTTTTTTTTTTTGCTTAGAAATTAAACTTAAATTGTTCACTTATATGAAATTTGGTATATTTTTCTGATGATATTAGCTTTGTTATATCCTTTTATATCAATCATATCATTGTAGTTCTTAAAATAACTAGATTTGTGATAATTATTTTCTTATTTGTTCAAAAAATAATAATTAGTTATATTATGCTCAATGACTTGTAATAATATTCAATCCAGCATATATCACATAATTAGTTAGAAATTAATTTAACTTAGTTATATTTTATCAATGTAACTTAATATTTCTCTATTTAGAAATTGAACATAATTTTTTCACTTACTCACAATTTAGTATATTTTTTGATGATATTAAATTTATTATATCCTTTTATATCAAACATATTAAATTTTTAATTCTTAAAATAACCAAATTTATGATAATTATTTTGCTATTAAATTTTTTAGAAAAATAATAACCGGCTATGCTCAATGACTTGTAATATTCAATCCAACATATCTCACACAATTAAGTTTTACATAGGAACAACATTTTAACTATATTTACCTATAATAAATTGATAAAATATATATATATATATATATATATATATATATATATATATATATATATATATATATATATATATATATATATATATATATATATATATATATATAAAAAAAAAAATACTGAAGGATGAATTTTACATATTATATTTTTGTAACATTTAAAAAAATAAATCTTTTAAATTAATTTTTTTTCTATATTTCAGATAATATTTTTCAAGTGTATTTAAAGAATTCAAGCTTAGATATGTCTATAAAATTCTCAGGTAAATTGTCAAGTTACTATATATCCAACTAAATAAACAACTATAAAATCCCCATATAAATTTCAAGAACAAATAGCCAATTAAAACCATATAAATGAAATACACAAGTAAATTTGCAAAAATAAGTTTTCGCCTAAAATCACACAAATAATCTTTAGTTAATTTTTAGGTCATAAATATTTTAGGTAAATTTCAAGAAAATATTTCCAGCTAAACCCGCAATAATTAAATTCTCGAGACAATTTTTAAGAAATAATTCAAGCTAAAATTGCTAAAACAAAGTTTCTAGGTAATTTTCTAGCTAATAAAATCTTCATGTAAAACCTCAAGAACAATTCCCAGCTAAACGCGCAGCAATAAAATCGCCAAATTAATCCCTAGGTGATAATTCTCTAGGTAAATCCCCAGGGATAAATTCCCAACTAATATACAACAACAAAATTCCCTAGGTAATAACATCCTCAGGTAAATGCCTAAGGAATAATCCCCAGCTAAAATCGCAACAATAAATTTTCAAGTAATTCCCTAGTTAATATAATCCCTTTGTAAATCCCCAAGAAATAATCCCTAATAAAATCCGCAAGTAACATTACCTGGGAAAGTTCCTCCGAAATTACGAAGGAAATGTTTTTTTTATATTTTTTATCGTTTACCTGCGAAAATGATATTTGGGAATTATTTTCCCAAATAAATCTCTAGATAATATTTTGGCACTAAATGGAGCCAAATTTATTTGCGGATTGACCTCGGAAAATTGAATTGGAAAGTAAATATTCTAGAGTCTAGGAATTATTAGATTTTTGCATGAAAATTGCAGGAATTTTATGCGAAAAAAATTCTCAGGTAAAATTTCCATGTTAAGGTTTTCTTGTAGTGTTTTATCACATTCTAACCCACATTTTTCTTGAATAAAATGAATATCTCAACCATATGCATTCCCTACTTGCTTCATGAATAGCTATTATCTCAACATGATTTGAAGAAGTGGCAATAATAGATTGCTTTGTGGAGCGCCATGATATGACAGTATCTCCACATGTAAACACGTACTCGGTTTGAGATCAAGATTTACGGGGATCAGATAAATTGTCACGACCCCAATTCTCCCTCCGTAAGATATCGTGACGGCACCTAGTCTCTAAGATTAGGTAAACCTAACAAATTGCGGAATAACATAATACGAGTTTGAAACTCAAACCTCAATAGTTGTAATAAATGAAAACTGCAAGTCAAAGAACTACAATTTTCTAAAATCCGGTAGAAATAAGTCACAAACTTCTAAGAGGAATACAAATGTCTCTATACATCAGAGTCTACTAAAATAAGGAAAACAACATGATAAGGATAGATGGGGAACTCTGAGGTTTGCGGACGCTGGCAGATGTACCTTGAAGTCTCCGCACACCGGTAGTTTACTGATATCTAGGCTTATAAGAAGTACCTGGATCTGCACAAAAAGATGTCCAGAAGCATAGTATGAGTACACCACAGCGGTACCCAGTAAGTGCCAAGCCTAAAATCGGTATAGTAGTAACGAGGTCAGGTCAGACCCTACTAGAAATAATACAAAAATAAGATAGAGGATATAATAATATAACGAAATGACCCGAGGTACCGCCTCGTAATCCCAAAAGTAAATATGCAGTACATGGGGATCTCCCGAGAAACCGCCTCGTAGTCCCAAAGTAAATATGCAGTACAGGGGGATCTCCCGAGGAACCGCATCGTAGTCCCAAAAGTAAATATGCAGTACAGGGGGATCTCCCGAAGAACCGTCTCGTAGTCCCAAAAGTAAATATGCAGTACATAGGGATCTCCCGAGGAACCGCCTCATAGTCCCAAAATAAATGTGCAGCAGGTAGTCGGAGGAACAATAAATTTTCAGCAAGAAATCTTACAGTTAAAGATTTAAATCAAATCGAGGAAAGGAGGTAATTCAGTTAAGCATGTTGCACATATTGCACGTAAGCGTTAAGGCACGTAGACATGTGATACTAGGCTAGACATGATCACTACATATGCTAAGGCAACTCAGTTAATGTATTTTAAAAGATGACAAATCAGCAAGAACCGAATTTTCCATAATCAGCCCGTGTACGCACTCGTCACCTCGCATACACGGTGCTTGCATATCACAAATTATTACAACAGTACCAAATCCTAAGGGAATTTCCCCCACACAAAGTTAGACAAGTCACTTACCTCAAACCAAGCTCAATCAGTCAATAAGAATGTCTTTCTCTTGATTTTTCGACTCCGATCAACTCGAATCTAGTACCAATTAATTTGATCCAGTCAATACAAATTATAAGAATTAATTCCATATGAGAATATAAATTATACAATAAAAATCCAAAATTTAACTCAAAAACTGTACGTGGGTCCACATCTCGGAATCCGAAAAAGTTATAAAATATGAACGCCCATTCAACTACGAGTCCAACCATGCTAATTTTACCAAATTCCGACATCAACTCAACCTCCGAATCTCAAATTCTTATTTTGAAATTCCTAGGCCCAAATCCTCTAATTTCACCTCAAAAACATGTAATCTAAGCGAAATACTAAATGATAATCCAATAATATTGACTAACAATGATCACACGTGACTTATCTCAAGTTTTCCCGTGAATTCTGACTGAAAATCGCCCCGAAACTGTGTTGGAAATGTCCAAAAATGATAAAAACTCGGAACCCCTCTGTTTTTGTACACTGCCCAGAGGTTCCACTTCTGCGTAATTTATAACCGCATCTGCGGTTCCATTTTTGTGATAAATCTCCCGCTTCTGCGACAGCCTTCGCTTTTGCGGACAAGGAGTATGCTTATGCGTACTCGCTTCTGCGATGAAGCGTCCGCTTTTGTGGTCCAAGGCCCCCTTAGCCCAAGCCGCATCTACGACCATTGCGTCGCTTCTGCGGTCGCGCTTCTGCGATGCCTCATCCGTTTCTGCGGACCATCTGCTTTTGCGATACCAGGCTCGCTTCTGCGAGCCAAATTTCGCAGGTACGATTGCATCAGTAGGCAGCAGCAAGTTTCAATTGTTCTAAGTCCAAATTTGATACATTAACCATCCGAAACTCATCTGAAACCCCCGGGACCTAAACCAAATACACCAACAAGTCCTAAAATATCATACAAACTTAGTCGAAGCCTCAAATCACATCAAACAACGCTAGAATCACAAATCACACCTCAATTCAAGTTTAATGAACTTAAAATTTTAAACTTCTACATTCGATGCCGAAACCTATCAAATCAAGTCTGATTGACCTCAAATTTTGCACACAAGTCATAAATGACATAACAGAGGTATTCAAAATTTTAGAATCGGATTCCGGCCCTAATATCAAAAAGTCAACTCCCCGGTCTAACTTCCAAACTTAAATTTCTATTTTAACCATTTCAAGCCTAATTTAACTACGTACTTCCAAATAATTTTTCGGACGCTCTCCTAAGTCCAAAATCATCATACATAACTATTAGAATCATAAAAATTCCATTCTGGGGTCGTTTACACATAAGCCAACATCCGATCAACCTTTTCAACTTAAGTTCTCATTTTGGAGACTAAGTGTCTCAATTCATTTCAAAACCTCACTGGACCCGAACGAATTACCCGAAAAGTCTCATAACAATTGTAAATCACAAATTAAGCAGTAAATGGGGGAACAGGGTTGTAATACTCAAAACGACCGGTCGGGTCGTTACATTCTCCCCCTCTTAAACAAACGTTCGTCCTCGTACGAGTTTAGAATCATACCTAGAGCCTCAAATATGTGTGGATATTTGCTATGCATCTCCCGCTCAATCTTTCAAGTAGCTTCTCCGACCGATGGCCTCTCCACTGTACTTTCACTAAAGTTATGTCCTTTGATCTCAATTTTTGAACCTGCCGGTCTAAAATAGCTACCGGCTCAACATCATAAGTCAATTTACCATCCAATTGCACTATGCTGAAATTCAATACATGAGATGAATCCCCGACATACTTTCATAGCAAAGATATATGAAACATTGGATGAACACCCGATAGACTAGGCGGCAATGCAAGTTCATAGCCACCTCTCCAATCTTCTTAAGTATTTCAAAAGGTCCAGTATACCTAGGACTCAATTTTACCTTCTTCCCAAATCTCATAACACCCTTCATGGGCGAAACCTGGAGCAAGACCCATTCACCAACCATGAATGCAACATCACGAACCATCCGATCCGTATAATGCTTATGTCTAGATTGGGCTGTACGAAGTCGATCCAGTATCAATTTAACCTTTTCCAAAGCATCCTGAACCAGGTCTGTATCCAATAGCCTAGCCTCGCCCGGCTCGAACCAACCCACTGGAGACCGACACCGTCTCCCATATAAAGCCTCATACAGAGCCATATGAATGCTCTATTAGTAGTTGTTATTGTAAGCAAATTCTGCAAGTGGCAGAAATTGATCCCAAGAACCCTCAAAATCAATGACACAAACACGTAGCATATCCTCCAATATCTGAATAGTGCGATCGGACTGTCCATCCGTCTGAGGGTGAAATGTTGTACACAACTGAACCTGTGTAACCTAATTCTCGCCGCACTGCTCTCCAAAATTATGATGTAAACTGCGTGCCCCGATCTGAAATGATGGACACTGGCACACCGTATAGTCGAACAATCTCGCGGATATAAATCTCAGCCAACCGCTCCGAAGAATAAGTAGTACCAACTAGAATAAAATGCGCGGGCTTGGTTAACCGATCTACAATCACCCAAACAGCATCAAAATTCCTCAAAGTCTGTGGAAGCCCAACTACAAAGTCCATGGTAATACTCTCCAACTTCCACTCAGGAATTTCAAGTCTCTGAATTAATCCGCTCGGTATCTGATGCTCGTAATTCACTTGTTGACAATTTAAACACCGAGCTACAAACCCAACTATATGTTTCTTCATTCGCCTCCACCAATAGTATTGCCCCAAATCCCGATACATCTTCGCGGCACCTGGATGAATAGAGTACCGCGAACTGTGAGCCTCTTGGAGAATCAACTCACGCAAACCATCTACATTAGGCAGACATAGCCTGCCCTGCATCTGTAATACACCGCCATCTCTAATAGTGACTTCCTTGGCATCACTGTGCTGAACTGTGTCCTTAAGGATATGCCGATGGGGGTCATCATACTGATATTCTCTGATACGATCATAAAGAGAAGACTGAGAAACCACACAAGCCAAAAGTCGGCTCGGCTCGGAAACATCCAATCTAACAAACTGGTTGGCTAAGGCTTGAACATCCAAGGCTAAAGGCCTCTCTGCTACCAGTAAGTATGCTAAGCTACCCAAACTCTCCACCTTACGACTCAAGTCATCGGCCACCACATTGGTCTTTCCGGGATGATAGAGAATGGTGATATCATAATCTTTAAGCAACTCCAACCACCTCCGCTACCGCAAGTTAAGATCCTTCTATTTAAACAAATATTGTAGACTCCTGTGATTGGTGTAGACCTCATAATAGACATCGTATAAATAATGCCGCCAAATCTTCAAGGCATGAACAATAGTTGCTAACTCAAGGTCGTGGACCGGATAATTCTTCTCATGTACCTTTAACTGTCTGGACGCATAGGCAATCACCCTACCGTCTTGAATCACAATGCGTCGAGACCAATACCCGGTGTATCACATAGCAGACCGCTAACAATGTTCCGCTGCTAACTCTTCAACCGTTTTCTTAGGTTAGTTGTACTCCATCTTTACAACATTTAGAGTTCAATATCAAGAATATGTTTTTCAAGATTTCTTCAACAAAAGAAATCTTGAAGGTAAAAATAAAAATAAATAAAGTAAAAATAAAAATAAATTCCTGAATTAGCACTATAAACTATTTCCAATACTATTAATTGCCAATCCTCGGCAACGGCGCCAAAATTTGACGAGCGCAAAACACACACTTAAATTATGCCCGCTAGTCAAAGATAGTATAGTATAATTATCGTCTCCACAGGGATTGGATTTAAATAGTATTCTCGTAGTTCGTAGCTCGATTGCTATCTAGGAGGATCAACAATGGAGATTTATACAATTAACAATTAAAACTAAATAAGAACCTAAACTATTGACTAATGACAATCTCAACAAAGGTAAACAAGAAAGTTATCAATGGGAGAAAATATGGGTTGATAGGATAGCATGGTTCATCGTTTGAACACTCTCACTTTGTCTCTAATTCGTATAGGTATGAGGATTCATATGGGTACAGTTCTGACTCTTGTTGGGATGAATACCCTTATTATGACTGGAATGAAAGCGAATTGAGACAATCACCTCAAGAGGAGAATGGCAGTTTAGAAGAGCTTATGTATAAGTTCATAAATAAGGTGGAAGAGAGATTTACACAAGATGATGAAGCCATTAACAATCTAACAATGCAAGTGAGTCAAATAATAAGTACACTTTCAAAAAGTTCATTGCATTGTGATGGTGAATATATGGAGGATATACCCGGTGAGAATGAACCTATCCGAGATGATGAACATCTACAAAGAGAGATTTTCACTCTGCAAGAGGACTCCTTTTCAATTGAGATGATTGAAGATGCGGCTTTGGTTTATTGTGCATCAATAAAAGAAGAGTTCAAATCCTCATCCACCTATCCACAACCACAATTTTTATTTGAAGAGAATGAGGAACAAATGGTCTTGGACATACAAGAGGAACACTCATATGACCCTTCTTCTTCATTTTCTTATTCTAACCTTGATCATGTGGATTTTGGTTTTGGGGATTTACAGGAATATGTATGGATTGATCTTGTGAATGAATGCAGAAACAAGTTAAATATAATCATACAAGAACAATCCACTGCTCAAAATGAGGCCAAGAAAGAAAGAAAAGAGCGGGTCATTCAAAAATCCCTAAAGAACTTTGGCTTGATGAGATCCATAAAGAATTCCGAGGAGCGAAATCGAAAAATGCATTCAGAATTAGGAGTGGAGTTCACAAGTTCTCGGAAGCAGAAAAAGTTCAGGGGAGTTTTCTTTACCTCTTGCTTTTTATTTATATGTCATGAGGACATGCCACAATTTAAAGTGTGGGGTGGGGATGTAAATATGTAAATAAAATATATGTTTGTTTTTCATTTCTTGTTCTTGTGTGTATTTTCATTTTTTTTTATTGAAATTTTTGAAGTAAAAAAAAATTATAATTTTCTTTATGTAGTATAATAAATTCCCCTTGGTTTTTTTTGTGCCACGGTTCTTTTCCAAGGGTTTTGTTTGAACCGGGTGTAGTTAGTTTTTTTAGGAGTAGGAAACCTCGTGCTATAATTTTAAATGAAAGCAATATCTCTTGACTTCATTATGCCTTGAGAATAATAAGTGCTTTAGTTGTGACGCTTAGGCTCAGTTTTTGACTCTTGTATAAGCACCTTAAATTGTACGATATTAACTTTGCTTAACTACTTTGATTAGAGTGTCTTGATGAGTCCGATTCTGAGTGAGTTATGTGCCATGTGTGTGAGAGGTTTCGTGTATTCTGTGCATTGCATTTGATGTCTAGAACTTTCCCCGTGTGTTTGCAAAGCGAAATAGTAGTTTTATTCAGTCTTGAAAATGATATAGGCATTTCTTTGTTGAGGAAACTATATATGTTACCCACCAAATTGTTATGTATCGTAGTTAACTATGTTGAGTCTATAATCTTGTTTCTTTGGCAACTATATTACAAGACTTACCCATTTATTTGAATTGACCATCTTTTGAACCATTTACCTCTCGTGAGAACTTGAAATTATATGAACTTTGTAAAAGTTGAAGTGTGGGGTGGTTGGTTTGGCTTTTGAGTGGAACTATTGAACTAAGGAGAAAGGTGCACTATTTTGAAAAAGAAAGAGCCACTTGAATTGAAAAAGAAAGAAAAAATAAGTGTAAAATTGTGAAACGTATTCCTTGATAGTGGTTACTTGGTGTAATTGTGCTTAAAGATGTTGGGAGTTAATGTTTATTGATGTGAAGGTGGAGTATTGGTTTTGACAAAAGTTTGGGGTTTTGAATGAAATATATGTATTAAAAGTGCTTAGGGAAGTGTAGTTACGCTTATATCTAAATGTATCCTACCCGTCCCGCAGCCAACATTACAACCAATTAAAGTCCTACTTGATCCTTGACTGAATGAGCTCAATTAGTAGAGTAGTACAGTAGGGGAAAGCTTATGGTACATCTTTCTACTAAACATTTGTATTGATAATTAAGAGAATTCGAGAGACTCACTTGAACATTAGAAGTGAATTATCTAGAGTTAGATCCCGAACAATTATCTTGAACCTATCCTATCAACCCATATTTTCTCCCATTGATAACTTCCTTGTTTACCTTTGTTGAGATTGTCATTAGTCAATAATTTAGGTTTTATTTAGTTTCAATTCTTAATTGTATAAATCTCCATTGTTGATCCTCCTAGATAGCAATCGAGCTACGAACTACGAGAATACTGTTAAATCAAATCCTTGTGGAGACGATAATTATACTATACTATCTTTGACTAGCGGGCATAATTTAAGTGTGTGTTTTGCGCTCGTCAAATTTTGGCGCCGTTGCCGGGGATTGGAAATAGTTTGTACTGCTAATTCAGGAATTTATTTTTATTTTTACATTATTCTTTTATATTTTTACCTTCAAGATTTCTTTTGTTGAAGAAATCTTGAAGAGCATATTCTTGATATTAAACTCTAAATATTTTAAAGATGGAGTACAACCAACCTAAGAAAACGGTTGAAGAGTTAGCAGCGGAACATTGTCAGCGGTCTGCTATGTGTTTTAAATGCAGTGGAAATCATCTATGGGTTGATTGTCAAGCAGGTAGGTATTCTTCTTATGGTTCATCTTTTGAACACTCTCACTTTGTCTCTAGTTCGTATAGGTATGAGGATTCATATGGGCACAATTCTGACTCTTGTTGGGATGAATACCCTTATTATGACTGGAATGAAAGCGAATTGAGACAACCACCTCAAGAGGAGAATGGCAGTTTAGAAGATCTTATGTATAAGTTCATAAATAAGGTGGAAGAGAGATTTACACAAGATGATGAAGCCATTAACAACCTAACAATGCAAGTGAGTCAAATAATAAGTACACTTTTAGAAAGTTCATTACATTGTGATGGTAAATATATAGAGGATATACCCGGTGAGAATGAACCTATTCGAGATGATGAACATCTACAAAGAGAGATTTTCACTCTGCAAGAGGACTCCTTTTCAATTGAGATGATTGAAGATGCGGCTTTGGTTGATTGTGCATCAATAAAAGAAGAGTTCAAATCCTCATCCACCTATCAACAACCACAATTTTTATTTGAAGAGAATGAGGAACAAATGGTCTTGGACATACAAGAGGAACACTCATATGACCCTTCTTCTTCATTTTCTTATTCTAACCTTAATCTTGTGGATTTTGTTTTTGGGGATTTACAGGAATATGTATGGATTGATCTTGTGAATGAATGCAGAAACAAGTTAAAGATAATTATACAAGAACAATCCACTGCTCAAAATGAGGCCAAGAAAGAAAGAAAAGAGCGGGTCATTCAAAAATCCCTAAAGGACTTTGGCTTAATGAGCTCCATAAAGAATTCCGAGGAGCGAAATCGAAAAATGCATTCAGAATTAGGGGTGGAGTTCACAAGTTCTCGGAAGCTGAAAAGGTTCAGGGGAGTTTTCTTTACCTCTTGCTTTTTATTTGTGTGTCATGAGGACATGCCACAATTTAAAGTGTGGGGTGGGGATGTAAATATGTAAATAAAATAAATGTTTGTTTTTCATTTCATGTTCTTGTGTGTGTTTTCATTTTTTTTTATTGAAATTTTTGAAGTAAAAAAAAATTATAATTTTCTTTATGTAGTATAATAAATTTTCCTTGGTTTTTTTTGTGCCACGGTTCTTTTCCAAGGGTTTTGTTTGAACCGGGTGTAGTTAGTTTTTTTTAGGAGTAGGAAACCTCGTGCTATAATTTTAAATGAAAGCAATATCTCTTGACTTCATTATGCCTTGAGAATAATAAGTGCTTTAGTTGTGACGCTTAGGCTCAGTTTTTGACTCTTGTATAAGCACCTTAAATTGTATGATATTAACTTTGCTTAACTACTTTGATTAGAGTGTCTTGATGAGTCCGATTCGGAGTGAGTTATGTGCCATGTGTGTGAGAGGTTTCGTGTATTCTGTGCATTGCATTTGATGTCTAGAACTTTCCCCGTGTGTTTGCAAAGCGAAATAGTAGTTTTATTCAGTCTTGAAAATGATATAGGCATTTCTTTGTTGAGGAAACTATATATGTTACCCACCAAATTGTTATGTATCGTAGTTAACTATGTTGAGTCTATAATCGTGATTCTTTGGCAACTGCATTACAAGCCTTACCCATTTGTTTGACTTGACCATCTATTTGAACCATTTACCTCTCGTGAGAACTTGAAATTGTATGAACTTTTTGTAAAAGTTGAAGTGTGGGGTGGTTGGTTTGGCTTTTGAGTGGAACTATTGAACTAAGGAGAAAGGTGCACTATTTTAAAAAAGAAAGAGCCACTTGAATTGAAAAAGAAAGAAAAAATTAAGTGTATGATTGTGAAAAATATTCCTTGATAGTGGTTACTTGATGTAATTGTGCTTAAAAAAGTTGGGAATTAATGTATATTGATGTGAAGGTGGAGTATTGGTTTAACATAAGTGTGGGGTTTTGAATGAAATGTATGTATTAAAAGTGCTTAGGGAGGTGTAGTCACTCTTATATCTAAATATATCTTACCCGTCCCGCAGCCTACATTACAACCAATTAAAGTCCTACTTGATCCTTGAATGAATGAGCTCAATTAGTAGAGTAGTACACTAGGGGCAAGCTTATGGTACATCTTTTGTTGTACATGAATGTTGTTTTGAGAGTGGGCGGATTCTTCCTATCTTGAGTTCCTAATTGTTCTTAAACTTTATTGTTTGTGGAACTACTCTTTATTCTTGTGTGAGGGCGCTTGATTCACGAAGGAATGGTAATGTCATTGACCTCTGTGTTAGAGTAAATGAGCAGGTTGTGAAAAATGTGTGGTGTTGTTGAGTCAACTCTTGAGGCGAGTATGTTACGGTCTTGTGCTTAATCTTTTCTAATATTCTTGTTGTGATGAGTTAGGAGAGTTGTTTAAAAAGGTCATGTCATTATGAAGTGTAGTTTGATTGCTCGAGGACGAGCAATGGTTTAAGTGTGGGGTGTTGATGGTAGGCCAAAATCTCCTATTTTAGTCGCTTATTGCACTCTAATTCACTGCACTTTACTTATGTTGAGCTTTAATTAGGCGTGTTTTGCACTTATTGTGTGTTTTATGCCCTGCAGGACTAATTCCGAGCTATGTAGGTATAGTGGCATGAATTCATGCTATTTTGGAGCTTTGAAGTCTGGGTAAAAGCCCAAGGATTAAGTCGGGATCGAGTTCAGGGATTAACAAATGATAGTGGAACGAAACGAAGAATCAAGCAGACATATTGCGTAGTGTCCAGTAAAATGCACATACCATTTTGCTCGTAACTCCATTTGGGCTCCAAAATATATAGTTGGAAAGATATTTAAAAGGCCTACAATTTTCATGTTTTATACTTTCTCAAATTCTCAACTTATACAACCTAGGATCATGACCAAGTGCGCGGTCGCACACTGGGCGCGCACTTGGGGCAGAATGGTGTGCAAAGTGCACGATCAAGTGTCCGATCGCGCATGTCCTGTCCGAGAAAAGCCCCATTTCACTAAGAAATGGTAGTTTTGTCCGAAATTTGCTTTGGGGCGGATTAAATACCCCAAAACACCACTTTTGACATACCTTAGACCTAGGGAGGCTTAGGAGAAGAAGGAGAAGCAAGAGTCCAGAGATTTTATCCTTCCTTCCTCACTCAAATTCGGGTTTGGATTGTATTTATATTTTCCTCTATTTTGTTTCATTTATGAAGAACTCCTCCATGTCTATGGAGTAGAACCATTTAGGTTTTGATGGATTTGGTGTATTTGAGTAGAACCAATTAGTAGAGTAGTACACTAGGGGCAAGCTTATGGTACATCTTTCTACTAAACATTTGTATTGATAATTAAGTGAATTCGAGAGACTCACTTGAACATTAGAAGTGAATTATCTAGAGTTAGATCCCGAACAATTATCTTGAACCTATCCTATCAACCCATATTTTCTCCCATTGATAACTTCCTTGTTTACCTTTGTTGAGATTGTCATTAGTCAATAGTTTAGGTTCTTATTTAGTTTCAATTCTTAATTATGAAGTGTAGTTTGATTGCTCGAGGACGAGCAATGGTTTAAGTATGGGGTGTTGATGGTAGGCCATAATCTCCTATTTTAGTCGCTTATTGCACTCTAATTCACTGCACTTTATTTATGTTGAGCTTTAATTAGGCGTGTTTTGCACTTATTGTGTGTTTTATGCCCTGCAGGAGTAATTCCGAGCTATGTAGGTATAGTGGCATGAATTCATGCTATTTTGGATCTTTGAAGTCTGGGTAAAAGCCCAAGTATTAAGTCGGGATCGAGTTCGAGGATTAACGGATGATAGTGGAACGAAACGGAGAATCGAGCAGGCATATTGCGCAGTGTCTAGTAAAATGACATAACATTTTGCTCGGAACTCCGTTTGGGCTCCACAATATATTGTTGTAAATCTATTTAAAAGGGCTACAACTTTCATATTTTATACTTTTCCAAATTCCTAACTTATACAACCCAGGTGTGCGACCAAGTGCTCTATCGCGCACTGGGCGCGCACTTGGGGTAGAATGATGTGCAAAGTGCGCGACCAGGTGCGCGGTCACGCATGTCCTGTCCGGGAAATGCCCTATTTTTCTAAAAAGGGTAGTTGCATCCAGGATTTGCTTTGGGGCGGATTAAATACCCCAAAACACCACTTTTGACATACCTTAGACCTAGGGAAACTTAGGAGAAGAAGGAGAAGCAAGAGCACAAGGATTTCATCCTTCCTTCCTCACTCAAATCCGGATTTGGATTGTATTTATGTTTTCCTCTATTTTTGTTTTATTTATGAAGAACTCCTCCATGTCTATGCAGTAGAACCATTTGGGTTTTGATGGATTTGGTATATTGATGGTTGTTTGTGGATTATAACTCTATGTTTATGTATTTGAATCATTTTTGGAAGATTTAATTATTGTATCTATATTCACTTGTAATCGAAAGAGACATAACTTATGATATATTTGCACTATATTGTTGGTTGAGTTCATAGATTCTTCTAATTAATCGAAAGAGGCTAGTTGAATCCTTGATTAAACCTAGTTAGGAGGATAACCGAAAGAGGTTCTCCTAAAGACCAATCCATTATAAATTCTTGCATATCTTCATCGAGCTTAAATTGGATCATATTGTGAGGTTGAAACTTAATCGAGAGAGGAGTTTCTTCTAAACATTTGTACTAATAATTAAGTGAATTCGAGAGACTCATTTGAACATTAGAAGTGAATTATCTAGAGTTAGATCCCGAACAATTATCTTGCATCTATCCTATCATCCCATATTTTGTCCCATTGATAACTTCCTTGCTTACCTTTGTTGAGATTGTCATTAGTCAATAGTTTAGGTTCTTATTTAGTTTCAATTCTTAATTGTATAAATCTCCATTATTGATCTTCCTGGATAGCAATCGAGCTACAAATTATGAGAATATTATTTAAATCCAATCCCTGTGGAAACGATAATTATATTATACTAGCTTTGACTAGCGACCATAATTTAAGTCTGTGCTTTGCGCTCGTCAGGGGCCATCAAATGTTCTTCTGAATAGGGTACCGTCTCCGGACAAGCTGAATCGGGCCGCCTTCGTACGTAGAGCCCTCGATTCTTTAGCATCCGAGGACAGTTTTCCGATCTTCAGATACTCTATATATTTGTTTCTCCAGTCCCAAGTTAGGCTTGTTGAGTTTATCTCGGTGTGACCTTCTTCCACTACCGATCTCATGAGTTGCATGACCATCCCCGAGTTGAACTCATCGTCATCGACCGATGATCCCAAATTAGCAAGGGCATCAGACAGATAAAAACTCAATATAAGTAAAATAGATCAACTCTGAATGATATAAGGGATATGACATTTAGATATCTACATGACACTGTACATGTTGTATGTGGTACACTACAATGGAAGCCTCACGTACTCACACTCTCAGAGTACTCAATCACTCAGTACAGTACGAGGTAGGTCTAGCCTAGGGAAGATCCATTCCTCAATATAAATGTATAGGGCAACTCCATGCCCAAGGAACTCCATCCCAAATGTGAATATATGGGGCAACTCCATCTAAAATATGATATCCACTGCGCTCACTGTGGGGGTGCATACTCCAGAGGGGCTCCTTCAACCCAAGCACTATAATAAGCCAGGTCCAGAAATAAAAAAAATATATATATTGCGGCATGCAGCCCCATCCCTTAATATCCTCACAATCAGGCCCTCGGCCTCATTCAGTCATCAATCTCTCCAGTCTCTCAAGCTCTCAATAATCATGATAAACAGCCCAAATAGCGATGATATAATGCATCAATAAAGAACGACAGAGACTGAGATATAATATGCGAGTAAAAAGTGTGACTGATTACAGAGTGGAAGTTTAATAGATAATTCAACATGTAACATCAACCTATGGGGGTCCCTACAGTATCAACACATAGCCTAAGCATGATTTAGAACATGATTCGCAGTTCAATTTCTATAACACATGGAGAATGTACAAATACCAAAAAATTATATAACTATACGATTCCATGGAATTGACCAAGTCACAAGTACTATGGTGCACGCCCACACGCCCGTCACCTAGCATGTTCGTCACCTCAACACCAATCACATGACACAAAATTCAGGGTTTCATACCCTCAGAACCAAGTTTAGAACTCTTACTTACCTCAAACCGTGCAAATCTCTACTCCAACACGCCCTTGCCTCACGAATCGGCCTCCAAATGCCTCGAATCTAGCCACAAATAGTTCGGTACAATCAACAAGGGCTAAAGGAATAAATTCCATAAGAAAATACTATGGTATTAATCAAAAGTCAAAAGTCGACTCAATGGTAATACCAATACTGGGGTTGTAGTCAAAGTTGTCTTGAGCTTTTGAAAGCTCTCCTCACATTCCTCAGTCTACCTGAACGGAGTAACCTTCTGGGTCAATTTGGTCATAGGTGCAGCAATAGAAAAGAAACCCTCTACAAATTGGCGATAATACCCTGCCAAGCCAAGAAAACCCCGGATCTCAGTAGCTGATGACGGTCTGGGCCAACTTTACACTGCTTCAATTTTCTTCGGATCTACCTCGATCCCCTCGCACGAAACTATATGACCCAAAATTCCCACTGAATCAAGCCAGAATTCATACTTTGAAAATTTTGCATATAACTTCTTTTCCCTCAAAATCTGAAGCACAGTCCTCAGGTGTTGCTCATGATCTTCCCGGCTCCGGCAGTACACCAGAATGTCATCAATAAACACAATGACGAATGAGTCAAGATAGGAATAAAATACATTGTTCATCAAATGCATAAATGTTGTTGGGGGCGTTGGTTAGTCCAAAAGACATCATAAGGAACTCGTAATGACCATACCGAGTCTTGAAAGTACTCTTCGGGATATCTGGCTCCCGAATCTTCAGCTGGTGATAGCCTGAACGTAAGTCAATTTTAGAGAATACCCTGGCACCCTGAAGCTGATCAAATAGGTCATCAATACATGGCAATGGATACCTGTTCTTCACTATAACCTTGTCCAATTGGCGGTAATCAATACCCATCCGAATAGAACCATCCTTCTTCTTCACAAATAAGATAGGAGCACCCCAAGGTGATACACTGGGCCGAACAAAACCCTTATCAAGCAGCTCTTGTAACTGCTCTTTTAATTCTTTCAATTTTGTTGGGGCCAGACGATATGGTGGAATAGAAATGGGTTGAGTGCCCAATAACAAATCAATGCCAAAGTCAATATCCCTGTCGGGTGTCATACCCGGAAGATCTTCTGGAAATACATCAGGAAAATCCCTTACTACAGGGACTAACTCCACGGTAGGAGTATCAACACTAGCATCTCTCACATAGGCCAGATACGTATCATACCCCTTCTCAACCATTCGTTGAGCCTTAAGAAATGAAACAACCCTACAAGGAACATGATCCAAGGTACCTCTCCAATCTAACCGCGGTAGACTTGGCATAGCCAACGTCACCATCTTAGCATGACAATCAAGGATAGCATGATAGGGCGACAACCAGTCTAAGCCCAAAATAACATCGAAATCTACCATACTAAGCAATAATAAATCAATTCTGGTCTCAAAACCACTGATAATAATCAAACACGACTGATACACGCAGTCAACAATAATAGAATCACCCACAGGTGTAGATACATAAACAGAAGAACTCAAAGAATTATGGGATATGCCCAAATACGGGGCAAAATAAGATGACACATAAGAATAAGTGGATCCTGGATCAAATAAGACTGATGCATCTCTATGACAGACCGGAATAATACCTGTGATAATAGAATCAGATGCAACAGCCTCTGTCCTAGCAGGAAGGGCATAATATCTGGCATGGCCTCCCCTCTAGGGCAACCTCTACCTTTCCGACATCCGCCTCTAGCCGGATGTGCATGTGGAGTGGTAGTTGGTGCAGCAATCATGGCCTAGGAAGCCTAAGGGCCCTGTGGAATAGGTAGAGCCTGCGAAATCTATAGAGGTGCACTCCTCCTGAATCTGGGGCAATCCCTCACCATATGACGAGTGTCACCACATTTAAAATAAGCTTTCGGAGGACGCGTCTACTGTGACTGGCTCGGGCCTTATCGACTGGACTGACCGCAGAAAGCACCCCGTACATAAGGTACACTAGACACTGGTGGTGCATAATAGGGATCGTGGGGCCTAGGAGTGGCCGGAGTACCGTTAGCTGCTGGAAGTTCTAAATGAACAGGGAGACTCCTATAACCCCTACCCTGACGAGTTGTAGATGGGGCACGAGAACTGTTATACATGCCAGAATCTCGGGGTCTCTTAGCTTCCCTCTTTTCTCTCTCCCGGATCTGCATACCCTCCAATCTCCTAGCAATTGATACTACCTGCTAGTATGCGATGTCCATCTCCAACTCTCGGGCCATGCTGAATCTGATATTAGGGTGGAGCCCCTCAATAAATCAGTAAACCCGCTCTCGAACAATATCAACCAAGGTTGGTGCATGCCTAGCCAAGTCACTGAATCGGACCGCATACTATGATACGGTCATAGAACCCTGTCGCAACTGCTCAAACTCTACGCGCCATGCATCTCTAAGACTCCGAGGAACATATTCCCTTAGGAACATATCTGAAAATTGAGTCCAAGTGAGTGAAGTTGCCCCAGCCGGACTATCCAACTCGTATACCCGCCATTACTGGTAGGCCGCTCCTCTACAATACCCATAGTACGGAGGATACAGTGACATTCCTCAAGAAAACCCTGAGCATCTTCTGAATCCAAACCGCTGAAAGTGGGAGGGTGATACTTCTTGTACCTCTCGAGCCTGAGCTGCTCTCCCTCCAAAACTACTGCCCTAACCTCAGGCCGAATTGGGAAAACTGGTTGCACTGGAATAATCTCTGGGGCATGGTCAACTTGGGCCCGTGGCTCTGGGGTACGGGCGGCGGGAGTATGTGCTCCTCCCCCGGCCTGAGATGTGGCAAGAGCAAGTGGAATCAACCCTGCCTGAGCTAGAGTGCCGAATATGCTCAAAACCCGAGCAAGAGTCTTCTGAAGTGCAGGGGTAGTAACAGGCGTCTCAGGTGCCTGCTCTCCAACTGGAGCTACTGGTGGCTCTCCTGCAGCAACTTGTGTAGGTGCTCTAGCTGCACCATGTGGTCTTCCTCGGCCTCTGCCCCGGCCTCTTGTGGCTCCAATAGGGGGTGTGGGTATCTGATCATCGGATCCAGTTGTGCGTGTCCTCACCATCTGTGAGAGAATAGAAAGACAAGGGTTTAGAATTTCGAAGTCAACAAATGCGCACGATAAGGAATCAAAGAAGTGAACATTTTTCCTAACATTTCCATAGCCTCCCGAAGATAAGTACAGACGTCTCTGTACCGATCCACGAGCTTCTACTAAACCTGCTTATACTCGTAATACCTATGAACCAAGAGCTCCGATACCAACTTGTCACGACCCCAATTCTCCCTCCGTAAGATGTCGTGATGGCACTCAGTCTCTAAGACTAGGTAAGCCTAACAAATTGCAGAATAACATAATAAGAGTCTGAAACTCAAACCTCAATAGTTGTAATAAATGAAAATAGCAAGTCAAAGAATTATAATTTCCCAAAACCCGGTAGAAACAAGTCATAAGCTTCTAAGAGGAAGACAAATGTCCCTATACATTAGCGTTTACTAAAATAAGGAAAACAACATGATAAGGATAGATGGGGAACTCCAAGGTCTGCGGACGCTGACAAATGTACCCTGAAGTCTCCGCACACAGGTAGCTCACTGATATCTGGGCTGGTAAGAAGTACCTGGATCTGCACAAAAAGATGTATAGAAGCGTAGTATGAGTATACCACAGCAGTACCCAGTAAGTGCCAAGCCTAACCTCGATAAAGTAGTGATGAGGTCAGGTCAGACCCTACTGGAAATAATATAAAAGTAAGATATAAGATATAATAATATAACAAAATGACTGAGAAGTGAACAACACAACAAATAGAGGTAAACAGTAGGGGCGCTCCCGAGGTACCGCCTCGTAGTCCCAAAAGTAAATATGCAGTATAAGGGGATCTCCCGAGGAACCGCCTCTTAGTCCCAAAAGTAAATATGCAGTATAAGGGGATCTCCAGAGGAACCACCTCGTAGTCCCAAAGTAAATATGCAGTACAAGGGGATCTCCCAAGGAACCGCCTCTAGTCCCAAAAGAACCATCTCATAGTCCCAAAAGTAAATATGCAGTACAGGGTGATCTCCCGAGGAACCGCCTCGTAGTCCCAAAGTAAATGTGCACCAGGTAGTCGGAGGAACAATAAATTTTCAGCAAGAAATCTTACAGTTAAGGATTTAAATCAAATCAAGGAAAGCAGGTAATTCAGTTAACTATGTTGCACATATTGCACGTAAGAGTTAAGGCATGTGATATGATACTCGGCTAGACATGATCACTATATATGTTAAGGCAACTCAGTTAATGTGTTTTAAAAGATGACAAATCAGCAAGAACCGAATATTTCCATAATCAGCCCGTGTACGCACTCGTCACCTCACGTACACGGCGCTTGCATATCACAAATTGTTACAACAGTATCGAATCCTAAGAAGATTTCCCCCACACAAAGTTAGATAAGTCACTTACCTCAAGCCATGCTCAATCAGTCAATAAGAATGCCTTTCCCTCGATTTTCCAACTCAGATCGACTCGAATCTAATAACAATTAATTTGATTCAGTCAATACAAATTATAGAAATTAATTCCATATGAAAATAAAGATTTTTCAATAAAAACCTGAAATTTAACTCAAAAATCGTCTGTGGGGCCCACGTCTTGGAATCCAACAAAAGTTAAACAATATGAATTCTCATTCAACCACGAGTCCAACCATACCAATTTTATCAAATTTCAACATCAACTCGACCTCCAAATCTCAAATTCTTATTTTGAAATCCCTAGGCCCAAATCCTCTAATTTCACCTCAAAAATATGTAATCTAAGCGAAATACTCAATGATAATCCAATAGTATTGACTAATAATGATCAAAGTAACTTACCTCAAGTTTTTCCTTGAATTCTCTCTAAAAATCGCCCCGAAACTGTGTTGGAAATGTCCAAAAATGACAAAAACTCGAAACCCCTCTGTTTTTGTACACTGCCCAAAGGTTCCGCTTCTGCGCAATTTTTAACCGCATCTGCGGATCCGTTTTTATGGTAAATCTCCCGCTTCTATGACAGCCTTCGCTTATGCGGACAAGGAGTCCGCTTATGCGGATTCGCTTCTGCGATGAAGCGTCCGCTTATGCGGTCCAAGGCCCCCTTAGCCCAGGCCGCATCTGCGACCATTGCTTCGCTTCTACGGTCCCGCTTCTGCGATGCCTCATCCGCTTCTGCGAGCTCGCACCTACGAGCCAAATTCTGCAGGTGCGATTGCATCAGTAGGCAACAAGTTTCAATTGTTCTAAGTCCAAATTTGATCCGTTAACCATTCGAAACTCATCCGAGGCTCCCGGGACCTCAACCAAATACACCAACAAGTCCTAAAACATCATACGAACTTAGTCGAAGCCTCAAATCACTTCAAACAATTCTAAAATCACAAATCACACCTCAATTCAAGCTTAATGAACTTAAGAATTTTCAACTTCTACATTCGATGCTGAAACCTATCAAATCAAGTCTGATTGACCTCAAATTTTACACACAAGTCATAAATGACATAACGGAGGTATTTAAATTTTTAGAATCGGATTCCAGCCCTAATATCAAAAAGTCAACTCCCCGGTCTAACTTCCAAACTTAAATTTCTATTTTAGCCATTTCAAGCCTAATTTAACTACGAACTTCCAAATAATTTTTCGGACGCGCTCCTAAGACCAAATTCATCATACAGAATTATTAGAATCATAAAAGTTTCATTCCGGGGTCGTTTACATATAAGCCAACATCTGGTCAACCTTTTCAACTTAAGTTCTCATTTTGGAGACTAAGTGTCTCAATTTATTTCAAAACCTCACTGGACCCGAACGAATTACCCCGACAAATCTCATAAATGGGGGAACGGGGTTGTAATACTCAAAATAACTGGCCGAATTCATTACATAAATAACCTACATCTACATAACCAACAAGATCTGCACTACCTTTATTAGCATAAAACAAAACTCATATCAAGAGTTCCCTTTAAATATCGCAAAATATGCTTAATCCATTCCAATGTCTCCATGCAGGAGAAGAGCTATATCTTGCTAGTAAATTAATAGAAAATACTATGTAATGCCTTGTAACATTAGTAAGATACATAAGTTCACCAATTGCACTGAGATAGGATGTTTCACAGCCAAAGAGTGCCTCATGCTCTTATGGAGGTCGGAACAGATCCTTATTCACTTCAAGTGATCGAACACCCATTGGTGTACTTAATGGGTGTGCTTTGTCCATGTAAAAGCGTTTAAAGACCCTTTATGTATAGGTAGATTGATGGATGAAGATCTCCTCTGCTAAATATTCAATTTACAGACCAAGACAAAATTTTATTTTTCCAAGATCTTTCATCTCAAATTATTTCTTAAGATATTCAATTGCCTTTTGGAGCTCTTCTGGAGTTCCAACAAGATTTATGTCATCAACATAAACAACAAGTATAACAAATTCTGATGTTATTTTCTTTATAAAAATACATGGACAAATAACATCATTTATGTAACCTTCTTTCAACAAATATTCACTGAGGCGATTATATCATATGCGCCTAGATTGATTTTAAATCGTACAAATATCTTTGTAATTTGATCGAGTGCATTTCTCGAGACTTAGAATTATATGCTTCAAGTATTTTAAATCCTTCAGGGATCTTCATATAGATTTAATCAAATGAGTCATATAGGTTATGACTTGCACTTAACTAGCATGACATCTTCAGGTGTCTGGACTATAGGTCTGATCCTCATAATCTTTAACAATATTATGCACCATATTGTATCAAATATATCGTCGATGATCATTTTGTATTGGTTCGCAAGCGACATAACTTGTTGAGGTCGCATCACTTTTTTTATTTTCAGGTACCTGAACTTCTTCTGGAGTTTCATGGAATATTACGTCGTGGGCTCTTCTAGAGCTTATTTCCTCCTTATTATGATCATTTTGATCATTTGCTCATATCCTTTTCAAGGATTGTTACCTTTGGAACCGATTGGCCTACCACACTTCATGCGTACAGTAAACTCTATCTTTTAGGGACTTTAATTTTAATAGGAACATTTGCAGCTGAAATATGATATTTTATTTTGGATCAGCAAATGCTTCTGCCATTTGACTTGAATTATCTTCTAAGTGAGGATCATATTAATGATAATTCGATTCATATAGCATATTTTCCAACTGTTTATTCCATCCCTCAAATGTTAGAAAAACTAACATATATCCCCAATCTTCTTTGAAAAACCTATCTTAGTGTAATGTGGTAGAGAAATTAATCATATACTATATATCAAAAGTTATTAGATAGTAAAAATATTTGGTTTTTGTTCCTAAACCAATTGTGAAGGGAAGACTTATTATATATTGTTGGTTTGATGCATACAAGTGTTGTTGTATGCAATTTAGAAAATTTTAGACCAACACGGGAAGTTTTGTTCTCATAAGAAATGATTTAGCCATTAACAAGAGACATTCAATGCTAAACTAGCTTGAATATACCAGCATTATCAAGATGAATTGTCTTGATTACATATTCTGAAAATTATGCTCTTAATTGAGAAAAACAATTTCAAATGCCAAACTGCAGGTTGACAATAAACACACATGTAACCATCTCATATATGCATATATAAGTGGTTCACATGATATGTGAATGAGCCCATATTCACCATTTATATAGGGATGTTTACTTATATGTACTACATTAGAAACTTATTTACCCTCACTGTTTAGGTTTTAACTTAATTACAAGTTGATATACAATTTACCAATTATATACAAATTAGTATTAATGAATATCTCATTATATTAGGAATTGAATAGGAAATTCTCTCTTCGCTCTCTCTCTCTCTCTCTCTCTCTCTCTCTCTCTCTCTCTCTCTCTCTCTCTCTCTCTCGATCTCTCTCTCTTATTCTCTATCGGTATTCTTATATTAATATCTTCATGTGGATTAACTGAAGAAATGATACTAATATTAAGTGGAAAAAAAGAGAAGATTAGTACCTAGCAAAGTTCTTGCGTCAGATCCTATGAAAACGAGGAAGTAAATAAGAAAGAAATTAGCTCTGATGAAGAGAATCATTTTAGTTATCATTCTTTTAGCTTTTTGGAATCAATAAACAAAATAGTATTAATTATAAGCGAGTAGATTGAATTGGAAACTATGTTAATCCATTAAAAACTCAATTGACAGCCATTAAAAAGTTTCAAAGCTTTGAATTCGAAAATGGAATTTTATGAAATTATTTTTTGTTTGGATTGAGTGTTGTTACAAATGATTGGGAATATCCGTTGAAGTTTATATCTCAAATTTGAGACAATTTGGTGAAGATTCGAGGTGGTTTTGGTTTAAATTTCAGATTGAAACTCGAAAAAGAAGACATGAACAAATTGTATATATTTTGTATGTCGAATGTAGAAACGGTATACAAAATATTTACAACTTACATAATTGTATATAATTTGTATATAAATTATATGTGAATTATAACTTTTGACCGGATTCTGTACAAAATGTGTATTTATGTTGTAGATAAATTGTAGATTTTGACCGGATTTGTATATATTTTGTAAAAAAATTTTGTTACTTCATGTAAATATGAAAACTTAGACAAAACCGGGTAAATAAGTTTAAAATCTTGTATATATATGAAAAAGTCCCTTTTATATATTCCAGAATTCAGGGGTCTTAGTCCCAATTTTAGCTGGTATAATCAATTTATTATGAAAATAAGCAACAGAAGAGAATTTTTGAAGAATCTAGTTCTTCAATTTATGTTTATCATAATTCTCAATTAGCTCATCATATTTAAACCAGATGGCAAATGTAAACTTCAAGTTTATCATGGAATGTGCTATCATAAACTTTTGCATTAGTAAACTTCTGATTTACTGTGGCTACTTTTGCATCAGCAAATTTCTATTTTACTGTAGCTATTTTTGCCGCAATAAAACTTCTGATTTACTGTAACTGCTTTTGTATTAGTAAACTTCTGGTTTACTTTGATACATGATGTAGTACAAATTAAAGAATAATGTGGGTAACTTCTCACATACATATTATTTTACCCCCCTATGATCGTGGAAACATGATGATTTTCAATCTTCTAGTCATTTGTAGTCTCAGTATGATGGCCATTTGTATTAGTAAACTTTCGATTTACTACAACATATGTTTTGATCATAATCATATAATATGAATGACATATTTGTATATAAGCTCTTTGAGAGCATTCATTTATTATCCACAATCTAATATTTATCGGACACTGCTGGTATCATGTGTCTTCTAGACAAACAGTTAGCTCTCCAGGAGCTTTTCATAAATTTTGTCAACCAAATATTTCTCAGACAATTATGGTATCATGAGAGAAAATCATAATCAAATGAACAATATAAAGACAATTCTAAATTTATAAATGACGAAAATTAAGAATTTTAATATTTTTACTACTACATAATATTTTTCTGCTTCAGGAGGAAAATTTTAATTATTTACTACTTCAGGAGAAATTTTAAATATGAAATATTGAGAATATATTCTCTCAATCGTGTTACCTCTTCTGGAGGTGAATCGTAATATATTTACATCAAGAGCGCGTTCATATTTAATATGGTCACATTCACTTCAGGAAATGGATTAATATTATCAAAAGTTCTCTTCCTTCAGGAGACAGAACATAATTATCTGAACGTGCATAATCACATCAAATTGTGATGCTTCGAACCTCTTTTAAGATATTTGCTACTTCAGAAGCAAAGAGAGGTATGCATATAACATAGAGAATTTTCTCTAACTTATCTTCATTGTAACCATAGCAAGCCTAAATTATCACTTCTGGTGGTTAACAAAATTTAGTTACAATGAGAAATATGAAACATAGCCGCTTCTGGTGACCGTACACTGCCGGAGTTCAAGTGAACCATGAAGTTAAGTCATAACGAGACTTAGGAAATATTACCACTGTTGGTAATTATATATTTCTCATAAACTCTGCTGGAGTTTAGATGGATCTCACATTGTTATTCACCTTTTAATCCTTCACTAAACGATCAATGAGGAAAATAAGTACAATAATAGCAATTGTATAAGTATACATAGTCCCCAACCATTTGCCACATAAACTACTGGTGTAGCCTCGCGACCATATAATAGCTTAAGTAAAATCAATTTTTCTTTCCAATTTTGCGAGACCGCATCCAAGTAAAATGATATTTGCATCATTAGTTGGCTAGAAAGACGTGATGAACATGCATGATAAACATATATTTAGAAAAAGAAACTTCATACATTGGAGTATTTGCTCGATATGGCAGAGTCTCGTGCTGATAACGTATTATAAAATAAAGACTATAAAGTAAATAAACTGAAGACAAGTATAGAGATAGATTGATCATATATTATTCAACTTCAAACTGATGTACATAATGAAATGAAAACTCCTCTATTTATAGAAGAAAGGAAGCAGCTGCGAGGCTTTTCAAGAAGCAGCTTGTAAGCTGTCTGCATGAGCTGCTTGCAACCTGCATGTTTAATAAAAAGCTGCTGCAAATCATTTCATTAAGTTGCTTGCAACCTGCCTACATCATCTGCTTGTAGACAAATTTCAATAGAGTACCAAATGAATAATCTTCTTCGAAAAAATTATCTATAGCGGAGTAATAAATAAATATTCACAATATAATTATTTTCATATTGATATTAAATTTGAGCAAACTAACGGTGGAAACATTGTCATGGTAATATTCATTGACAAATACAGTACCAAATGACTTTTGCATCTCCAGTCCCAAGATGCTAGAAATAAAGAAGACCGCGTCCTTTTTTCTTCTTCATTAGATCAAGCAATTTATTCTTTTCACTCTTCTTCGTATGGGCAGAAACATGCAATTTATTCTTGAAATACGTAGCAATTGAGAAGTACTTTAGATATGAAAAGTGTTGCTCCACGTAAACCTTGTAAAGTTAGTGAATTTGCAACTTTCAAGGGGTGTATATATTTTTTCCTTATTCTTCTACTTCTTCTTCTTCTTCTTTTGTTTTTTCTCTTATATCTTTCTCCTTCTCTTACCCAATTTTCTTGATTTCATTTCCTTCTTCAAACTAATAAATTTTCGTTGATAACATTAAATCTAGTTGAAAACTCAAAACCCTAAGATAACCGTGATACCAAAAAGAGATCAATCAATAAGAGCATACCTAGTTACAAATTACGGCAATATAATTTAGGGATTTTTACCTTTCTATATACTATTTGAAACTTTATTACCAAAAATGTCTATGTTTAGTTAATTACCCGACCTAAACAAATTTTGTTTACAAAATATATGCATTCCACCTTATAAGGCTCTCAATCCATTATTAATGCATTCAATCAAGGGATTTACTTACATATTTTTCCTTTATTTTTTCTCCTCTTCTCATTCTTCTCTCCAGAATATTGATGCGGGATCCCTCCAGTACTAAATCTCCTTTTAGTTCCCCTCATCAAAAACAATCTGAACAAACTGAAATTACAAAGCAAACTTAAACTATAAATCACAGACACGTATTCATAGACACATGTTTCTTCTTGTAAGACACATGTTTCTTCTTGCAAATCTATCGGATGCGCTATCAAGTTGGTTCTCTGATCTTCCTCTCAATTTAAAGATTCTAAATCTCTTTAACAACCATATCAATGGAAGAGTTTCTGATACCTCATCAAATATTTTCAACACAAATACCTCATCAAAAATTTTATGTGTAAGGTAATTTAGATATTGGAAATCCTTACCAACAGTAAGGCAAAATGGAAAAAACCATCTTCTTTATACTTAAACTGGGATATATATCCGCGCTTTGCGCGGTACCAGCCGTGAGAGAAAAAAGAAAAAAGAAAAAAGAAAAAAAATGTAGTGTCTTTGCCACCTTACTCAAGAATACAACATAAATCATAGTAGAACTGATGTATTAGAATAACAATCATATATATATATACCAACGGTAAAAAGCAGCAAAGCTTCTAATTTGAGAAGCAATCTATTACTTTCACATATCGTTTTGCCTCTTTATGCTGTTAGAGAAAAAATACAAATAAATAAATAAGCAATTCATGTACAAGGTAGAAAAGATAAATAGAAAAGGCCCTATCTCAAAACTTAAAAATTCTACTCTGCATGAAGGTAATTAGACATAATTAAAGATCTCGAGATTTTTTTTATTTTACAAAGATTTAATATTTGTAAGTATGTTATCTAACTTTTCTTATTTTAGTTTATCCACTCTATTTAGATTATTCTTGCATAATTGGAAGCGACATCAAGTGTAAGAAAGAAATAATGATTTTTAAAACTTGAGTCCTTATGTATTTTGTAATATTTGTGGAGTATTGGACTTTTAAAAGTTGGAATTTATAATCCTAAACATGTTATAATATTTGTATAATCATAAAAGCTTATCATTATGAGTAAATCTAATGTTAAAATTAAATTGCTTACAAAATTTAGGAGGCTGCAATTAATTTTGGAAGAACTCAGAAGAAAATGAAATTAATTTATTTTATTTTCTTATTTTCTACTTAAAATATATATAGGAAAAAATAGAAACATATGTGGTCAAACGTGATGGATGCGATTCGACTCTTCAGCAATTCTTTTTCGTTTCTTCCCTCTCGTTTCTTGTATCCTCTTTCTCTTTGTTTCCCTTTTATTTTCTCTTTCATTCCCTTCATTTTCATCCATTACTTTTTCAACTTCTCCCATACTGGAGCCCCTTTTCACGGCATACTGGAACTATTTCTCATCCAAAATAACCAAACAAATATTTTTACGCCAGATTTTCTTACACATTATTCTTTTTCGAAATAGATTCTCATGCTATTTCGACACTAATCATTCTCGGTTATAAATTCATGTTATCACAGACTCCAGACACGGGATACCTTGAAGGCCAAGAAGATCATAAGAATAGTAACAGTTATAGATTTAATGATTCAATTATTTTATCAAAAATTTGTCGTCATTGTTTCATCTTGATTTAAGCCATAAAGGTTAATGAAATACTAAAATCTTCTTGAATAAAAAGTTGTGTTCAATTTAACGGTCAAGTGTCGAACAACAAATAACTACAAAGTCAATGGACTTTCAAATAGAGAAACAACAAAGCAAAAACATGAAAATGTAATACGTGATTAAGCATAGGTATAGGTTCTTCTACAAGAGGAAATAGAGTAAGTTAATAATACCTTCAGGCTTCAGGAGCGGTAATGAAATTAAAAAATACATAAAACATGGCGGTAAACATGGTAGAATTAATTGCAGAAACATGAATTGAAAAGATAAATGAATCATCATATTCCATAGATCCAACTACCGTGGAAAAATCACAGTTGGTTTCTCGTGGTCCTCTGAGTGACTGAAAAACATCATTTATAATATTGTGAAGTACAATAAATCTTGTAATAAAATTAGTATTAAGTATCATTAATATAAAGAAAGTTGATTTGTAACTGAAATGTTTCTTTAATTGTTCATTTGTGTAATAATCGTGACATTTCGGATTGTTGTAGCCTGGACCAAACGTTTACAGTGGTGTCTTTTGGGCTTTTACAAATATCACATAAATAAATCAAAATAAAGGAGAAAATAGCAAAAATTTGGGGAAAAAGATAACTGTGAATTCTGTTATTAGAGCATGCCACATCACCTCCCCAATGCCCCTCAATTATATAAATATATTTATAGATTTTAAGTAAAGTGGAAATAACAGTGGTTATAATAGACTTAAAAGTATTTTCATCAAACTCTACTATTTACAACTTATCTACAACTTTTATACATTATTTCTACCCAGTTAAATACAACTTAAATATAATTTTTATATAATATGTCTTTTGTATATTTTGTATCTGATTTATACATATTAAAAATAAATTTCATGCAACTAATTATATATTATACAACTTATCTACAACTTTCATATATTATTTCTACCCAGTTAAATACAATTACAATATCATACATCTTAAATATAATTTTCATACAAATTTAATACAATATGTCTTTTGTATATTTTGTATCTGATTTATATATATTTTGTATGTATTTCATATAACTAATTATATATTATACAACTTATCTACTACTTTCATACATTATTTCTACCCAGTTATATAAAACTATAATATCATACAACTTAAATATAATTTTTATACAATATTGTTCAACTTTCATACAATATTTAAATAAAAAATATATATATAAACAACATAATACAATTTTTCTACAATTTTACTATAACTTTACTACAATTTCGTAAGTATAATGTATGTCATGTCTTCTTCTTCTTCTTCGAGTTTCAATCTGAAATTCAGCCAAAATCAAGTCTAATCTTCACCAAAACACACTCAAAATTGAGATATAAACTCCAAATAATATTCCCAATTGTTTGCAAGAAGACCCAATCCAAACAAATAATGGTTTTTAAAAACCCAAATTTGAATTCAAGGATTCAAAACTTTTTAATGGCTGTCAATGGTGGAATTGTTATTCTCTTTTCCTTTGCTTTACATTACTGGAATTAGGAATTGAGAGATAGAGAGAGACATAGAGAGAATTCCCAATTGTTTACAACAACACCTAATTCAAACAAATAATATCTTTTGAAAATCCAAATTCAAATTCAAAACTTCAAAGCTTTTTAATGGTTGTCAATGGTGGAATTGCTGCTCTCTTTTCCTTTGCTCTACATTACTGAAATTAGGAATTGAGAGATAGAGAGACGTAGAGAGAGAGAGAGAGAGAGAGAGAGAGAGAGAGAGAGAGAGAGAGAGAGAGAGAGAGAGAGAGAGAGAGAGAGAGAGAGAGAGAGAGAGAGCAAGCATGAGTGAGAGAGAATAAGGATGGAAAATAATTGATTCATAATATAAAGGGATACTCATTTAATTCTAAAGTGTATATAATTGATAAATTTGTATATAGGATGTAATTAAATTGAAACTTGAGTAGGGAGGGTAATAAAGTTTCAAATAGTGTATAGGAATGTAAAAATTCCTATAATTTAATCAATGACAATAGACCTAGTTTAAAATCCAAATCCTATAATAAGAGTAACACCAATTGTAGACATATAAATTTTGTTGAAATTAAATTCATCAAATAATTTAGACTATATTTTAAATTCAAGATATATTAGTTCAGATAAATTTGTTGGGCTAATATAATTGGATTAGTTATATAAGTCCAATATATATGGATTAACAAATAAGTTTAAATCCATTAGGCTTGCCCATTTAATTGGATTACAAGTGATGAGAGCCCACTTCATTGAGCCCAAGATGTCATCTTACTAGAGGCTCAGTTTGATGATGCGTGTCAAATGACGTGGCACACCAAGTCAAATGGAAGAGTTTATAGGATCGTGCCATGTGTCAAAATGACAAGGCATGCTAAGTCAAATTAAAATTTCAATGAACGCATGTGCAAGTGATATGTTCTGAAAGAGTTTGTTCTCGTCACAACTCGTCCCTCCCGCAACTATAAATAGGGATCTTCATAACTCAAAACAAATACCAAAAATTTATACAAGAAGCAAGAGAGAGCTCGTGGATCAAACGCCGCAAATTTCTCTACAAGTTTCAAGCTCTAAGCAATCAAGTTCAAATTCAAGAACGAAGAACAAATCAAGGTTCAAGTAGTAAGAGTTCAAATCAAAGTTCGTGCTAGTTGAATTCAATATTATCGTTCGTTACAACAAATATAGATTCAACATCAACCTCAAAGGCCCTTGAATTTATTTAGTATTGAAAAGAAGAATCAGAGGAATCATAGAGGTTGTAAAACTCATATTGTTTGAAATAAAATACTACGATTGTTGCAATATTTTTCGGTCTCGATTATTTTTCTTGACACAATTTATTGTGTACGCCAACATAAAGAAACAAAAATCTGAAAATGAAAACGTAGCCCAAATTTCTTTTACTTGTTCTTTCTTGTTATTTTTTTTTCCTCTTAAACAGTATTCTTGATTGCATTTTTCTTTTTCAAATCCAATAGCTTTTTGTTTATAAGAGTAAACCCAGTTAAAAATCTTATAACCTAAAATTACAGTAACGCCAAAATTTTGTAATCTATAGCAGTAAATCTAATTGCAAATTATGATAGAGTTTTTAATTAATAAAAAACAATTCTAATTGCAAATTACGACAAAATCGAATCAATAATAAGAAACCCAGTTGTAAATGTGATCTATTCTCTAAGATTATAGGTAAACAAAAAGTTGCGAAAAATATATACTAATTATGTATAAAATATGTGTATTTTGTATATTATATATTAATATACAAAAAATATATATTTTGATGGCTATTAATTTTTAGAGGGACTATACTGTGTAGTTTTTTCCAAAATATTGACGTAAAAGAAACAAATAAACTATTAAAACATATAACTACAATAATTTCAAATGGCGCAATTTTTTTTTAATAAGAGTTAAATTTTTAATAAGCCCTAATTTATTAAAAAAATATATTTTTAAAACTTCATTTTTTAATAATTCACCCTGTAGACATCAAAATTTTATCGGATCAAATCCATATGAAATTTGGGCAAAATTCTAAATTTAAGATACTATAAGTAGAGTATGTGTTCTTGGATGCCACTCTATCTGAAACCCTAACCTGGAGGCTACTCAACCTGAAACCCTAGCTTGGAGGGTATTTTACCCAAAACCCTAGTTACACCTATAAAAAGGGACCACATATTCCCTATGAAAGCATCTCGAAATTCCATAAAAATTCATGAAATATTCGCAAAGAGATCAAAAACATCAAATATTGTCTTTCTCAAAGCCGCCGAAGTGATCAACGGATGTTCTTCCTTTTCATGAAGATCAAATACATCCTAAGGAAGTTCGCATCATCCCACGTTTGAGAAATACGCTTGTTAAGTCCTCGAATCACGGAGAACGATTTAAGAGAAGAATCAATTGAGCAAACAGAATTGTACCCACATCATTTTATCAATAAAATTATATTTCTTCATATTTATATTGTGGTTGCAATTTATTTTGTATCACGAATAATTTGTTGCAAACACACCCCTTCAACCAATCTAACCTTATAAATTTATTTAGAATCAAAAGTTGGAAGATGAAATTAAAGAAAAGCGATAATTTTCTTTTGTTTAGTTTAAATTTTAGGGTTTTTGTTCAGGAATTGCTAAATTGAAGATCATGGAAGTAATAGAATCATCCAATGGCATAAAATTTTAGATATTTTTATTCTGAAAAAAAGACAACGTGTCTTGCCACTTGGCTTAAACTGACACGTGTATGGCGCGAACTTCACGCAACAACTCTTCTCGCTCGGAGGAATACTAAAAAGAGGGGTAATAAAGATACTCCACTTCATAATTTAGGGGTAAAAGTTGCAAACTTTGGGGATTTTGTATTTAACCCCCCCCCCCCCCCAACAAGAAAAACGTAACATTATCTATTTTTTTCTAAAAGGAGCCGATTCTTCAAATATTGGAACCAAACCAAACTAATTAAGTCAATTTTTTATCGATTAGATTTTTATTGGTTTTTTAATTTTTTTTGATTATTTATCGAATTTTTTCTTAAATATGAGACATATACTACCAAATACATATTCTGGCGACTACATTTTCAATGTAATACTATCAAACCAATTGGTCTTTGAAAAATCTATCATTTACTGATGATAGTTGAATTAAATAGTGATGAATAATTTAATTACTCAATTAAAAATTAATTATATTTAACGTGAAATAAATTCTTATACCTGGCAAAAGAAAAATACCAATAAAATCAGAATGTAAAAGTAAAAAATTAGATTATTATAATAGCAAAGAACTAGACTAAAAATACAAATAACTAATATGTACCATAAAATTTTAGAAACTTTATATATATATATATATAAATTTAAATAGATATTTTTATAATTATTTTTATTTGATTTTTTTTGATTATTTTTTGATTAAAACCAAAATCAAACCAAAAGTTTATCGATTTTTAAAATTCAAAACCAAATTTTTTTTTTGTCAGTTTGGTCGGTTTTCGGTTTTGTTGTGATTTTTTTTTATGAACACCCTAGAAGTGGCAAGGGAGACTTGTATGGTCCAGAAGTTCAAAAAGAATTGTTCCGTAGAGTTGGGAGGGGAAAGGGAGAAATGAGGTTTGGACTTAATAATCAGCCATGGCCACTCTCTTGGCTTCGATTGCGACCTGCTTCTTCTACGCGCTGCTTCTCTCTGGTTCATTCGCTTCCACTACAGTTCTGTATCATTATATTCAAACAAACACATGCTTTTACAGTTCTGTATATGATATTCAAACAAACATATGCTTTTTTCTGTGTGTATTTTACCTGAATTTGAGTGGTTTCAGGTCTTCATGTGGGATAGCATTTGATATAGATGGGGTTATACTCCGTGGCCGAACTCCAATTGGGAATTCTCCCAGTGCTCTCCGGAGACTGTATGATGACTCGGGTATAGTTTTCTAGCTGCGTACAGTTTGCACCTTATGTTGCCAGTCTCTAGAGGCTCTAATTGCATGAAAATTTTGTTTTCTTGGTTTTTGCAAGTTCTATTTGTTGCATTTTACTAAGAGTGGTTTAATCATAAAGCTTAGATATTTCTACCTTGTTCTTTTGGTTGGGAATATGTTTTAGATATTTTAGCACTTTTTCTGTAGGTTCTATGCTTTCTTGGAGTAGTTTAGCCTTTCAGAGATTTATACTTTTAGAAAATAGAGAGAACTTCTAATATTTTCTAGTTGTATTTACATAATATTGCCATCAGATGAGTTTAAATGGAGTAACATGGTCAGTGAAGATTCATATTGTCAACCCCAACATGTTTGGGACCGAGACACAGTAGTTGTTGTGCTTTTGGTCTCTTTGTTAGTGGGATGAACATGTTGGAACCATTTGTACTTTATGAAATCTTATTGAATTTTTAATTGTCTCTATGATGTGATATCATGTTCACTTGTTAATTGACTAGATTGACGAGAAAGAGACATGTCTTGTGTAATGTTGATAAACAATTTTTTTTTTTCAATATATACTGAATGATACAAGATTTAGACTTTTGTACTTGCCACATAGTAATGCTTTACCCTTGATGCAGGCAATCTGAAGCTTCCCTTTTTGTTCTTGACAAATGGTTAGTACTATCCATGAACCTACTTGCTTTTAGTTTATCTATTTGAGACGTAAACCTTTTCTCTGTTGGTCAAATAAATCTGGTTAGTCATTCACAAAATTGATCCATGGATAACTTTTAGATTCTTAACAATCACTTTTGATAAAGCTTTCTAGGACTTCAGGTTTTACATCTAATTAGCATCTCCAGTGGCTGAAATATTTGCTCGAACAGTAGTTTGGTTATCTGCTCGATGAAATTTATTGGTCAGTCTCACACAACTATATTAAAAAGAAGTAACTGGAAATTAGGAGGATTTAACTATCACATTTGTGTATCGTGTCACATGTCCTCTTTCCAGCTGTATGGTGATTAGTGAAGTCCAAAATAGTTTGAGTTATACCCTTCTTTTTGCTGCACATTAAATCCATACGAGACATAGACAGGTATATCCTTGTTCTCCTAAATTGGATTTTTGAGCATCTTGAGTAGATGATTTCATGGCAACCCGTATTGGACCAACTGTGGCTTCTGCTTGACCTTTGACATGATAAAATGTTACATACAAATGAGTTAATATCAATCTATATACAGAATTTTCTCTCCTCTCTATTTCACAATACTGACATTTGTAGACGAATCATAATCATTTTTACGTACAATTCCCAGCAGTTACATTCTTCTCTAAGACGTGTTAATTGGACAGCACAGTTTTAAAGTCAATTTGTGATCTTTCTGCAGGAGGTGGTATCCCAGAGTGTAAAAGAGCCTCTGAGTTAAGTGAACTCCTTGGAGTTGAGATATTACCTTCTCAGGTAATCTTTCCAGAGTGAAGAAATAATAGTAGTCTTGTTGTTATGTTGGTTCACTTTTCAGCTGGAAGCACCATCCTTGTTCCCCTGTTGCTTACATGGTGCTAACTCTTACAGGAGAGGGATTTCCTAAAGGAAAAAACAACTGTTAGTAGAGGGATATAAATCTAAATTGTATGTTCATGGATGCAGGTCGTGCTGGGGCATTCACCTTTTAGGAATTTGATAAAGAGGTATATATGCTGCATAACATTATCGGAAATAGGTCCTCTTAGATCTAATTATTTGTCTTCGTCTGCATGCTTAATTTTTCACTTGTCGTTTACTCATTTCTGAAAGGAAAGCTGCCACAAGAGAGCACTTATGCTCATGTATCAACCCATCATGAGTCTATTTTGTTAATAAAAATATTATTGTTCAAGACTTTAAAAGTGTCTACAAATCTCAGATTTGGTTATAACCACAGTAAAAATTTCCTTGAATCATGCAGATCACTAGCAGTGGAATTTTGTTTCTTTTGCCTTAGTCTCCTGTGTTGTTTCGCAGTTTAAGAGCCTTCATGAAACTGCTTCAGTCTTCCATACACCACGTAGATCCTGGAAGTCCTAAATTCTCAATTGGTTTTGTATTTTACTAGATTTGAGAATGAACTCATTGTTGTCACTGGAAAAGGTGAACCTGCTGAAGTGATGTCTGCATATGGTTTCAAGTAAGTTTCTAGCTTTTGTGTGGACCTTCATATTTTTGAAGTTCTACTGGAAGCAGTGAAATTTACTTCTTTTGCTATCAAAACCATGGCCAGAAAAGTTCTCTCCCTGGAAGAGTATGCATCATACTTTGATGACATTGATCCTGTAGCTCAGTTCAAAAGGTGGACAAAAACAACAAAGCACTTAAATTTGTCAAGAAATTCTTCAGAGTTGGCACCACAAATAGATGTTCTTTCTGATAGAGTTAAAGCAGTATTTATTGCCAGTGATCCTGTTGATTGGGGGAGGGATATACAGGTAAATTTTCTTCCTTTTCTTGGTAAATGGACAAAGAAGTTGCTTTTGCTTTCTTCTTTGATATTGAAGTAATAGTTCCTGTGCTATCTATCACAGCAATCTAAGATAGTATGAAAAGATAGGTGTATATTTTGGTAACTCAGCCCAACATTGAAATTTCACAAATTATTAAATAAATTCTTGACCTTGTGGAAGGGAAATGGAGGAAAGGGGAAGAAATGAACTAATTTACAGCTAACATTTTTTCTCTGTTTCTTAGGCTAAAGATGCTTCTTCTCTGCAGCTTCTTGATGCTTTGTATAGAAATTATTCATAGTTACAGATTACGGTAAAAAGGGTCGTACGACGTGTTCTCTTAGCCAAATAAGGAGGTGTTTCATGTTCTACTTGTAGCTAATTTTTCAAACAATAAGCTACTTTCTGTTTATAAATCCAGCCAGAATACCTGGACTATACCGTCATGTGCTTTTCTCAGTTAGCCGGTTAGTCTGGCACCATCAATTTTATCCATCAACAGCAGCAAACTACCACATCATCAGAATTTATTCCTGCTTACCTAAATTACTGAGCTTTGGAGCTACATCATGCAGGCACAAGAATGAAGAGAAAGGGTTAACAGATTGGTTGAGAACAAATTGTTTGTGGCTTGAATTGCTTGATATTGATGTCGTTCCTTTCTTGGGATATTAGTCTGGGAAAGGAGCTATATAATTGGAATGCATCTTTGATCCCCTATTTGTTTCATCATATAAAACCTTTGAATAATATCTACTAGAGAGCTAAAGTGTGCAGAGAGAACAGGGATTGACAGTCTGCCATCCTTTCCCTTTCTCTTCCTTAGGGGAACTAGGGTTTAACTGAAAAATCAAAATTTTAATTTTCATTCTCCCCCCCCCCCCCCCCACAACCCCCGGCGTAATGATGTATCCCTTGCACATACGTCCTTTGGTCTTTTTCTAATTTTTGGCCAGTGTATTTTTATGACTAGTTGTTGTTTCCTTTTATTGTTGATAACCTTACTATCTTATTGTTTTTATTCTGCTTTTATATGTCTTTTTGGTACTGTCCCTTCTTGTCTATATTTTCATTAATGTGGTGCTTATGCTTTCCTGAGCCGAGGGTCTATTGGAAACAACCTCTCTATCCTCACAAGGTAGGGGTAAGGTCTGCGTACACACTACCCTTCCCAGACCCCATAGTGTGGGATAATACTGAGTATGTTGTTGTTGTTGTCGTTGTTGTATTCTTCTTCTGCTCACTAGCTGAATGATACAGGTCCTCTGTGATATTTTGACATCTGGAGGTCTTCCTGGGAAGGAGAGTGAGCATCAGCCACATTTATATTTTGCCGCCGATGATCTTGAATACCAGGTTGCTAATAAACCTAATCCTGAGTATACCTCACTCACTTTTGGTAGAGTATCCAGTACATATGCAGAACTGAACATCTTTTTCAGGCAAAAGTTATTCCTCAAAATGATTCTTTTCCTTTCAGAATGATTTGAATCATGGAACCAAAGGAAAAACTTTAAAAAGAGCATGCTATTAATCATCTAGTACGAGATAGGAGATATTAGATGCTTTGTTCGAACAGTTGCAAATTGCAACTGCTGGTTCTCTGCATGCATCTCCAACACTATGACATTATGGGTCTAAGTGTGACATTTCTTTTTATTTTGCAAGTATATTTACTGGCATAGCTTCCGCTATAACCTCTTATATGATGTTGCTTGTTGAGAGTACTGATCAGGTGTCAACTTAGGGCAGGCAGCATTTTCTTGTGAGCGTCTTGGTATGGGTGCATTCAGAATTGCTCTAGAAAGTGTCTTTAACAGGTAGTTTCTGTGTTCTTCCAACTTCTCACTTCTGCCTTTTGTTGGAGATATGTAGCCTAATTATGTGCAAGAGATTTTAAATTTCACATTTCATACTAAGAAATATAAAATTCTGAACAATTCCCAGAATTCACTTGAAGCCTTTGGAGTATACATCTTTTGGGAAGCCAAATCCATTTGTTTTCCAAAATGCTGGTGCCATATTGAGAAATCTTCAACTCTCTCGTCAAAGTAATGACCTTTCTGGTGATAAAGATGCTATACATGCTTTCAGAACTCTGTACATGATTGGTGACAATCCATTTGTCGACGTAAAAGGTGCACGGCAGGTTTGTTGCTTGTTAACATGATTCCTTCGCGCCCTCTACAGACAGATTGCTTCAGATCATCACTATCTTGAAGTTATGGTCCATATGATTGTAACGAGCATACTGTTCAATTTTAGGCAGGGCATCCTTGGTTTTCAATTTTGACGAGGACTGGTGTTTTCAAAGAAAGAGGAAATCATGCAGAATTTCCTGCTGATCTAGTAAGTTTGTCTATTCTGTACTGATGCATAAGTTCCCTTGCTCATTATCAATTCTTGTGCTTCAATTTTGAAAGTTCCATTGCTCATTATCAATTCTTGTGGTTCAATTTTCAAAACCCCCACGCCCCTAAGTAATCAATCTTTCTGATGTAATTATTACTTTTGGTTTTACTTTTTGTATTTTGGTAAGGATGGAACAATTAAAAGAGATAATTTCCCTGAACAACCAACTTCAGAGGGACTGAAAATGATTCCGAATGTTTCTTTTTTTACTTGCTTCTTTTTACTAGATCTCACCTCCTCACCTTCAATTCTTCTTCACCCAACATTCCTCTTTTAGCTCCAATCAAACGTCGCATTAGTTTTCCACTCTAGTGAGTGATTTACATGACCTTTGAAGCCCCCCAACATCATTTTACCGGTAGGAGGCAAGTCTATTTCATAGAATTAACTCTCTTTTTTCCTTTGGCCCTCCCTTAGAGAAATTTCCATTTTATCTATGAACCGAGTTTTCGTTTGAATCTCTTGAGAGGTTTGAACGTGAATCGTCCTAACCTTCCAAAGTCTGAATTTTAGTTCATGCATAAGCACCGACTCATTTTTCTTTGCTGCTTCTGCAGGTGGTCGACACTGTTGAAGAGGCAGTGGATTTCATTTTGAAGAGAGAGTCTAGTTAGCAGCATTGTCAATTTTGTTTTCTGACTTGCTGCCATGTTGCCTTTGCTCATAGATGGTTGTGATTTTCAAGTTGAAGTTTGTTAAAACTAACTCAAACAGCAATTTGTCATCAGGTCTAACATTATTTTTAGCACGTTAGCTAACTTGAACTGCTGTATTGCTAGCTCCCGCTCTTCTGATCTCAGTACTGTTGTAGTAGTCATTTTACATAATACTCATTTATTATTGACAGTAGAAAATAGCGTAGGTTCGAAATGGAAGAGATGGAAGATTATTTTGTCAGAAGATTCTTCTTTCATTGTACTAGCTCTTTCTTGGCCACAATTTCCTGAAATGTGACAGTTATGTTATGCAAGAAAACTCAGAGTTAACAATTGATTTTTTGGCCTTTTACGAACTTGTTTTTAATTTTATGACCCTATCTTTTTTTTCACACATGAGAGATTTACTTTTACACATGAGAGATCTTTCATTTAGAGATCTAAAAAAGACATTTTCTTAAATTTAACATTGTAAAAGGCCAAAAAGGCCTAAAACCTCGAACTAACAGTCTAACTACAGTAACTTATATTTTTGTGGTATAAATGAATGTCTCCCTAGGTTCAATTGCCACTATCTCACCTTTTTCTTCCCCCTCAGTGTAATAAAAGTTTATACTAGTAATTAAGAAGAAAGAAATAACAGCGCCCATATTAAGTATTTAGCCTGTATTTATCAAATTGACACATGCAAAGAAGCAAGATTATAAAGCACGTTTTATGAGAAGCTGGTAAAGTTATGTTCTTTCCATTTTAAATTGAGCAAAATCTCTATGTAGCTTAGCTGTCACAACTCACACTTTGGGGTTGTCTTTTTAAGCTTTCTATAAAGAAAATTAGAATCAGGACCCGATTCCCCTACCGAGTAATTCCAGTAAGTAACATCAATAGGTAAAATTATCACATAGACTGCAAAAGACCTATAATAAAAATAGCTTACAAAAACATTAATTCAAATGAGAATACTTGGGAGAGTTTATTTACAATGAATTTACTTTTAGTCATAACAAATTAGTAAAGTTTTGCATGCACATATTCCGCTAAATTTTATTCAAAAGCAAAACCAAAAATATTCCTCGAATCCTCTGCAAAACCCTCTAAACCCGCGTCTTATATACGCTTCGAATACCCTCTTCTTCTTCCATCATCGTACTCTCCGACCTCGTTGCAGAAGAAACCTTCATTTCTGGTCAATTTCAATGGCGCCCATTGACCCACATTCCTTCACCGATTCAGCACACCTACTCACTACCCATATCTCCCTCACTCTCTTCTTCGATTTCCCATCTTCCACCATTTCCTCTGCCACCCTTCTCTCCCTCCCCACCCCTTACATCGGACCCCTCACTCTCGACACTCGCTCTCTCTCTATCTCCTCTGTGCTTGACCCACTTTCCCTTTCCCCACTTCCTTTCTCCCTCTCTTCGCCAGACCCAATTCTTGGACAATCACTATCCGTTTCCCTTTCTAACCAAACCCAAATTTTGATTCTATCCAAAACCAGCCCTTCCAGTTCTGCCCTTCAGTGGCTTTCCCCTCCTCAGACATTCAACAAGACTCACCCTTTTGTGTACACTCAATGTCAGTCTATTCACGCCCGTTCGATTTTTCCTTGTCAAGACACACCCGCTGCGCGTGTCAAGTACGCTGCGAAGTTGAACATCCCCCGCCAGTTATCGGCTGTTATGGCTGCCAGGCACGTGGAGAGGCGGGACCCACTGCCCTCCGAGGCGCAAGGGGTCTGTGATGATTCAGTGTGGTGCGGGGATGATAGGGTGGTGGAGGAATTCGTGATGGAACAGCCTATTCCTCCCTATTTGTTTGCATTTGCTGTGGGAGAGTTGGGGTTCAGGGAGGTGGGACCCAGGACAAGGGTGTATGCTGAGGCTGTTAATGAGGTATTGGATGCTGCTGCTAAGGAGTTTGCTGGTACGGAAGAGATGATTCAAGTTGGGGAGAAGCTTTTTGGACCTTATGATTGGGAAAGGTTTGATCTTTTGGTGCTGCCTCCGAGTTTCCCTTATGGCGGAATGGAGAATCCGAGGATGGTTTTCTTGACGCCCACTGTGATTAAGGGGGACTCCAGTGGAGCGCAGGTGGTGGCTCATGAGCTTGCTCATAGCTGGACAGGGAACTTGATCACGAACAAGAACAACGATCACTTTTGGTTGAATGAGGTATTATAGCTTATTGAGTTAAATGCTTGAAAATCACATAAGGACTTAGCATCCTGTTGTGTTTATGTTCCATAATCTCATGATTTTATTGGCATTTATCGTGTATATTCTTCAGTTTCTTTTGTGTGATTTATTTATTTCTTGCGACGGTTCAGTAACTTAATGAACTTTCCTGGTTTGTACTTGATGCTTTGTATTGTCTGACATTTGTGTACAGAACTAAGATGGTTGCTTAGTTTATAGCAGGTTCTCTAGCTTATGATGTAATGTAAATTAGATGCTGAAATTGGACTTTGTGGATTTCATAGAGTTTGTTGAGAGAAATTATAATATTGAGTTTAAATTAGTGGAAGAGAAGTCCTTAAAGGATTAGATGATAGTTTGTGGGTACTACATTTGTTCTTTTAGTTCAACATTTTGGTCCAGGAATAATTGAGTCTAATGCGCAAAAAGATGACATATAGTGCATCGTTTTTTTGTTGATAAGTCAAGTACCATTTCATTGGTAAGTCACGAAGTAGTATAAATAATGTTTACATCATGCCAGAATGACACAACCACCTTCTCCTATCAAAATTCTTCCATTCAACTAGATGGTATGCCCTTTAACAAGTTGTATAATATCTTCAAGCCTCCCAAATATCCTTGGTCATATATCTGTGGGGTTATATAGAGGTGGTTCTGTTAGAGAGGATTGTTGATGCTCTGAAAGAGACTGAATAAAAGAGAAGTTATCTGTCTCCGTCTATGCTTCTTTCAGGAGGCTGCATCTGGCAACAACAACAACCCAGTATAATCCCACTAGTGGGGTCTGGGGAGGGTAGTGTGTACGCAGACCTTACCCCTACCCTGGGGTAGAGAGGCTGTTTCCGATAGACCCTCGGCTCCCTCCCTCCAAGAACTCCCCACCTCTATGTTATATTCAAGAATACTGAAAGTTTAAAGGAACTTGAATTATTTAGAAAATCACTACACTGTAAAGGCTTAGAAGTTGAGGATAAAGAAAGTAAGTTTATAGGAGTCAGGACTTGTTATATACTTGAAACTGAGAGGATAAAATAAGTGTCATTCAAGAGGAGGTCATCAAGCAACTTAAATTTAGAGGAGAAATTAAATGAGAAAGAGACGTTGATTCCAGGTATTCGAGGAAGTGAGGTTTGAGCAAACAAAATTTGTGGCTGGGTAGAATGTTATTGAATGTGGCTATGCACAAAAAGAAATTTGTGGCTTACGGAGTTGGTTCAGAAGAGAAGCAGTTTTAGAGGCAGTTTAAGAATTGAGCTTATGAGCTCTATTTCGAAGTGGATATGTTGAAGCAACACGCGAATGAACTGAATCTAAGAAAAGAGATGTTGGATTCATTAGAGAATGAATTGATAGTGCAAAAGGAAGAACTTGATTCTGCTCGGTTTTTCTGAATAACGATCAAAAGAACTTCAATCAAGAGGTTGTGAGTTCGAGTCACCCCAAGAGCAAGGTGGTGAGTTCTTGGAGGGAGGGAGCCGAGAATCTATCGGAAACAACCTCTCTACCCTAGGGTAGGGGTAAGGTCTGCGTACAAACTACTCTCCCCAGACCCCACTAGTGGGATTATACTGGGTTGTTGTTGTTGTTGTTGTTATTGATCAAAAGAACTTCAATCCTATGCAAATGACAGTTGCATTTTGCGAAAAGGCTGACACTGACAGGAGCTTCCTGTAAGAAGATTGAGTTGAAAGAGAAAGGCTTACAGGCTTGTGCCATTATGACAAACCAGGCTGTAAAATCTACCATAGTCGCTTAGATGAATTTGGAAGGTGGAATCAAGATCAACGCAGCAATGAGGGCATCACGCCCAATGAAGAGGCCAATTGCCTTGGATGAACCAGCTATATTAGGCAATATATTATCATTTATATTAGTAAAAAATTTAGTAGTAGACGTTTACAACATCAGTCAATAATAGTATAAATAAGAGAGTTAAAGATATGAAATGGCATCAGAACTTTGTGAACATTTAACTAGAGTTGTGGCTCTATTTATTGATCGCAGCTCCATTTCTTGATTCCTGTCTCTCTAATAATAGAATTACCTTCTCTAAAAAAGTGTTAAAGTGTTTCACATTTGTGTAAGGAATGTGTTGTTGTCTCAGTAAATTGTTTTGGAAATCCTCACCTTTTGAGTTAGCTTTTCGGGGATGAGTTAAGCCCAACTGCCCAAGGTCTATTTTCTTAACTTGGTATCAAAGCTAGACCCATTTTATATTCTTGGTTTACCCAATGTTGGGCTCCCATGTTATATTGTCCTCGCTTTATGTGTCCAATCCTGGGCGTGTAAGGGGGTGTTAGAATCTCTCACATTGATATGGGTTGTCTGCTTATATAGTCTTTGACGATTCTCATTTCATGAGCTAGATTTTGTGGTTGAGTTAGGTCCAATATCGATTTTTTTTTACATGGTATCAGAGCTAGAACCATTCCTATTTTACCTATTGTTGGCAACAAAAGATGAGGCACGTCTTTCCCTGCCTTTTCCCAAGATAACACCAACTCAGAACCATAACATTCTTTGGATAATTGAGAAATCCCCTGTCAGTTATATGGTCCAACTCTAGTTGGAGCACAGGTTTGAAACTCGGGAGAGTATGGGGCTTCCCATCTACCCTCCTTTTGTTTAAATACCTGGCTTTAGTTTTCCGTGGGGTTTGAACTTGTGATGTGCGCCGGCCACACATCCCCCGTTATGCTTCTTTTATCATGAACCAAAGCACTAAAGCATTGGGGAATCTCATTCTTTGATTGTATGCCATCATCAAGATAGCTGGCAAACAATGCAACAAGTGAAAAATGTTGCTTTCTTCATTGCCATAAATTTCCATATAGCTTTCCTCTTCGGCTCTTCACCATGGAGCGGGCAGCTTTAATTAGACCTGACTGGAAGTTTGTTGAGAGTGAACCTTCTCAAGTCATGCTGTCTGCCTCACCAAACAGTGTATAGTCATATAGCTTTGCTAAGAGCGATTTCACCTCATTCAACTGTCAGTCCTGTAAAGATCTTCAAGAGGAAATGTCCAATGATGTCTGATTCCTGACCCTCCTTAGAATCTCAGCTTTATGCAAGCTGGTACTGCATCATGTAGCATGGTCTGTTATTTTACGGGTTTACCATTTGTTTTAAGATTGGAGGTGATGCAGGATGGACTAAGCAAAGAAAAGGCGTATTTTTGCCTCCTTTGTGCCTGGTTTAGAAATAATGGCTTACATCTCATTGCCATTAGTCAATGCCTCTGTTGGGAAAGGTCTTGAAGCACTTGTTCCCTACCCTCTTCACAAGTCTTCTCTTTTCAGTTTTACTGAAAAGAATGCTGATATCATTATAATTACTTTCTAGAAGAGACCAATAGAGAATATTATGCTATTTAGCATGGGGAAGACCGATAGTTAATGAAAAAGCAATAGCATTGTGGAAAACTTGGAAGAAACCGGGAGGAGTGAGGCTAAATGGGTGTGTTTGAAAAGTCAAACTGGACCATCAACTTACTGAATTTTCTTAAAAGGCTTTACTGACCAATCTTTTCCGCAGTGGGCTCTAAATTTCTTGTAGTCACTGGATTCTCTTGAATGTTGCAAGTATTTTTCTTCTGATCTATTATGCATGAAATTCCTTGGGCTTTTGAGTTCCCTCTACGAGGATGTAAACTTTAACCTTGAACTATTGCCTTCTAAAGCACTGTTTGGGAGGATTGTCTTGCAAGATTTGTTATGTTGCAATTAAGACTTGACGCCATTCCTTTTCTTGATTTATTTATATGAAGATTTGTTAGCTTGTTTCTACTGATTAAAGAAAAAAGATTTATTAGCTCGCTTCTGGAATTTTTTTCAGAAGGGATGGGTGTTGGCTGCTTCTTGTGTTAGGTTGTGGAGAAACTCATTGAACTTTTGTTGTTTTATATGAACTGTAGATTAGAGGACTGTGATATAATTCATGGAAGAAAGGACTTCTGATGCTTTTATAAACTTTTGGCTGCAACATTGTCCTTAGGCATGTACAATGATATATCTTTCTTTCTTCCCTTCCTTTACAAGTAATATATGTAATAGAGTGAAATAATGTGTTTGTAGGGTTTCACAACATATGCAGAGCGAAGAATTGTTGAGGCTGTGCAAGGCGAGGACATAGCTGCACTAAATATTGGTATTGGATGGAGGGGACTTGTTGAGGAAATGGAGAGATTCAAGGATAACGTGGAGTTTACAAAGCTAAAAACAAATCAGGCAGGCGTGGACCCAGATGATGTTTATTCTCAAGTTCCATATGAAAAAGGCTTCCAGTTTTTATGGCGCATTGAGAGACAGGTTGGTAGACCAACTGGTGAAGTATTTTACTCTTTTCTTTCTATGAAGAGCAGAACTAACTTTTCTTCCACTTTTGTTGCTCAGATTGGAAGATCTGCTTTTGATGACTTTCTGAAGAAATATATTGCTACTTTCAAGTTTCAATCTATTGACACTGATATGTTTCTCAATTTCCTTAAAGCTAATGTCCCTGGAATAGAGAATGAGATTGATTTGAAACTTTGGACCGAGGGCACAGGGATCCCGCCAGATGCCATGGAACCAGTTTCTAACATCTATTCAAAGATTGTTTCACTTGCTAATGAGTTCAAGCTAGGTAGGATGCCAAGAGAGGATGAAGTTGCTGACTGGAAGGGACAAGAATGGGAGCTTTACCTTGAGAACCTGCCTAAAACAGTCGAAGCATCTCAGGTAGTAACTGGCCATTATATGAGAAGTTTCCCTCAGTAAATATGCAAATTATTATCTACCTGTCTCTTGTTTTGTCCTCTTTTAAATTACGTGATTTCTATTTCCTTTTTTACTACTTGCTAGTGCTTAATCTCAGAGAACCTTATGAAATATTTCTACAAAGTAGTAGATACGTTGCAGATACTTGGTACTTGTTGCTGGTGGGAGTTAGCAGGTATCCTGTGGAATTAGTAGAGGTGCGCGAGCTGGCCCGGACACCACGACTATAAAAAAAAAGTAGATACATTGCAGAATATTCTTTCTTCAATTACTTACCAAAAAAGAAATACTCATTTACAAAAAAGAAAAATTATTAGCTGATGATTATTTGTGTGGTTCTGCAACTTGGACTAATGCACATCTACATGTGCACTTCCTGCATATGCCTTGTCTATATGTGGTCATTCTGTTGTAAGAATTTATCATTCATCAATGGAATTGTAATATGATGAATCATCAACTGTTTCTTCTCTAATGTTGGTATTAGTGCTTGACAGTAATCCATTTCAATTTCCCAGTAAAATTTGTTTCTACAATTTTAAGCTGCTGGCAAATCAATTCGAATGTTGTTAATGCATGTTGCCATATCAATGTGAATGTGTGTGTGTGGTACATGTCCCCTTGATCTAGCGGGACAAAAGGTTTGCTGCTGCTTAATGAGCCTGACATTGATAAGGGCCTAGGCATTAATTTGCTCTCACAAAGCATCGTATTTTCCTCCCCAACTGTTTTCTAGAGAGCAGTCAAGGAAATAGATTAACTGTTCTCCTCTCCTATTCATTGGGCCTATAGGCTATAGGTCTGTAGGTGGTGTGTGATTCTCGTGTGCCTTTTGAGAGTTGATCTTTTTGTCTTATTTCTCTTGAAATTTAACTAATGTGAGGTAATTGAGTCATCTTAAACACATTTAATTTGTTTTTGCTTACTTATATATTTAAGGAAAAGAGCACACGGATTGATGAAGCCCTAGCTTGCGAACCCTGAATCCATCTCTTCTCTGGCCGCAGCTACTCTGTCGACAAATTTTGTAGCTAGTGCAGATATTGATATTTTTAAGTAGACGAAGATGTTATTTGTGCAATCTCTGTTCTTTGCTATTGTTTCCTTTCCCCTATCTAAGTTGCTATAAGTGTTATCATTAATGCTTTCAGCCTTCCAACTACTACTTTTTCATTAAATCATGATTACATTTCTAATATAGTAAGAAAATTTAGTGCTGCAAGGTGTCACCTTTACACTATGGAGTATACCCCTTGCCTCACTACTAGAGAAATGTCTTGTCTTGCTTTTTTCCCTTTTGAAAACATTGCTTGAAATCCACTTGTATTACTGTATATGCTCTTAATGCCTCTGCTCCGAATAGAAAAATTCTTCACGTCATTTTTACACCGTTTACAGGTGACAGCTTTAGATGCTCGCTACCATCTTTCAGAATCAAAAGATTATGAGGTGAGGGTAGCTTTTCTTCAGCTGGCCATTTCAGCAAGATGCAGAGACTACTACGGCGAGGTGGAAAAAACACTGAAGGAAGTAGGTAGGATGAAGTACCTTCGTCCACTATATACTGCACTTGTTCAAGGTGCCGGAAAGGAAGAAGAAAAAGTTTTTGCTAGAAGGGTATTCACAGAGGCTTGTGATTGTTATCACCCCATAGCTCAAGGTGTTGCTGAGGCTATCCTTGCAAAGCATGCCTGAAGTTGGTGTAAATTCAAACTTCTGCTTATGTTGACATATATGTGACTGTTGCCTAAATCTGGTTGACTGTGTGGGATGCTTTCTCATTATAGGCTAAATTGTTTTGCTAAATCTTTGCATCTTTCTGGCTTTCACTAAATAGGTGCATTCGTATCACAGAGTTAACCGAGTGCGTCTATTGCAGTTTCAGTGAGTTGGTTTTTGTGTTTACTCTCTGCATGCTATAGCTTCAAGTTTTTTTTTTTTTCCTTCATTGAAAAAACCTGCAAGTTTTTTCATCAGTGCAATCCCAAGTTTCAGTTATCTCAATCTGTATATAGAAACCCAAGAAATTTGTTGAAGTAAAAATTCCAAATCATTTTTTCATATCACATTATCGAAAAAATACCTCTTTATCTCAATCTGTGTAAACAAATACAACCTCTAAAATCTTAGCTTTACAATAATGCTCCCTTGGTTGCAATTTTGACCTTTCACTGAATTTGAGGTTTGAAAAACTTCAAGGTTTTGACCAAGTTAAATATACATAACATACAAAATTTCCCTTTCAATGTGCCTACAAGAAGAAAAAAAATATTACTACTAAGGTTAAAACTGCAAATTTTGGAGTGGAGGGGGTATTTCAATAGTACATGTATGGAAAATACATCTTTTTATGTCGATCTGTAAATAAAATTACTTGAAGAATTTGTGTGGGATGTCTACGCGCAGACCTGCTATTTAATAATAGTCTCCATTTTGAAGCATCTTACAAAATAGGCTCCTCTTCTTCCTCTGCAGCTCTAAGAAGGTTCAGGGAACTAGCCGACTGTTTCATTTATTCAACTTTAAGATAGACTTTACAGCCCTCTCTGCTTTGAATAAATACTGAATTACTGATACCTAGCTTTTGCATAGAAAATTAGATTTTTCCAAATCTTGTCAATCCTTCATGACTCGTTAACAATTTAAGATACGTAGAATGAAGGTAGTACTAAGTTATACTAATGACGTGCGAACAATTTTACAAAATAGATGAAGATAATACCAAGTCATATTAATGTGGCATAACTTATAATTTAACAAGATAGTAGAATTAAGATAGTATCAAGTCATATTAACAAGAATTCTAGGACAAAACATAATAAATAAAATCTGGTTAATTGCAAAAACTATTTGACTTAATTGTATGGTTTTTCGTTCTTTGAATTATAGCCTTGAAGTCAAAAAAGCACTAACAATCACACTTAAGCCGAGACGAGATCATCAGCAGCACTACTAGTAGGTAGTGATGTCAGGATTTTCAATAAAGAAAGTTAAAATATAAAAAGTAAAACACACGGAAAAAACTAAGGGAATTCAAATATATTTTACTAAAAAAGTTACCTAACTAATGTAATCTTTGGGAAAATGACGAAGGTAGCTCCGCCATTACGGGTGTACAAATCGAATCGAAAAATCACACCAAATCGAAAAGTCAAACCAAACCGATTAAAAAACTCGACTTGATTTGGTTTGGTATTGAGTAAAAAAACCCGAACCAACCCGACATATAAATATATAATTTTTATATATACTTTTAAGACTTTATATAGAATTTTCTTTAAAAAATGTCTAGAAATATTTGGGATTCTCTTGCGGGATATAAATTTTAATAGAATATGAAGTGCTCCATATTTATTGACCTTAAATAATGGATTGTATGATCACTTTCTTATCAAGTGTTATTGAAATACGGCTATCTCTTTGTTCTTCTATATTCATATCATATATTAAGATCTATTAAATTCTTATATCTTTTTCAAATGTGAAGTGATTATTAATATTTAGGTATCATATTGATTTTTATGTTTAATTACTAAATTCGGTTAAACTGAAAGTGTACATCAACGAAAAATTATTGTCAGACGACTAAAAAAATAACTATTATGTGTTACTAATAGAATTCTCCCATAAAAATATTTTAATCGATAATATGTTTGTCATTTTTTTTATATTTTTACTAAATATATATTTACTTATCAAATATTTAACAAAGTAAGATTGAAATAATATTTAATGAACAAAAAACTCGAAAATCCGATAAAATTAAACCAATCCAAATCGATATAATTAATTTGATTTAATTTTGATATAAAACCGAACCAACCCGGTCCCTATACACCCATATCCGCCGCCAGTACTCCTAGCAGCATTAGTAGCATAAGCGACTACTATATCACTATCTGCTTTCTTGAGAGCTGGGTCATCCTTTACTCTATCACCACTCACCAGTCATTCCAACCACGTGCTCGTTAGCTTGCAGTGTTTTAACTATCTCATATTTTATTCTGAATTTAATTCATTAAACTTAAAAAGGTCATTTTGTTTACCCGAAAAATTAGATAGAGTTAAATTTGTGTATGGTTCTAAGGATATGTGATATAATTTGATACAAATCATATAGAAAAATAGAAATACGTGTATTCTTGACTATGAGAATGAGAATAGTGAGAAGAAGAACGAATAAGATAAAAGGAAATAAACACAAGGGGATATCTTTCAATATGAGAAGAAATCTTTTGTTCCAATGTCCCTCTGCTTACAATCCATCTCCCCTTTATAGTAGAGAGATCCTACTTTATATACAATAATAAAAATACGTAGTGAAAAGCCCACGATGTATTGTCTTTTCCCTACTTCCTGCCAGGATTCTCTCCCTTAGTGCGGCTGTAACGGCCTTGTCTGTGCGCTTCGATACTGACTCGAACTCGATATCAGGTCGAGCCATTGGCCTTGACTCGAGCTCGATCCTGACTCGGAGTCTTGATATTCGGGGTGGGTGTTGGTCGGTCTGTGCATCTCCGAAAACCTTTTGTCTCATGGTTCAATTTGGTCATGGGCCCGATAATGATACCGAATTGACCCTTGATCGAACTTGGAGCTCGAATCCTGAAGCCCCTTTCTTCGGACCTCGACCTGACCTTACGTAGATACCTTTCGATCGAAGTATTGCCGTCTCGATCAGTCCGTACGACTGACTCAATCGGTTCTGACAGTACACAGATAGTCCCCTCGTTTCTCGGAAAAGGATGTAGCGAGAAACGATATGATTTCCCAACAACTCGATCAGATATATACTGATGTTTACATCGATCTCGACCATGACGTATGTGATAGCTGTCCCATCGGTTCGGTTTTACCAAGGCATTTAATGTGTTAGACGGTGGTCGGCCACCTCTGATATTGAACCTCCATTGCTTCAATCTATAAATAGCCTTTTCTTCCATCATTCATACTTTGCGTCTTCAATCTTCCAATTTTTCTAAGTTCTTTTTCGTCTCTTCTAAGTTTTCTGCCTGTAAATCTGTGAGTTTTACTGCAAACTTTTTCTTAAAACACCAAATACTTCTGTTCTTTGTTCACGAAATTTTAAATGGCAAAAACATCTAAAACTGTTCCGCAAAAAGAGATCGCTTCTTCATCTCCACCTGCTGGTGGCGAGGATGTGGAAGAGCCCCGCCTTGAGGAATTCGTTCCGGTAGGATGTTCGACTATAGGCGATTTTAAAATTGAAAAGCCTTCTCCGATACTGGGTCGGTGTGAGACGATGTCGAGGTATCAATGTTCGATTACCGAAAAAGTTCTCGATAAAGTCATACAAGAATGCAACTGGGAAAATAAACTCGTAGTAATCCCATCGCCTAATGAATCAATTACTACCCACGTCGAAGGGTTCTTAAGTGTTTACACTTATCCTTTCACGTTGAGACCTTTAGACCCTGTCATTGTTGCCTTTTGTAAGAGGTACGATGTGACCCTCGGCCAAATTCACCCTTCCTTTTGGAGGATAGTGATTATTCTTCGATTTTTCTCGAGCAAGGTCGAGGGGCGTATCTTCACCCTCGATCATCTTATGCGCATTTACAGTCCCCGACTTTATCGAGGAGGGTTGATCAAGCTTGCTCGCCGAGCAACCAAAGCGCCATTCTCGAACATAGACGAGACCCGAGATCGGGGTTGGATGGGCTGTTTTGTTCGAATCAAAACCTCGGACCTGATCCCTGCCGATGACTTGCCATTTCCTGAGAAATGGAATATGAGTCGTGAGTGAACGTTTCTCTTTGCCCGTTTTGATTTTATGATTGCCTTTTATTTTGTTGATCCATTTTTCTTTCCTTATCACAGTTGTAGCTTGAATGCCGGAACCGATCCTGAATCTTAGACAATGGGTCGAAAGTCTGGTGTTGCAGAGACTGTACTCCGAGTGTGCTTGGGTCGAATTATCAAAGGGTCGATGAGAGGCCCGCAGTCATGGTAAATCTTTTTGTCGATTTGTCTCTTCATCGGTTTGTATGGTAAATCTCCCTCTTCCCTTTTGTAGGACTCGGGAAAGATGTAGTCATGAGGCCGCCATCTGGTGGCGAAGAAGTTCCTGTCCTAAAGCAGGTAAAAGAAAGGAAGAGAAAAGACGTATCGGGCTCCCCGAGCTCGGAGAAGAAGAAACCGGCTAAGAGATCTCGAAAGCCGAAGGGGGGCTATGGTGTTATGACTTCGGAAGTGGCCCTCCATTTAAGGGGAGAGCCCGAAGAAGGAAAGGCGAATTTAGCCTGCGTACGGGCTAATGTTGTGATTCAACAGTCTTCCAATTTGGTGGAAGCAAATCAGGGAACCTTTGCCATAATCCCAGAACAAGAAGAAGCCGAGATTATCCCTTCTCGAACTAAGATGATTGAAAGGAACACCGAGGGTGGATCTTCTTGGGCAGTAGAAGATATTTCAAGGGATGAGTTTGGGATAGTCGACATTGGCGGATCCCCTCAGATTTCGGATGCCATGATTCGAGAGGCCGTAATGTTGGAGGATCTGTCCTATGAGGGTATTCAGGAGTCGACCGATATCCATGGTTTTCTGGAGGGGCTCGAGTCATGTGCCTCGAAGGAAGTTACCGGTTTTGGTAGAATGACGGTACCCAAAAAAGCGTCATGGTCGGGTTCTACCGAGACTTCATCGATTCATAAATTGGTGGACCGATTTACGGCCCCAAGCATTGATCCCGACCGAAGGCGGAAGATAGTGCTCTCCGTACCTGCGGATACCTAAATTTTTTCTTCCCCTGTGGGGATTGCCAGCTACCTACAGTCCTTGGTGACCAAAGAAGATCAATCAGTGATGAATGCGGTGGGGCCTGCCTGTCTCTTCAACGAGGCCCAACATGCTTTGAATCGGGTAACTCTGATGGCGTTTTCGCTGCTTCTTTTATAGAGAGAGTTGTAGGTAATTCTAATGTTTCTTCTTTTGTTTGCAGGCTTCAGTGTTGCATCACGAGGCCTTTCTTCGAATCCAGGAGGAGCATGATGCTGAGGTTCGGAGCCTCACTGAGAAGAGTGACTCGCACAAGCTCCTTAGTGAAACACTTCGAGCAGATTTGACAGCGGCTCGGGAAGAGCACGAGGAGATGGCTGAGCAGGTATTTCGAATGTTTCGTGATAGTGAAGATGAAAAAGAGATAACCACTAATGATCCGATTCTGCAGGTTCGACAGAGGATCGAGCAGATTGGACGGCTTAACTCACATGTAGATGCGCTACTTGCCGAGGCAGAAGAATTTAAAAAGTATGGATATCCTTGCCTCGAAAAAGGAAGCCGTCGAAGTTCAGTTGGAGCTGTCTGATGCCCAATTTCGATCTACAAAAGAAAATGCTTTGGGGTTGATCGAAAAGATGAAAGAGCTTCAGTATTGGTTGGATTTGGCCTCTTCAGATAAAGCAGATTTGGCCAAAGAACTTGAAGTGGCCAGATCTGAGGTGATCGAGGCCAATAAAAGAGCTGATGCCAAAGTGGCTCAGTTCAGGATCGATGTTGAGGTTAACCAAGCCAAAGCTAAGAGCATGGTCGAACATGCAAAATGGCAAGCTCGAAGAGAGGCTCTCGGGGAGGTCAAAGCTCAGGGCTTCGATATTGGGGCCGAGATTGAAGTCGCCAGGGCAGAAGAGAACAAAGCTCGGAGGTTGGCCTTTCCTGAGGAGGACTCCGATGACTCGGGGGAGTCTGAAGATGAGGACGATACCGAGAATACGGCCTCCGATGAAGATTGAGTCATTTAGGGCCTTAGGTCATTTGCTGCGTTCTTTTGATACCGCTTTCGATTTTTGTATAAAGAACTTCCTTTTGGCAGAGTCGCCTCTGTACAAAAAAAATTATAAATATAAATCTTTCTTCCTTTTGAAGTAAAATAGCCTTTCAAACTAAATAGATTGTTTGAATTTTAATCTCTGTTGCCTTCGGGCCTTGTGGGTAGTCCCCTTTGCTTTATCGGGCTCCAACATCCTTCAGCTTAAATAGTCAAGTGTTCATTTGAATTCAAAGAAATGAGCATTTTTGCTCGAAATAATGTAGCCCGTAGGCGTAATGGTCGAGTGAGTGCTTGCTCGAACTCGAAAAAGTATCCCGTAGGCTTAGTAGTCGAGTAAATGATTCGAACTCGAAATAATGTTGCCCGTAGGCGTAATGGTCGAGTGAGTGCTTGCTCGAACTCAAAATAAAAGTAGCCCGTAGACTTAGCAGAGGAGTGAATGATTCGAACTCGATGCAATGTATCCCGTAGGCATAATAGTCAAAGTAGCCCATAGGCTTAGTAGTCGAGTGAATGATTCAAACTCGAAATAAAAGTAGCCTGTAGTCTTAGCAGTCGAGTGAATGATTCGAACTCGATGCAATGTAGCCCGTAGGCATAATAGTTGAGTGAGTGCTTGCTCGAACTCGAAATAAAAGTAGCCCGTAGGCGTAATAGTCGAGTGAATAATTCGAACGCGAAATAATGTAGCCTGTAGGCGTAATGGTCAAAGTAGCCCGTAGGCTTAATGGTCGAGTGAGTGATTGCTTGAACTCGAAATAAAAGTAGCTCGTAGGCTTAGCAGTCGAGTGAATGATTCGAACTCGATGCAATGTAGCCCGTAGGCGTAATAGTCAAAGTAGCCCGTATGCTTAGTAGTCGAGTGAATGATTCGAACTCGAAATAATGTAGCTCGTAGGCGTAGCAGTCGAGTGAATGATTCAAACTCGATGCAATGTAGCCCGTAGGCGTAATAGTCGAAGTAGCCCGTAGGCTTAATGGTCGAGTGAGTGATTGCTCGAACTCGAAATAAAAGTAGCCCGTAGGCTTAGCAGTCGAGTGAATGATTCGAACTCGATGCAATGTAGCCCGTAGGCGTAATAGTCGAAGTAGCCCGTAGGCTTAATGGTCGAGTGAGTGATTGCTCGAACTCGAAATAAAAGTAGCCCGTAGGCTTAGCAGTCGAGTGAATGATTCGAACTCGATGCAATGTAGCCCGTAGGTGTAATAGTCGAGTGAGTGATTCGAACTCGAAATAATGTAGTCCGTAGGCGTAATGGTCGAGTGAGCGCTTGCTCGAACTCGATCCTGTTTGCATAATAAATCTTGAACATAGAATATCGGTAAAGAAGATGGCTTTCTTTGCAAGTCATTATACATGTGTTCATGTTTTGCGTCAGGGATTGGGCCAACTACATAAGCATGGTTCGTTTTGACCATTTGGCTCTTACAATGTTTCCTGTGATACACTATTTGTCATGAAATAACGAAGTAACTTCCTTTGCACCGAACTTGATAATCATCACAGATGCGTTCAATGATAAAGCCCCCCAGTATACGAGGTTGATTTTAAAGAGGCCTCGGATACTCAGCAGTAGTATCATTTTAGGCGTTACACGTTCCAATTGCTTGGTAGTTGATTGCCATTTTATCAGACCGGGCTTGGGGGATTTTCGCTATATGGCCAGTATCGATCTCTGGTCGACTTTTGCTCGGTAGTTCTTAGACCTAGAAATCAACTGATCATCTTCGACTCTTATTTTGGATTGATATCGATTGTGCACATCGGTCCAAGTAATACATGGGTATTCGATTAGATTATGCTTCAGCCGCCGTAAAGCCATCGAGCTTTGCTCGTTCAGACCTTGAGTGAAAGCTTGAACAACCCAATCATCTGTGACTGGTGGTAGATCCATTCGTTCCATTTGAAAATGAGATACGAACTCCCTTAGCATCTCGTTATCCTTTTGTGCTACTTTGAACAAGTCTGACTTTCTGGTCTCGACCTTTATTGCTCCGGCATGTGCTTTTACTAAACAATCTGCAAGCATAGCAAAAGAATCAATAGAGTTAGATGGTAAATTATGATACCATACCATTGCCCCCTTTGACAGGGTTTCACTGAATTTTTTTAATAATACGGATTCGATCTCATCATCTTCCAAATCATTGCCCTTGATGGCATACGTGTAAGAAGTGATATGCTCGTTGAGGTCGGTCGTTCCGTTATATTTGGAAATTTCGGGCATACAGAATTTCTTAGGGATTGGTTTTGGGGCCGCGCTCGAGGGAAAAGGTTTTTGCACAAATTTTTTGAAATCCAAACCTTTTATCATTGGTGCAGCTCCCGGGATCTGATCGACCTTAGAGTTATATGTTTCTACTTTTTTATCGTTGGCTTCGACTCGCTTTGCGAGTTCCTCGAGCAATTTAGCAATTTCGGAAGTAGTCCCCGATTCTTGCTCATTTGACTTCACTATGGCTGGCTTCGTTCTGTGGGTGATTTCTCGAAGCGGATTGGGCTCCGGCCTGCTTTGTACCTGAGTTTGGCTCTGCAACTGAGCTATCACTAATTGCTGGGCTTGTAACATCTCGAAGATCATCCGTAAGCTGACTCCGATCTCCTCCACGTTATGGGTGTCTCGAGCTACGGATCGAGTACCACCATGGATGCTATTCTCGGGTTCAACATGTTGGTTCGCCTCAATGGCTACATGCGAATTGATATCTATTGGTGCTCCGATTCGAGCTCAAATGGCATTTACAAGTGGTCTTTTAGTACTGGGTATCAAGTTGTTGTTTTCATCTTGAAGGCCGGCTCCGTTGTCGATTGGTGAAGCCATTTGATTGGTGGTTAGTCGTAGCTAATCCGAAATTTAAGATATTTCTGGAAACAAACGCAAAACACAATGGCACATTTTTTTCAGATTCGTATCAAATAACCACTGTTATCCTTAACCCCACGGTGGGCGCCAAACTGTTTACCCAAAAAATTAGATAGAGTTAAATTTGTGTATGGTTCTAAGGATATGTGATATAATTTGATATAAATCGTATAGAAAAATAGAAATACGTGTATTCTTGACTATGAGAATGAGAATAGTGAGAAGAAGAACGAATAAGATAAAAGGAAATAAACACAAGGGGATATCTTTCAATATGAGAAGAAATCTTTTGTTCCAATGTCCCTCTGCTTACAATCCATCTCCCCTTTATAGTAGAGGGATCCTACTTTATATACAATAATAAAAATACGTAGTGGAGAGCCCACGATGTATTGTCTTTTCCCTACTTCCTGCCAGGATTCTCTCCCTTAGTGCGGCTGTAACAGCCTTGTCTGTGCGCTTCGATACTGACTCGAACTCGATATCGGGTCGAGCCATTGGCCTTGACTCGAGCTCGATCCTGACTCGGAGTCTTGATATTCGGGGTGGGTGTTGGTCGGTCTGTGCATCTCCGAAAATCTTTTGCCTCATGGTTCAATTTGGTCATGGGCCCGATAATAATACCGAATTGACCCTTGATCGAACTTGGAGCTCGAATCCTGAAGCCCCTTTCTTCGGATCTCGACCTGACCTTACGTAGATACCTTTCGATCGAAGTATTGCCGTCTCGATCAGTCCGTACGACTGACTCAATCGGTTCTGACCGTACACACATTTCTATACAAATTCCTAAAGCGGGATAAGATTTAAATACCAGCATGAAATATACTATTTGTGCAAATCTATCCTCTTTTTTTCTTAAAATCTAGGGATCTTTATATATATATATAAACGACTGGATAAGCGGCTCTTTAGGTTAATTCTTCTAAAATAATCTACTGCAATCTTTAATCTCAATATGCATGTAATATTGGAACTTGAAAGATATATATGACATTAAGGTTCAAGATCAAAATTTTCTACTCTAAAGTATGAGAAGTTATTACCATTGAAGCAAATGGAATTGTCTTGAGGGCGATTACAATGATATTAGACAAAGAAGAAGGTATGAGGAGTTTAATGGGGAGATTGGAAAAGTTTACTCGTCTTCTTACCAAACGACTTTCCCTTTTTTCTTTTGGATTTCTGCTTCTGCTGAGCAATGAGAATGGTCCCAATAATGGCTATCTTGAGCTTAAACAAGAAAGGCTTTGAGGGTGTTTGGCTAAGCTTATAAGCTGGTCAAACTAGCTTATAAGCACTTTTCGGCTTATCTACGCATTTGGTAAAGTTAAAAATGCTTATAAGTTAAGTGCTTATAAGTCAAAAATAAGCCAAAAGTCATAAGCTGGTCATCCCTAGCTTATGAATTTTTAGCTTATAAGCACATTAAGTTTGACCAAAAGTTTTACTATTTATCCTTAATTTTTTTTTAAAAAAACAAAACTCTTACATCGATACTCACTGCCTCAAGTATTGTACAACCTAACCCCTCCTCCCCCCGCCTCTTCAAGTCTGCAATTCTTATTGATTATTTAAGATAAGCAAATTCTTTATTCCTTTGCATATTTATATCTAAATGATTGTGTATTAATCTTTGAACTGTATGTTATAAATGAGGACATATCAAATTTTTGGTGTATTGCTTTCTAAGTGTTGTGGTGATGAAGACAATATTTGTTTCTCTTCAAATATTTTGTCCTATTTAGGTTTTTTTTTACTGAAAAACTTTTATCATTTTATTAATTATTATAACTTATGATTATATGCTTATCATAAAATAAACTATATTTATCATAAAAGGTATATTATCTAAGCACAATTGTATTTAAAATAAAATGACAAATAGAATATTTTGTATTTGGATCGATTTGGAATCTAAAATTTAGTAGAAATTACGCCCTTATAAATGTAAACATTTCTAAGGTTATTTAAATCATTTTAACAGAAAAAGAGCTTATCAGCACTTTTTTATCAAATATTGTAGCAGCTTATTATCAATTTCAGTACTTGTATCCAAACACGTAACTACTTATTTATTAAATCAGTTTCAGCACTTAAAAGTGCTTTTTAGCACCTAATGCTTATCAGGTACTTCAAATCAGCTAATCCAAACGGGCTCTTTATCATGGGCTGGCTGATGAGCATAAAATATGGAGATTTTTACCTAGTTATGCTTTATTATAGACTTATTTACTCATACTATAGAAGTTTTAACTTAATTAAAATTTAATATACAATTTACCAATTACATTACAAATTAGTTATAAATAAGGATCCCTTAATATTTGGTACTACATAATAGAGAATAACTTATATACCCATATCTCTCTCTGCCCTATTTTTCTTCATTCACCTTTTCAGTTTTTCTTCTCTTCTCTCATCTCCTTCCTCTTTTCTTTTTCATGGAATTCAATAATGGATTTAACATCGCTGCTTGTCACCAGCAGACCAACCGCCGTCGGTCAGCATTGACTCTCCACGATTGACAGTCATTGAAAAGTTTCGAAGCTTTGATTTTGAATTCGAATTTCTTAAAATTATTATTTATTTGGATGAGATGTTATTGCAAATGATTGAGAATATCCTTTGGAGTTTATACCTCAATTTTGAGAATGTTTGGTGAAGATTAGAGTTGATTTTGGCTGGATATTCAGATTTGAAGATTGTATTTTCAAAATTGTATTAGAGTTATATGAAAATCATATGAAACATATATTTAAAGTTGTACGATATCGTAGTTGTTGTCACGACCCCAATCTCCCATCTTAGGATGTCGTGATGGCACCTACTCTCTAAGACTAGATAAGACTTGAGAAATAATAATAAAACCTCAATTTAACCATTAATCTATCATAATAAAACTCAACAGTAAAGTTGTCAACAACTTCCCAAAACCTGGTGGAACAGAGTCATAAGCACTACAAGAATGTACTAATAGTCTAGGAATAAAATACTTTTTTGGAATAAGAAATAAGCAATAGAATATCTAAAAGCAGAATCTCACTTCGAGGCATACGAAAGTCGGGCAGGTATACCTTGAAGTCTCCAAAAGTAGCTAATCAATCACTGGCGTTCAGCACGGGCATATATACCTAGATCTGCACAAAAATATGCAGAAGCGTAGTATGAGTACACCAATACAGTACCCAGTAAGTATCAAGCCTAACCTCGATAGAGTAGTGACGAGTCCATGTCAAAACAACTACTAGGAGAAAACAAACTAAACAGAGTATAGCATAATCTAATAGTGAAAATGAGGAAGTTAATGACAAGTAAACAGTTCAATAATGTAAGTTAACAATGGAAATTTAAGCAGTAAAGGCAACTAGGAGTTAACACATGATGAAACAACAAGAAGACAAATACAAATAATTACAAGTAAAACAATGAATAAACAACAAGGACTATTCAACCAACAAGAATTTTTAACATGGAATGTAAAACAAGAATCACGACCGAGGTACCGCCTCACATTCACATTTCACAATTTCAATCACAATTTTTCCTTATATCACCGCATGAGCGTTACATTTAGTTTTGAAAGTTATTTTTTTTGAAATAGCTACACATGTTTTAGCCCACTTTATCTCACCGCATAGCTTCAAGTAATTCCCTTATTAGCAACACGCGTATCAAACCCACCTTATCTCACCGCATGCATATCAACCTCTATCCTTATACCACCGCATGCGTATCAATATTACAACACAATAAAAACTCTCACCACAAGTGCCCATATGCCACAACTAGCCAAATCAATAATATCAATGTTTTCACAATAAATAGCCCATGGCTCAACCACAATGTGTACAAAAATCTCAATAATGACATAATAAATGAGAAATACTCAACCAAGAAAGATATTTCATAAATCAACAACTTCAACCTCAATGTGATAATAACTTTCATCGCTTCAACGTCAATAACCCAACAAAGAGATAATTCCCAGGAGATAACAACTTCAAGTAAGAGTAATGCAACAACAAATATGTAATAATAAAATAACGAAGGTACCGGCTTCAACTAAAGCATACAAAAGCAAATATAACAAGTAAGAAGCAGAACAAGTGCTAACAACGTCAAATAAAATATGTAAGAGTAGATTAACACATATAAGAGTACATTAACAATGAAAGATATAACATGTTATGATAATTCAATTAAAGGCCTGAAAAGAGTTTAAATAACCTAACCCGGTCAAATACCATATATAGCCCGTGTACGCACTCGTCACCTCGCGTACACGTCTCCCACATAACACAAATAGCACAATCAACCCAAATCCTAAGGGATAGTTTTCCCCACACAAGGCAAGATACTTACCTTAACTAAGCTAAATCAACCCTCGAATATAGTTTTTCCCTAAAATTCGCCTCCACACGGCTCAAATCTAACCAAAAAGGAATTATTATCATCAAACAATGGGAAATCAATTACAATAGATAAAGCTTTGATTTTTACACAATTCCCAAAAGGTCAACAAAAGTCAACTCCAGGCTTCCCCGGTCAAAACCTGGGTCCAAAAGTATATTCTGACTACCCATAACTCTACGAGTCCATATATGTGTTTAGTTTTCAAATCCGAGTCCAATCGACTCTCAAAATTCAAATCTTCATTTTTCAAAACTTTGAAAAGCATTCCCAATTTTTCCTCTTTGATTTTCATAAATTTGATCTTAAATCTAAGATATAATCATGAAATATAGTTAGAAATTTATTACAATCACTTACCCAATGTTTGTAGATGAAAACTCCTTTACCAAATCGCCTGCTACCGAGTCTATGGCTTTAAAATATGAGAAATGAGACTAAATCCTGACTTTCTAGCCCTTATGTTTAGTTGCAGGTATAGTATTTGCGACACTGGGTTCGCAATTGAGAACCCTCGTAATTGTGGAGAAAGGCTCACAATTGTGGCCACTAACAGTCTAAGGGGACTTCGCAAATGCGAATGTGGGTTCGCAATTGTGAACCATGTCCCATTCGCAAATGCGACAATAATTATCGCAATTGCGAAATGTGATGACCCAAAATGTCATCTTTAAATTTAATAAGTAATTTTGTGCTCTAAGACCTCGAAAAGCACTATTTATCATTCCTCGACTTGTGTGCACAGTCCGTAAAATTTTTCGGAAATGGTTTATGTGAAAAATGGATTAAAGTGTGAAATTAAGCTTTAAAACTTAATTGAGTTGACTTTGATCAACATTTTTACTAAACGGACCCGGATCAGTATTTTGATAATTTCGGTAGCTCCGTATCGTGATTTGGGACTTGGGCGTATGCCCGAAATTTAATTTGGAGGTCCCTAGCTCAAGTTATGACCATTTAACGGAACTAGCAATTTAAAGGCTAAAGATTTCCAAGTTTGACCACGGGGTTGACTTTTTGATATCGGAGCCAGAATCCGATTCTGGAAATTTGAACAGCTCCATTATGTCAATTATGACTTATGTGCCAAATTTGAAGTCATTTCGGATTCATTTAATATGTTTTGGCACGAGATTTGCAAATTGAAAGTTTAAAACTCAAAGTTTTAATCGGAGTGTGAATTGTAATTTCAGCGTTGTTTGGCATGATATGAGACACCGAGTAAGTCTGTATTATGTTATTGGACTTGTTGGTATATTCGTACGGGGTCTCGAGTACCCCGAGAGTGATACAGATTGAAATCGGATCAAGAACTGGACTTAAGGAAAATCTGTATTTTTCCTTCTGCTGTAATCGCACCTGCGGATTTTTCTCGCAGGTGTGAGCTCGCAGAAGCGAGCCTTTGATCGCAGATGCGCCTGGGCATGGCTGTGCAAAAGTCCGAAGGTGCAGAAACCTATACGCATCCGCGCGTCCGCAGAAGCGGACCAAACGATCGCAGAAGCGAAGGCAGCGCACGTGCGCATTTTTCCTCCACAGGTGTGAGGCCTCGCCTGGCAGCCCTATTTCGCAGATGCGAGCTCGCATGTGCGAGCCCAGGCACCGCAGGTGAGGAAATGACTGGGCAGTGTATATATCAAAGAGTCCGATATTTTTACTCATTTTGGTCATTTTGAGCTCGGTTAAGGCAAAGGTTTGGGCGATTTTCACGGGAAACATTGGGGTAAGTCTTCCTTATCCTGTAATGATTAGATTTCATGATTCCATACTCATTTATATCATGAATCCGTGAATTTATGGAAGAAAAATCAGAAATTTCTAAAATCTTCCAAAAACGAGAAATTTAGATTTGAAGGTCCATTTGATATCGGAATTGGACAATTTTGTATGGTTGAACTCGTATGGGAACGGGTGTTCAGATTTCGTGAGTTTTTCCGGAATTTGAGACGTGAGTCCCACTGTCAAATATTTAAATAAATTTTAGATTTTTATCCGAAAAATTTGTAAATTCATATGGAATTAATTCCTGTGATTAGTATTGAATATATCGAATTGTTTGTGAATAGATTTGAAGCTTTCGGAGGCAAATTTAAAAGGAAAAATTGTGGTTGAATAATTGATTGGAATTTGCAAAGTGAGGTAAGTGTCGTGGTTAACCTTGACTTGAGGGAATAGAGCCCTTAAATTATTTGTTATGTGAATTGCATGTGAACGACGTATAGGTGAGGTCACGAGTGTCTATACGTCGTCAAATTAATTGTTTGCCTGCTTACTTGAAAAATCATAAATTATTTTAAATCATAAATTAATTATTATAATAATTGTTTCTCTCCTATTCTTTGTGAAATATTAATTCTTGAATTCCTGCATTAATTGTTACATGCTATTTGAATTATGTGTTTTAATAGTTATTTGACATTTAGCATATTAAATATTAAACTGCCTATTTTCTCCCTGATTTCTATAATAATTTGCTATTTGTCATTATTTTTTTCATAATTAAATCATAATTATTGTATGCTTGTTGTCTTATAATTTTATATTAATTGTTGCATTTATTGGGGAAATTTCTTCTATAAGAATTGATTGAAATGTATATATTGGAGGATCGGGTTGCACGCCGCAACAGACTTATTAAAAAGTTCATATTGGAGGATCGAGTTGCACGCCGCAACAGACTTATTAAAAGTCAATATTGGGTGATCGGATTGCACGCCGCAACAAACTTATTTAAAAGTCTATATATATACTTGATTGAAATAAATATATAACAGACTTATTAAAAGTCAATATTGGGGGATTAGATTGCACGCCGCAACAGACTCGAATGTGAATATATTGTTAGAGCGGGCTGCCCACTGCAACAAAATTGAATGTGAATATATTGTGAGAGCGGGTTGCACGCTGCAACAGAATTGATGGAAATGATAATTGGTTATGACTGCTGAGTTGGCTTCAATTATTATAAATGAGTTACCCGATTTATTTCTATTATTGTTGTTGTTACTAATATTGCGTACAAGTAATGTAAGTGACCCGCCTTAGCCTCGTCACTACTTCGTCGAGGTTAGGCTCAGCACTTACCAGTACATGGGGTCGGTTGTACTGATACTACACTCTGCACTTCTTGTGCAGATTTTGGAGTTGGTCCCAGCGGCGTACCATAGACTTGCTCGGATTTCAGCTACTCAGAGGAGACTTGAGGTATAACTGCACGACGTTCGCAGTTTTGAAGTCCCCGTCTACTTTACTTAGCTGTGTGTTTGTTTTCAGACAGCTTTATTTTATTCAGACCTTTATTTGTATTTATTCTAGAAGCTCGTGCACTTGTGACACCAATTCTGGGATAGTATTTAGACACCGTTGTTTTTATGGATTATTCACTACATTTCAGACTTTACTTCCGCATTTGTTCTTTGTCATTAATAATTTTAAAAATTGTTTTTAAAAATAAATAATATTATTCTAACGTTGGCTTGCCTAGCAAGTGAAATATTAGGTGCCATCACGGTCCGAAGGTGAGAATTTCGGGTCGTGACACGAAACTACCCAACTTTTCCTAACTTCGCAAATGGGAACCAGGTATCGCATTTGCGATAACTGAGCCTCCCTGTCACGTTCGCAATTGTGATAACTGCAGCACCAACACATCAACAATCTATTTTCAGTCCAAACCTTTCTGAAACACGTCTGAAACTCATCCAAGCACTCAGGGCTCCAAACCAATCATCCACATAAGTTTAAAAATATCATATGTACTCGCTCGCGTGATTAAAATACAAAAATAACATCTAGAACTACAAAATCGAAAATCAAAACGCATGGATTTCGAAGAAAAGTTCAAGAACTTCTAGAATTGCAACCAAATGTCTCAATACTATCATATCAACTCCAAATAATATCAAATTTTGCAGACAAGTTCTAAATAGCATAACAAACCTATTCCAAGTCCTAATATAAAATTCCAAACCCGATAGCCAAAAGCCAACCTACGATCAAATTTCTAAACTTCAAAATGTCAATTTTTGAAAAATAACACAAATCAACCTACGGACCTCCGAATTCGATTTTGGGAATATGCTCAACTCCTAAATCACGATACGAACCTATCGGAGTCATCAAAACACCATTCTGAGGTTATTTTCATAAAAGTCAAAGTGTTTGGTCAACATTGTAATGACTCAACCGGTCATTTTAACTTTTAGAACCCCGTTCCCTAAAATAAAATTTTCCGTATGTGCTTTTAATGATTTTTGACTTATGGGGATGGTTGGTTCGAGATTTGGAAGCGTTTGGGTTGAAATAGGAACACTTGGTTCCTTAAGTTAGCCTTAAAAGGCCAAGTTTGACTTCGATCAACATTTTGAGGAAACGACCCCAGAATTGGGATTTGACGGTTCCAATAGGTTCGTATGACAATTGTGAACTTGGGCGTATGTCCGAAACTGGTTTTGGCTAACCCGGAAACGTTTTGACGCTTAATAGTAAAAATCAACTATTTGAAGGTTTAAAATTCTTTAAATTTAGTTTGGAGTAGGATTTTGAGTAATTGAAGTCCGTTTGGAATTTCGATTTTGGGAATAGTTCCGTATAGTGATTTAAGACTTGCTCGCAAATTTTTGTGTCATTCCGAGTAGTATAAGTATATTTCGGCGCATTGGAAATAAATTGAAGAACTTGAAATTCTTAAGTTTGAATCAATTTGGTTTGGGGTAAGATTCTTAGATTTGATGTTGTATTACACGTTCCGTGAGTTCGAGCGAGTTCGTTTTATGATTTCAAACCTGTTGGTATGTTCGGGCAGGGCTTCGGGGGCCCCGAGTGTTAACCGGATGGGGCTCAGATCAATTTTGGTATTTTGAAGAAGAGCTGAAGCTTCCAACTTCTGGTATGATCGCACCTGCGCATGATCAGCCGCAGGTGTGAGCTCGCAGGTGCGAGCCACCACTCACAGGTGCGAAGAGGAGGATCTGCCCGGCCATCGCAGATGCGAATAATTGGGCGCAGAAGCGGACGTGCAAGTGCGGTCCTTTGGGCGCAGGTGCAGAGCCAGTCCAAGAGGAAAAATCTCGCACTTGCGAGGCTTTTCTGCAGGTACGAAAGCCGCAGGTGCGAACACCTTCCGCAGGTGCAAAAAATCTGTCTGGGTAGAAGCTTAAAAACAGACGAAGCTCAGTCCATTTTTGTTCGTTTTTCTTCCATGTTTGGGCGATTTTAGAGCTTTTTGAGAGGAGATTTCAACTAGCAATTTGGAGGTAAGTTAATTCTAAACTCCTTGAGTTAAATACATAGATTATGGGTAGATTATAACTAGTAAATCTTAGAAATTAAAGGTTTAGGTAAAAAAACCTAGATTTTTTATAAAAATGAGATTTTAACTAGGAAACTAGTTATGGAATTGGATAGAAATTATATATTTGAGTTCTTGAGATTATGGGTAAAGTTTTCATCCGAATATTTCTTGAGTCCGAGCACGTGGGCCCAAGATGAATTTTAGGAATTTTATCATTTTGGATAGGGCAATTTATTTAATAGGGATTAAATTGAATAATTCTTGCTAATTACGGGAGCTACGTACGCCCGATGTGACGAGATTTCGTGCGTAGCTACTCTAAATGCTAAAGTCCGGGTAGTTTAGGACTCGAAGCATGAATTACTTGTGTAAATTGTATTCCCTGATTTATTAATATTAAATTGATATATGTGAATATATTGTGAATTGTTAGATAGAGATATTAAAGGATGGAAAACTTTTATGCTTGATTTTCTGTTTAAATTAATTAATTGTTAAAAGTAATTATTCTTCCTCCCGAATTTATCTCAAAATAAATATACTCTCCTTCCGGAGGTACATAAGAAAATGTCCTCCTTTCTTGTGGAGTGGGCCGAACGCCTCAGCAGGATTGATGCATCTATGGATCGTGCCGCACGTCCCTCGGCAGTGTACACGATACTCTGGATCGGGCCGTACATCCTCGACAGAAATCATGCTTAATAATAATAATTACACGATACCTTAATAATTTATTTCAGCTTGCGAAGCTAATTGATAAATTAAAAAATTCTTGGAATTTAATAAATTATTATTCTTGCTTGTTAAAGAATTAATTGTTATTCCTGTAAATGATATTTAATTGATAAATTGGAAATTATTTGAATTGAAGGAATTTAATTAATATATTGAGAATTGTTGCATTTGAAGAAAATTTGATTATTTTAACTGATTAAATAAATTATTTTAAATTCTTTAAATCATGATGATTTAAATATCCTAGTTGTATTTCAATTATTATTATTGACCCATAGTGAGTGTCAAAGTTGGCCATATCGTCTCTATCACTTCGAGATTAGGCTTGATACTTACTGGGTACACGCTATTTACGTACTCATACTACACTTGCTGCACTTTTTGTGCAGGAACTGAGGCAAGTACTAGTGGGGGACCTATCGTCTTACACCCACGTTATCCAGGGGCATAGTGGTGAGCTGTTTCTCTGATCCGTTCTGCAGCTACTAGTGTCTCTTTTTGTATTTTTTTTATTCTGTCTATTTTTATTTCAGACAGTATTTGAGGTTTTGTATAATTTACTAGATGCCCATACACTTGTGATACCAGGTCTTGGCACATACATTGGTAGAATTTGGGTTTTATTATTTCTATTGGTTTTAAATTTTGTCAATGAATACTTAATTTATTAAGTTGGCTTGCCTAGCCGTAGTGTTGGGCGCCATCACGACCTATAGGTGAAATTGGGTCGTGACAACATGGTATCAGAGCACTAGATTTACGTAGGTCTCACAAGTTATGAGCAGGCCTAATAGAGTCTTGCAGATCGGTACAGAGACGTATGTACTTATCTTCGAGAGGCTATAAGGTGTTAGTAAACTACCTTTCTTCATATTACATCGTGCAATTAATGTAGTACTAAATATCCTTCTCTTGTTCTCTCTCATATGGTGAGAACGCGCTCGAATGAAGTTCCAGACCAGGGAAGAGCTACTCCCCCAGTTTCTAGAGGCTGAGGCAGAGGCCGAGGCCGAGGGAGGGATCCAGCCCGTGGTAGAGGGTGAGGACATCCCAGGACTGTTCTAGTTATGCCGCCAGTGGGTCCAGCAGAGAATCCCATTATTGAGGAGTAGGGTGAGGTGCCTGTAGCAGAGCCAGCTTCGGTGGATTTCACATCTGCACCGGGATTTCAGGATGTCATGGGTCGTATGCTGCGTTTCTTGGACAATATGACTCAGGCCGATTTATTTCCGGCAGACCCAGCCATATCTCAGGCAGGCGGAGGAGCACAGACCCCTACCGCGCCGGCTTATGGACAGGTAATTGATGTATATCAGACCTAGGGTGCACTACCTGTGGGTGGAGCCCAGCCAGTGGCAGAAGCTACACCTGAGCCCAGGCCAGCTGTAGCCGCCGATCCTTAGAAATTATTGAACAGTTGGACTAGATTACATACTCTTGTCTTTGGGGGTGAGCGACATGAGGATCCACAAGACTTCATTGATCGGTGCAAGGATAGACTGTACAACATGAGGATATTGGAGTCTCATGGGGTAGACTTTGCTACTTTTCATCTAGAGGGCAGAGCCCGTAGATGGTGGCAGTCTTATGTTCTTGGCAGACCAACATATTCTCCTCCTATGACTTGGGACAGGTTCACCTGTATCTTCCTGGACAGGTATATTCCACCCTCCCAGAGGGAAAAGTTGCGGTTTCAGTTTGAGAAGCTCCAGCAGGGTCAGATGTCAGTGACTGATATGAGGCGAGTTTTTCTAAATTATCTCGCCATGCACTTATGATACTCCCTACTGAGGCGGAGAGAGTGCAGAGGTTTGTAGCCGGTTTACATACTGGTATTCAGGCCACTATGACTCGAGAGGTTGAGATGGGTATTTCTTATGAGCGAGTTGTGGAGATAGCCCGGAGGATTGAGGGTGTGTGTCAGCGGAGCCGAGAGCAGATTATGAGAGATAAGCAGTTCAGGTACTCTGGAGAGTTCAGAGGTGCTTCGCTTGGCGGCAGAGGTCAGTTCGTGAGGGGGCAGTCCAGCAGACCCCCATTTCCAGCACCACCACTTCCTCGAGGTGCTCCAGTGCGACCTTATCTCAGTGCTATACCAGAGAGCTCCTACCGCCCACCAGCTATTCAGGGTCCTCCCAGTGGGTATTCAGTTCCCCAGGGCCAGACACTTAGTCAGTAGCCCATCGCACCGAAGAGTTATTACGAGTGCGGGGATCCCAGTCACATGCGGAGGTTTTGCCCTAGGCTTCGGGGTAGACCAGTATAGCAGGGTCAACATCCTATGCTTACCGGACCAGTTGCTCCACCAGTAGTCCGACCACCAAGAGGTGGAGGATAGGTGGGTAGGGGTCATCCTAGAGGTGGAGGTCAGCCAGACGGAGGCCAGCCAGTTGGCGCTCCAGCTCGGTTCTATGCTTTTCCGGCTAGACCAGATATAGAGGCCTCAGATGCTGTGATTACATGTATTATTTTTGTTTGCGGCAAAGATGCCTCAGTATTATTTGATCCAGGATCCACGTATTCACATGTGTCGTCTCTATTTGCTCAATTCCGAGGTGTTTCTTGTGAGTCCTTGAGTACTCCTGTTTATGTGTCCACTCCTGTAGGCGATTCTGTTATTGTGAACCGGATCTACCAGTCCTGTATTATTACATTCTGTGGTTATAAAACTAGAGCATATCTCTTATTGCTCGAGATGATCGATTTTGAAATTATTCTGGGTATGGACTGGTTATCTCCATATCATGCTATTCTAGATTGTCATGCCAAAACTGTTACCTTGTCTATTCCATGTTTGCCTAGGCTAGAGTGGAAGGGTTCGTCGGTTAATTCATTTAATCGGGTTATTTCTTTTATAAAGGCTCAACATATGGTTGAGAAGGGTTGTTTGGCTTATCTAGCCTATGTTCGGGATACTACTGCAGAGACTCCGGCTATTGATTCAGTGCCAGTAGTTCGGGAGTTCTCCGATGTATTTCCTTCAGATCTTCCAGGTATGCCACCTGATCGTGATATTGATTTCTATATTGACTTGGCTCCAGATACTCAGCCTATATCTATCCCACCGTATCGCATGGCTCCGAAAGAATTGAAAGAACAACTTGAAGAGTTACTAGCCAAAGGGTTCGTCAGATCGAGTGTATCTCCTTGGGGTGCACCGGTATTATTTGTGAAAAAGAAGGATGGAACAATGCGAATGTGTATTGATTATCGCCAATTGAACAAAGTTACTATTAAAAACAAGTACCCGTTTCCATGTATTAATGATATATTTGACCAGTTGTAGGGTGCTAGGGTGTTCTCTAAGATCGACTTGAGATCAGGGTATCATCAGTTGAAGATTCGAGATTTGGATGTTCCTAAAACTGCTTTCCGTACTAGATATGGTCATTATGAGTTTCTGGTAATTTCTTTCGGTTTAACTAATGCCCCGGCAGCGTTTATGGATTTGATGAACAAGATATTCAGGCCATCTATTGATTCATTTGTCATTGTCTTCATTGATGACATTTTGATCTACTCGCACAGTAAGGAGGAACATGAGCAGCATATGAGAGTAGTGCTTCAGACATTGCGGGAACAAAAGCTATATGCTAAGTTCTCTAAATGTGAGTTTTGGCTAGAGTCTGTAGCATTTTTGGGACATATTATATCGGGCGAAGGTATTAAAGTTGATCCCAAAAAGATTGAGGCAGTTCAGAATTGATAGCGTCCCACTTCGGCGACTGAGATCAAATGTTTTTTGGGTTTAGCAGGTTATTATCGTCGGTTCGTGGAAGGTTTTTCATATATTGTAGTACCTTTGACTAAATTAAGCCAAAAGGGTGTTCAGTTCCGATGGTCCGATGATTGTGAGTCAAGCTTTCAGAAGCTCAAGACAGCATTGACTACAACACCAGTGTTAGTATTACCTTCCTGTTTGGGGATGTATACAGTGTATTGCGATGCTTCACGCGTTGGTTTGGGTTGTGTATTAATGCAGGAAGGGTGAGTTATTGCATATGCTTCATGTCAGTTGAAGCCCCATGAGAAGAATTATCCAGTACATAATTTGGAGTTAGCTGCGATTGTTCACGCCCTTAAGATTTGGAGGCATTATCTTTATGGGGTGTCCTGTGAAGTTTATACTGATCATCACAGTTTGCAGCATTTGTTCAAGCCGAGGGACCTAAATTTGAGGCAGCGCAGATGGCTGGAATTACTAAAAGATTATGATATTACTATCCTATATCATCCAGGTAAAGCAAATGTAGTTGCAAATGCCTTGAGTAGAAAAGCAGAAAGTATGGGTAGTTTGGCTTTCATTTCAGCAGAAGAGAGGCCATTAGCTTTGGATATCCAGTCCTTGGCCAACAGACTTCTGCGACTAGATATCTCAGAGCCCAGCTGAGTTCTTGCATGTGTGGTAGCTCAATCTTCACTATTTGATCATATCAAGGCTCGCCAGTATGATGACCCACACTTAATGGTTCTTCGAGAAACGGTACTACGAGGTGGTGCCAAGGAAGTCACTATTGGTGCAGATGGTGTTCTGCGACTCCAGGATCGTCTGTGTGTTCCTAATGTGGATGAACTGAGGAAAAAGGTTCTGGAGGAGGCACACTGTTCTCGGTATTCTATTCATCCAGGTGTTACGAAGATGTATCGTGACTTGAGGCAGCATTATTGGTGGCGACGAATGAAAAAGGACATAGTTGAGTATGTAACTAGGTGTCTAAATTGCCAGCAAGTTAAATATGAGCACCAGAGGCCAGGTGGCCTACTTCAGCAGATGACTATAACAGAGTGGAAATGGGAATGAATTACTATGGAATTTGTAGTTGGGTTGCCGCGAACCTTGAGGAAGTTTGACGCAGTTTGGGTGATTGTTGACAGGTTGACCAAGTTGGCACATTTTATTCCTATTGTGACTACGTATAGTTCAGAGAGGTTGGCCCATATTTATATTCAGGAGATAGTTCGGTTGCACGGTGTGCCAATTTCCATCATATCAGATAGAGGCCCTCAGTTTACTTCACATTTTCAGAGAGCAGTACAGAGTGACTTAGGGACCCGTGTAGAGCTCAACACAACCTTTCATCCGCAGACCGACGGGCAGTCAGAGCGGACAATTCAGATTTTAGAGGATATGCTCAGGACATGTGTGATTGACTTTGGAGGTCAGTGGGATCGTTTCTTGCCTTTGGCCGAGTTTACTTATAATAACAGTTACCAATCTAGCATCGAGATGGCTCAATTTGAGTCTTTATATGGCCGTCGATGCCATTCACCTATCGGATGGTTTGAGCCAGGTGAGGCTAAGTTATATGGTACTGAGTTGGTAAAGGATGCCTTGGAAAAGGTAAAGTTGATTAAGGAGAGACTTCGTACAGCACAGTCAAGACAGAAGAGTTACGCAGATCAGAAAGCGCGCGATTTATCATTTATGGTAGGTGAAAAAGTTCTCTTGAAAGTTTCGCCGATGAAGGGAATTATGAGATTCGGGAAGAAGGGCAAGTTGAGCCCAAGGTTTATAAGCCCATTTGAGGTGTTGAGACGAGTTGGGGAGGTTGCTTATGAGCTTGAATTACCTCCCAGACTATCGGGAGTTCATCCGGTTTTCCATGTATCTATGCTTCGGAAGTATCATGGTGACCTATCACATGTGTTGAACTTCAGCACAATTCAACTAGATAAGAGTTGGGTTATGAAGAAGAGCCCTTTGCCATTTTTGATAAACAGGTTCGCCAGTTGAGGTCCAAGATGATTTCTGTAGTAAAGGTCCAGTGGAGGGGCCAACCAGTCGAGGAAGCGACTTGGGAGGCCGAGGAGGACATGCGGAGCAAATATCCACACTTATTTAGCACTCCAGGTATTATTCTAAACTCGTTCGAGGATGAACGTTTGTTTAAGAGGTGGAGAATGTAATGACCCAACCGGTCATTTTAACTTTTAGAACCCCGTTCCCTAAAATAAAATTTTTCGTATGTGCTTTTAATGATTTTTGACTTGCGGGGATGGTTGGTTCGAGATTTGGAAGCGTTTGGGTTGAAATCGGAACACTTGGTTCCTTAAGTTATCCTTAAAAGGCGAAGTTTGACTTCGGTCAACATTTTGAGAAAACGACCTCTGAATCGGGATTTGACGGTTCCAATAGTTTCGTATGATGATTTTGGACTTGGGCGTATGTCTGAAACGGGTTTTGGATAACCCGGGTGCGTTTTGATGCTTAATAGTAAAAATTAACTATTTGAAGGTTTAAAATTCTTTAAATTTGGTTTGGAGTAGGATTTTGTGTAATTGAAGTCCGTTTGGAATTTCGAGTTTGGGAATAGTTCTGTATAGTGATTTAAGACTTGCTCGCAAATTTTCGTGTCATTCCGAGTGATATAAGTATATTTCGGCGCATTGGAAGTGAATTGAAGAACTTGAAATTCTTAAGTTTGAATCAATTTGGTTTGGGGTATGATGCTTAGATTTGATGTTGTTTTACACGTTCCGTGAGTTCGAGCGAGTCCGTTTTATGATTTCAAACCTGTTGGTATGTTCGGGCGGGGCTCCGGGGATCTCGAGTGTTAACCGGACGAGGCTCAGATCAATTTTGAAATTTTGAAGAAGAGCAGCTTCCAACTTCTGGTATGATCGCACCTGCGCATGGTCAGCCGCAGGTGTGAGCCCCCAGCCGCAGGTGCGAAGAGGAGGATCTGCCCGGCCATCGCAGATGCAAAGAATTGGGCGCAGAAGCGGACGCGCATGTGCGGTCCTTTGGGCGCAGGTGCGGAGCCAGTCCAAGAGGAAAAATCTCGCACCTGCGAGGCTTTTCCGCAGGTGCGAACAACTTCCGCAGGTGCGAAAAATCTGTCTGGGCAGAACCTTAAAAACGAACGAAGCTCAGTCCATTTTTGTTCGTTTTTCTTCCATGTTTGGGCGATTTCAAAGCTTTTTGGGAGGAGATTTCAACTAGCAATTTGGAGGTAAGTTAATTCTACACCCCTTGAGTTAAATACATAGATTATGAGTAGATTATAACTAGTAAATCTTAGAAATCAAAGGTTTAGGTGAAAAACCTAGATTTTTATAAAAATGAGATTTTAACTACGAAACTAGTTATGGAGTTGGATAGAAATTATATATTTGAGTTCTTGAGATTATGGGTAACGTTTTCATCCGAAAATTTCCAGAATCCGAGCACGCGGGCCTGGGGTAAATTTTAGAAATTTTACCATTTTGGATAGGGCAATTTATTTAATAGATGAATTTCGAATTATTGAACATATATTAATTATTTTATATAACTTTTGGATAGTTTCGGATTTTTCGGTATTGAATCGAGAATTTTACGCGACGCGATAATCGGAAAGTGAACTTTGAGACGAGGTAAGTCTCTTGTCTAATCTTGTGAGGGAAAAATTACCCCATAGGGATTAAATTGAATAATTCTTGCTAATTACGGGAGCTACGTACGCCCGAGGTGACGAGATTCCGTGCGTAGCTACTCTAAATGCTAAAGTCCGGGTAGTTTAGGACTCGAAGCATGAATTACTTGTGTAAATTGTATTCCCTAATTTATTAATATTAAATTGATATATGTGAATATATTGTGAATTGTTAGATAGAGATATTAAAGGATGAAAAACTTTTATGCTTGATTTTCTGTTTAAATTAATTAATTGTTAAAAGTAATTATTCTTCCTCCCGAATTTATCTCAAAATAAATATACTCTCCTTCCGGAGGTACATAAGAAAATGTCCTCCTTTCTTGTGGAGCGGGCCGAACGCCTCGGCAGGACAAATGCATCTATGGATCGCGCCGCACGTCCCTCGGCAGTGTACACGACACTCTGGATCGGGCCGTACGTCCTCGGCAGAAATCGTGCTTAATAATAATAATAATTACACGATACTTTAATAGCTTATTTCAGCTTGCGAAGCTAATTGATAAATTGGAAAAATCCTTGAAATTTAATGAATTATTATTCTTACTTGTCAAAGAATTAATTGTTATTCCTGTAAATGATATTTAATTGATAAATTAGAAATTATTTGAATTGAAGGAATTTAATTAATATATTGAGAATTGTTGCATTTGAAGAAAATTTGATTATTTTCGCTGATTAAATAAATTATTTTAAATTCTTTTAATCATGCTGATTAAATATCCTAGTTGTATTTCTATTATTATTATTGACCCATAGTGAGTGTCATAGTAGGCCATCTCGTCTCTACCACTTCGAGATTAGGCTTGATACTTATTGGGTACACGTTGTTTACGTACTCATACCTCACTTGCTGCACTTTTTGTGCAGGAACTGAGGCAAGTACTAGTGGGGGACCTATCGTCTTACACCCACGTTATCCAGGGGCATAGTGGTGAGCTGTTTCTCTGATCCGTTCTGCAGCTACTAGTGTCTCTTTTTGTATTTTTTTTATTCTGTCTATTTTTATTTCAGACAGTATTTGAGGTTTTGTATAATCTACTAGATGCTCATACACTTGTGACACCAGGTCTTGGCACATACATTGGTAGAATTTGTGTTTTATTATTTCTATTATTTTAAATTTTGTCAATGAATACTTAATTTATTAAGTTGGCTTGCCTAGCCGTAGTGTTGGGCGCCATCACGACCTATAGGTGAAATTGGGTCGCGACAAACGCAATCAACTTAGGCTTCTAAGCCAAGAATCAAAGGGTCTAAATCAACCCGAGACCTTCCCGGAATGAAATCAATCAACCCGAGACCTTCCCGGAACGAAATCAATCAACCCCGTCAGTAATAAAGCCAAAATTACACATTTGTGAAGCATCAAAAAGGGAAACTTGGCGCAAATACACAAAATGACCGATCGGGTATTTACAGTTGTATTACTTATATATATCAAAATTGTATTAAAGTTGTATTATTGTTGTAGGAACATTATATTTAAGTTAGTATGAAATTTAATCTTGTTGAACCGTTAGTAGCTCCTTAAATATAAACTGTTCACCCTTACTGCTTCTGGCACATAGCTTCCACTGCCATTCATTTCTAGTCAATATTCTATAAGATTTAAAGGCTTTATATTTTTAAGGAATATTTAGTTTTACAGCTGAGCTAGCCTATTATAAATTACATACATATTATTCTTTTTCTCTATGTATATCTCAATCTTTTTAATAAAGACCATGTCAGACGATGCACTTGATACAATTTGTCTTCACTACTACAATTGTTTGTTTTGGATGTTAGTTGAATTCTTTTTAAAAAGGGAAGAATTAAATCTTTATGGAGCAAGGAGAGAGAGATAAAACTGAAATTGATGGAGAAAAACAAAGATGCGTTGTAGTAGCCATGAGCGAGATAGAAAGAGAGAGGTCAATGCTCTACTCTTACTAAAGGAAGAGGAAGAGAGGAGAGGAGAAAAAAAAGGGGTGTAACACAATTTATAAAGAAAACCAAGTCAGTTTTTATAAATATCAAAACTTAGTTATTTCACATAAATAAGTTAGATATGTAGTATGTCTATAAAACAGGGGGATTTGCAGTCGTATCTTATATTTGTACCACTTTTAACCTGTACCATATTTTTAAAAATTATTGATTTGGTAGCCAGTTGACAAAAAATCCGTAATAATATGATAATTACACCCCTGATAGTATTAGCATTAGCATTAGCATGCTACTTTGGAGATGACCTCATTTGCATTAGCATACTGTAAAACAAGCCCTGATAAACGTAGCAGCATGCTAACGTTTGGAGATGACGTTGTTTTACAGTACCAGGGATTATTCATTAGCATGCGAGATGGTGTAAAACTTCAGCCAATTACAGTAGCAGCTGAAGTTGTTTTACATTGAAGCTAAAACTTCATGCTAATGCATGTTGAAGTTATTTATCCTGCAATCAACAATTTTGTCATGAGTTATATCCAAAACTTCAGTCTAAACATGCTGAAGTTATTTAGTTTATTTGCAAAAACTTCAGACTAAACATACTGAAGTTATTTAGTTCATTTGTTAAAACTTCAGTTTAAACATGCTGAAGTTATTTAGTTCATTTGCGAAAACTTCAGACTAAATATGCTTAAATTTTTGTCTTGCAATGTGTAATTTTCTAATGAGTTTTTGCTAATGCATGCTGAAGTTATTTAGTTCATTTGCTAAAACTTCAGACTAAATATGCTTAAGTTATTTAGTTCATTTGCTAAAACTTCAGACTAAACATGCTGAAGTTATTTAGTTCTGTAAAGACCTGACCGGTCGTTTTGAGCATTTACGCTCCTTTCAACTATTTGGAGTCTTGAATAACTTCCTACGAGGTATTATGACTTGTGTAAATTATCGGTTTTGATTTTAAGATATTTCGGAGTTAGCCTGGAAGAAAAAATTTTCATGTTGGAAGCTTAAGTTAAAATAGTTGACCGAATATTGACTTATGGGGTAAACGACCTCGGATTTGAATTTTTATGATTTCAATAGCTCATTATGGTGATTTTAGACTTAGGAGCGTGTCCAAAAAATTATTTGGAGGTCCGTAGTGGAATTAGGCTTGAAATACCGAAAGTTATTTTTTTGGGAAGTTTGACCGGGGGTTAACTTTTTGATATCGAGGTCGGAATCCGATTCTGGAAATTGGAATAGCTTCATTATGTCATTTATGACTTGTGTGCAAAATTTGAGGTCAATCGTACTTGGTTCGATAGGTTTCGGCATCGAATGTAGAAGTTAAAAATTTCATAAGACTAAAGTTTCAAGTGAGTTCGCATAAGACCTATATATATATATATATATATATATATATATATATATATATATATATATATATATATATATATATATATATATATATATATATATATATATATATATATATATATATATATATATATATATATATATATATATATATATACCTATCAAATGAAAGATCTTTGAGTCTAGTTTCTAACGCTTCAAACTGTTCGGCATTTGGACATTCCTACAAGAAGTTATGACTAAATTACCAAAGTCTGGAAAAATGCAATTCTGCGACCAATTCTGCGATCGCAGAACTATTATGCGATCGCAGAAGTAGTTATGCGACCGCAAAATGGTCGCAAACCTGTCTAGTGAAGCCTATTTCTGGGTGTCGATTTTTTGGTGCATTTTGCGACCCGCATACCCATTCTGCGGTCCATTATGCGACCGCAGACCTGCTTTCGGAGGGTTAATTTTTCTATTTTCATAACCCGAACCTATTTTGATAAATAGGCTTTGGGACTCATTTTGGAGCAAAAATCTGACATTTTTTAGAGAGAAGGGAGAGTGTTCTAGAGAGAGGAAGAAGCTCAAATGCTTTGTTCATCAAGATCTTGTTCAAGCTTTGAAATCCAACAAGAAAATATCACAAGATCTTCACCCAAGAGGTAAGGTTCTTACCCCTAGTCTTCAATTTCGAGTTTGGGTAAAGATGAGTGATTAAGAGTATGATTTTTGGGTGTAATAGTATCATTTATACATATCAATAAGGTTTGTGGAAAGATTGTTGAGTTCAAATGGGTGTAGATTGGGTTGAAAATGGTAGAAATATTCAAAGACATTAATTGAAGATTTGAGGGTCGAGTTGATGTCGGAATTTGGTAAAATTTATATGGTTGGACTCGTGGTTGGATGTGCGTTCATATTATATAACTTTTCTCGGGTTCCGAGATGTGGGACCCACGAACGATTTTTGAGTTAATTTCGGATTTTATTGGAAAAATTAGTATTTTCTTATGAGATTAATTACAATAATTGGTATTGATTGAATCGAATTAATTGTGCCTAGATACGAGGCTTTCGGAGACCAATTCTCGTGGCAAGGGCATAGCGAAATAAATAATTACACGGGTTGAGGTAAGTAACACTTCTAAACTTGGTTCTGAGGGTATGAATCCTCGAATTTGGTATGATATAAATTGTTTGGAGGTGACACTCACGATAGGTGACAAGCGTGTGGACGTGCACCATATAAATTGTGTCTTGAATAAATCCTATGCAGTTGTAAAGATTAAAGAATCATGTTATTATCTGAACATATGGCACGTGTTAGAGAAATTAAGCTCAGGCTAGTAATAAAGATCATGTTTAGGCTATGTGCTAATATTTTAGGACACATGGGGTCGTGATGCTGTTTAATTAATTGTTCTAAAATATACATTTCACACTCAGTAATAATTGTCCATTGTGAGGATATTTATGGGATTGAGCTGCGCAACGCAGTAAACCATTTGGCTTTATATATGTTATTATTAAATGGATTGGGGTTGCCCGCCTGCAGCATGCCAAAATGGCTTTATACATTATTATTGTTCTGGATCGGGGCTGCCCGCCTGCAACAGGCCTTATTGGATTTACTATTTTATGGATCGGGATTGCCCGCTTGCAACAGGCCTTATTGGCTTTGCTATTTTATGGATCGGGACTGCTCGCCTGCAGCAGGCCTTAAAGGCTTTATTATTATACGGATCGGGACTGCCCGCCTGCAGTAGGCCATATTGGCTTTGTATTACGCTTGGGCTGAAGGAGCCCCTCCGGAGTCTGTACACACCCCTAGTGAGCGTAGATGATCATCGATATTCGGGATGGACTTCCCAGGGCATGGACTTGCCTTACTTACTGCTTATATATATATTTGGGATGGATTTTCCCAGGGCATGGATATATTTGGGATGGATTTTCCCTGGGCATGGACTTGTCTTACTTATTTGTATTGTAATGAGTTTACCTGGACATAGATCTTGATCGAATTATTTATATTTGGGGGATAAATTATCTCAGGGCTGGATTGGCCTTATACGGTATTGAGTGACTGACTGTCAGTCGATGTGTATTTATATACGGGTTGGAACACCCCTGGGCTAGATTGGCCATAAACAGTACCAAGTAACCGGATAATTTGTGACCAGTATTTACATGAGGTCTTTTTACTGAGATGTCATATGCCTCATATCATGCAGTATTGATCTATTTCACTTATATTGAGTTTAACTGTTGAACTTGAAAGTATGCTTACATTTCTGTACCATTATTTTTACTGGACTGTACCCGCAGAGCTCATCATTTCTTTCAGCCCAGAGGTCAGTCTTGTTACTTATTGAGTTAGTTGTACTCATACTACACTCTGCACCTCGTGTGCAGATCCAGGTGCTTTCGGACACGGAGATTGTTTGATTTCAGAGTACTATCAGTTGGAGACTATCAAGGTAGCTGTTTGGCATCCGCTGACCTTGTCTCTCTTTCCTTTAGTTATTTTACTGTTCTATACTTTCAGACAATGGCTTTTTATCAGTCAGACATTATATTCATATTAGATGGTCATGTACTTAGTGACACCGGGTTTTGGGAGTGATATATTTGAAATTTTGAGATTTCTTCCGCTGAATTAATTATTTCGTTTTCAAATTTAAAAGAAATGGTGGTTTATTGGGATTTTTGGCTTGCCTAGTATTGAGATAGGCGCCATCACGACAGGTGAGATTTTGGGTCGTGACAAGTTGGTATCAGAGCCTAGGTTACATAGGTCGCACGAGTCATGTGCAAGTTTAGTAGAGTCTTGCGGATTACTTATCTTTGACAGGCTGCCGAAACCTTAGGAAATTTCACTTTCTTGTATTCTATCATGCAGAATTGATTTGGCTTGAAACATAACTCTTTGAATTCCTTCCACGCATTTTGTATGCGCATATGACCGCTCGGTATAAGTTGTGCATCGCCGGCTTGTGATTCTATGAACGAGGTTCAAGATGTGTATTCTATGTTTTGGTGATGGGCCAGTCTAGAGGACTTGAGGCCAGGTTTAGACCGCAGCTTAGGATCGGTAGCTTCAGTTGTAACATGTACATTTGGACTCATATGTCCGATAATGTCCCTACGAGTGGAATTTGTGGCTTGATGAAAGGTGGAATGGCTTTGTGATGAAAATGATGTGACTTTGGAATATGTTAAAACGATTTGAATGTGACGAGAAGTATTTCCTTGAAATGTAAAAAAGGCCATTAGGTGTTTGATTTTCGTTTTGATGTGACGTACAGTCCCGAATATGAATGTTCTGAAGGATCTTTCACTTAAATTGTGGGACAAATTAAATTCTCATGTCTTGTTAATGAATTTGGACTAAAAAAGATTAAGTGATTGCATAGTAATTGTGGTTGCGAAAGGGTATAACAAGATGCCAATTTGATACTAAGCAGGTGGGTTATCTCATACGGAGTAATCTATGTAGGTGTGTTTCTTACGATGTGAATAGAGAGTTTCTTTTCTGCCAGAGGGGCGTATGTGTTGAGACTTGAATTTGAATCTGGTTGAGAAAGTTGACTTGATTGTCGCGAGAATAAATGTGAACTTAGCGGATGATTGAGGTAGTTTATGGTGGGTGTTGCATAAGCTTGAGAAGAATTTTTGTTGAACTGACTGCAGTATTATGGCAGTAATAAAGTATGGGTATTATGAATTATCGAGTGTTTTCTATGGCTTTGAGCCAAGTGGGGGAGTCTGCTATTGACAATTCAATTCATGGTTATATGTTTAAAATTTAGTTTTGGTCTGAGACATACTTGTGGGTTAGTTATGACTTGCAGAGGTTGAGATCGAGGGTGACTCGAATAAGGAAATTCCTGGATACGGGTTATATTGCACTTATGAATATATTAAAATCATGGAATGAGTGAGTTGTTTTTTGTGAAGGATGTAGTGCGCACGGAGTATGGATTTGATTGGTGGTGTTAAGGCTGGAGTACTTCTTTGGGTGTTGTTGTGATAATGAGGCATGCGTCTTTCGGCCAGTTTGGGCAGTGCAATTGATATTTGAGCAGAGTGGATGACTCCTGAGAAAGTTCCAATGGATTCAAGATTAATATGTAACAATTGAGAATTTTTGGCGGATTTGTTATGGCCAAAATATGAGATTTAAGTTGGATGGTGTCGAGACTTGTGCCATTTTTGTATATCATTAGGGATTTTATATTTCGGTATCAGGAAGGTGAACGAAACAGCCTTAGACTCAAATAAGGTATTTTCAGAGTGGGTGTTTCGGTTGTGGTATTTATAAGTGTAATTATGATGTGGAGAGACTCTACAGATGTTTTGGTGGCAATATTCTTGGGTTTTGGTGACCTACGTGGTTTGGTCAAGTTAGAGGAATTTAGTTCTAATAGCTTACTTATGTACAGATGGATTTCAAAGTGTTCTTGACGGTTTGAACTGGATATTTTCTACTGGTATGGGAAACGTGTTGTATATTGTGATTTCCTTCTGGAAGAAAGCGAGAGAAAGGTTTCTAACTAACCGGGTATGTAATTTGCTGGTGACTTAGAGTTGATAATGAGATTCTTATGCCTTTCACATGGTAGATGTGGTGTGTTATGTGAGATTTAGATTCACATGCATAAGGTGGCAATTTATTCTTGAAAGAAAGATCACGAATTTTGGACAGAATGGTCAGTTTCAGATATTTAGAGGAATATTATAACTGCCCGAGGATCCCTGAGAAGGGTGCGCATTTCAGAAGGCGCGTTGTGTTTTAACTTACAGATGTTCATCGATATTGCAGTACCCACCTAGGTTATAGACTGCTAATATTCAAATTATTTCTATATGGCATGAAAGAATTATGAAAGTATTCCTCATGGGAAGATCATGAAAGGAAGACGTGTTAGTCATTCTAGTGCGGGACTTGGGATCAGTTACGGTGATTCATGTGTTTGATGAATTTGGAGACTGGGAGTTCTCAGAAGTATATTATTTCAGGTTGCGGCCTGTTTGAGGTGAGTATTTTATTTTTACTCAGTGGAGACACTAGTTGCGTTAATAATTTGTGATAGCTACGCGCTATAAGTGTGCATATATGTGAGGTTTGAGCCAATGTGCGTGCATCAGGGCAAGTACTCATACTTGAAAGAATGCTTAGGCTATGATATGCCTAGAGTTGACTGTTAAGTGTAAAGTTATAACATTTCTCGTGTTCGTACCTTTGTTGAGAACTATCTGGGCTACATTTGAGGTTTCAAAGAGGTTAATTCCCCTGAATAAATGGGTTAGTTGCTATTTTTGCGTTAACTTGCCAATTTGAAGTGTGACACCAGACTTTGCACATGCTTACGCTATGGCGTGTTATTTGTACCAGTCCTGGAGCATGTGAATCTTATTTCATTTATCACATACATGTGTACTTATTTGATTGCTCCTCTATGATATGCTTGGACTGGAGGCCTGTAACAATGCCTGGCGAATTACGTTATTGGCACGTGAGTTGTCCGTGCGGATCCATATACTGATATTTTTGGCACCTGAGTTGTTCGTGCGAGTTCAAATATTGATACGATAGCACGTAAGTTGTCCGTGCGAGTGATGTTAATGTGAGCTCTAAAAGAGCTGTTTACTGTTATTAAACTTGTGTGTATCAGTTGTACAATATATAATGAGATTATAGCATTACAGTTGTGGTGATGCTTGTTGAACTTACACTACGGTTCTCTACTTTGAGACATTTTCTATTTTTGGGTACAAAGTTGCGCAGTTGTGGATTGAGTTGTATTGGTGTGGCATGTCAATACGATAGTTGTGTTTAATAATATAAGTTCATTGGACCTAGAATGGATACTATCGGGTTGGATTCCGGTATATTGGGAGGATAATATTGAAGGTCGGCATAGAAAGTGATTATATCTGGGACTATGGTTATGGCTGGATACAACTTGTTCATACTTATACAGTATGTAGATGTGAGATTCGAGTATTGAAAAGAATTCTGGATGTTAGAAATTTGGCTCCATGGTTTTTGGGCTAAGGTTAAATTAATGATTTTCAGTTATGTTGTGTGGTCAGGCCTATATATAATAGGGTGACGTGAGATCACCCCAGGGTACGTGCGTGGTAAGATGGAATAGTGATGTGGTGTCTTGGAAACAACTCCTGGCACATTCGAGGACGAACATATATTTAAGTGAGGGAGATTATAACGACCCGACCGGTTGTTTTGAGCATTTACGCTCCTTTCAACTATTTGAAGTCTTGAATAACTTCCTACGAGGTATTATGACTTGTGTAAATTATCGGTTTTGGTTTTAAGGTATTTCGGAGTTAGCTTGGAAGAATGAATTTTCATGTTGAAAGCTTAAGTTGAAATAGTTGACTTATGTGTAAAAGACCTCGGATTTTAATTTTTATGATTTCAATAGCTCCGTATGGTGATTTTAGACTTATGAGCATGTCCGAAAAATTATTTGGAGGTCCGTAGTGGAATTAGGCTTGAAATGCCGAAAGTTAAATTTTTGGGAAGTTTGATCGGGGGGGTTGACTTTTTGATATCGAGGTCGGAATCCGATTCTAAAAATTGGAATAGCTTCATTATGTCATTTATGATTTGTGTGCAAAATTTGATGTCAATCGAACTTGATTCGATAGGTTTCGGCATCGAATGTAGAAGTTGGAAATTTCATTAGACCTAACTTCAAATGAGCATAACTCTCATGATACGAAGTGTTATATGGTTTATTACCTATAAAATGAAAGATATTTGAGTCTAGTTTCTAACGCTTAAACCGTTTGTCATTTGGACATTTCTAAAAGAAGTTATGACTAAATTACCAAAGTCTGGAAAAATACGATTTTGCGACCAATTATGCGATCGCAGAACCATTATGCGATCGCAGAAGTAGTTATGCGACCGCAAAATGGTCGCAAACCTGTTCAGTGAAGCCCATTTCTAGGCATCGATTTTGCGGTGCATTTTGCGACCCGCATACCCATGATGCGGTCCATTATGCGACCACAGACCGAACCCATTTTGATAAATAGGCTTTGGGACTCATTTTGGAGCACAAATTTGACATTTTTAGAGAGAAGGGAGAGTGTTCTAGAGAGAGGAAGAAGCTCAAGTGCTTTGTTCATCAAGATCTTGTTCAAGCTTTGAAATTCAACAAGGAAATATCACAAGATCTTCACCCAAGAGGTAAGGTTCTAACCCCTAGTCTTCAATTTCAAGTTTGGGTAAAGATGGGTGATTAAGAGTATGATTCTTGGGTGTAATAGTATTATTTATACATATCAATAAGGTTTATGGAAAGATTGTTGAGTTCAAATGGGTATAGATTGGGTTGAAAATGGTAGAAATCTTCAAAGACTTTAATTGAAGATTTGAGGGTCGAGTTGATGTCGGAATTTGGTGAAATTTGTATGGTTAGACTCGTGGTTGGATGGGCGTTCATATTTTCTAACTTTTGTCGGGTTCCGAGATGTGGGACCCACGGGCGATTTTTGAGTTAATTTCTAAATATGAGGCTTTCGGAGACCAATTCTCGTGGCAAGGGCATAGCGGAATAAATAATTACACTGGTTGAGATAAGTAACACTTCTAAACTTGGTTCAGAGGGTATGAATCCCCGAATTTGGTATGATATAAATTGTTTGGGGGTGACACTCACGATAGGTGACGAGCGTGTGGACGTGCACCATATAAATTGTGTCTTGAATAAATCCTGTGCAGTTGTAAAGATTAAAGAATCATGTTATTATCTGAACATATGGCACGTGTTAGAGAAATTAAGCTGAGGCTAGTAATAAAGATCATGTTTAGGCTATGTGCCGATATTTTAGGACCCATGGGCTCGTGATGCTGTTGAATTAATTGTTCTAAAATATACATTTCACACTCAGTAATAATTGTCCATTGTGAGGATATTTATGGGATTGAGCTGCGCAACGCAGTAAACCATTTGGCTTTATATATGTTATTATTAAATGGATTGGGGTTGCCCGCCTGCAGCATGCCAAAATGGCTTTATACATTATTATTGTTCTGGATCGGGGCTGCCCGCCTGCAACAGGCCTTATTGGATTTACTATTTTATGGATCGGGATTGCCCGCTTGCAACAGGCCTTATTGGCTTTGCTATTTTATGGATCGGGACTGCCCGCCTGCAGCAGGCCTTAAAGGCTTTGTTATTATACGGATCGGGACTGCCCGCTTATAGTAGGCCATATTGGCTTTGTATTACGCTTGGGCTGAAGGAGCCCCTCCGGAGTCTGTACACACCCCTAGTGAGCGTGGATGATCATCGATATTCGGGATGGACTTCCCAGGGCATGGACTTGCCTTACTTACTGCTTATATATATATATATATATATATATATATATATATATATATATATATATATATATATATATATATATATATATATATATTTGGGATGGATTTTCCCAGGGCATGGACTTGCCTTACTTATTTGTATTGTAATGAGTTTACCTGGACATAGATCTTGATCGAATTATTTATATTTGGGGGATAACTTATCCCAGGGCTGGATTGGGCTTATACGGTACTGAGTGACTGACTGTCAGTCGATGTGTATTTATACATGGGTTGGAACACCCCTGGGCTAGATTGGCCATAAACAGTACCTAGTAACCGGATAATTTGTGACCAGTATTTACATGAGGTCTTTTTACTGAGATGTCATATGCCTCATATCATGCAGTATTGATCTATTTCACTTATATTGAGTTTAACTGTTGAACTTGAAAGCATGCTTACATTTCTGTACCATTATTTTTACTGGACTGTACCTGCGGAGCTCATCATTTCTTTCAGCCCAGAGGTCAGTCTTGTTACTTATTGAGTTAGTTGTACTCATACTACATTCTGCACCTCGTGTGCAGATCAAGGTACTTTCGGACACGAAGATTGTTAGATTTCAGAGTACTATCAGTTAGAGACTATCAAGGTAGCAGTTTGGCGTCAGTTGACCTTGTCTCTCTTTCCTTCAGTTATTGTACTGTTTTATACTTTCAGACAATGACTTTTTATCAGTCAGACATTGTATTCATATTAGATGCTCATGTACTCAGTGACACCGGGTTTTGGGAGTGATATATTTGAAATTTTGAGATTTCTTCCGCTGAATTAATTATTTCGTTTTCAAATTTAAAAGAAATGGTGGTTTATTGGGATTTTTGGCTTGCCAAGTATTGAGATAGGCGCCATCATGACAAGTGAGATTTTGGGTCGTGACAAGTTCATTTGCGAAAACTTCAGACTAAACATGCTTAAGTTTTTATCTTGAAATGTGTAATTTTCTAATGAGTTTTTGCTAATGCATGCTGAAGTTATTTAGTTCATTTACTAAAACTTCAGACTAAATATGCTTAAGTTATTTAGTTCATTTGCTAAAATTTCAGACTTATCATGCTTAAGTTATTTAGTTCATTTGCTAAAACTTCATGCCAAAAACATGCTTAAGTTATTTAGTTCATTTGCTAAACCTGAGGTTCGGACCAAAATCCATTTACCCATTCACCCCCAAGCCCGAATATGTAATTAGTTTTGGAATCTGACCTCGAATTGGGGTCTAAATCCTCAAATTTCCGAAATTCCTAGTTTCTACCCTAACCCCTAATTCTACCATGAAAACTCTAGATTTTAGGTTGATAATTCATAGAAATGTAATGGGTAATTGAAAGAAAAATGGTTTAGAATGACTTACCAACAATTTGGGGAAGAAATGGCTCTTCAAAAATCGCCTCTCACAGTTTGGTTTTTGAGAAAAATGAATTTTTGGCTAAAATCTCGTTTTGCATTTTGTTAAGTGCTAGGCGACAGTGTTCATCGCGTTCGTGAGAGCACTGTCGCGTTTGCGAAGGGTACTGGCTGCCAAGCCTACGCGTTCGCGAGACCCAGCTCGTGTTCACGATGGTTACTCCTCCCTGGCCTTCTCGTTCGCGAGGCATTGCTCGCGTTCGTGATGAAGAAAGAGTTGATTCCCCCCTCCCCAATGCCTAACACTACGCGTTCGCGATAGGCTTATCGCGTTCGCGAAGGGTAACACCCCCATTGCTTCGTTTTCGAGACCAAGCCTTCACGTTCGCGAAGAAGAAATCTTCAGCTACCTATTTTACTCTTCGCGATCGCGAGAGTACCTTCGCGAATGCGAAGAAGGACATGCCAGAACACCTGCTGCAGCAAAATACCAGATTTCCAAAGTCCAAAACATCCCGTGGCCTATCCAAAACTCAGCCGAGCCCTCGGGGCTCCAAACCAAACATGCACACAAGTCTAAAAACATGATACGAACTTGCACGCACGATCAAATCGCCAAAATAACGCTTAGAACTACGAATTTAGTACCAAACCAAATGAAATTGTCAAGAACACTTTAAAATTTCTATTTTCTCAACTAGACGTCCAAATCACGTCAAATCAACTCCGTTTCTCACCAAATTTCACAAACAAGTCTTAAATATCATAATGAAACTGTACCGGGCTCCGGAACCAGAATACGGACCCGGCACTAACAATGCCAAACATCAATCAATTGTTAAAAATAATTAATTTTCAGACTTTTAATTTTCATCAAAAATTCATAACTTGAGCTAAGGACCTCCGAATTCGATTCCGGGCATACGCCCAGGTCCCATAATTCGATATGGACCCACCGGGACCGTCAAAACACTGATTCAGGCTCGTTCACCAAAACTATTGACCGAAGTCAACAAAAATCAACTTTTAAGGCATAAATTCTTATTTTCATCAATTTTCAACATAAAAGCTTTCTGGAAACCTGCCCGGACTGCGCACGCAAATCGAGGAGGGTAAAAATGAGATTTTTAAGGCTTAAGAGTGCAGATTCGAGTTCTAAAATATAAGATGACCTTTGGGGTCATCACATTCTCCACCTCTAAAACAACCGTTCGTCCTCGAACGGACATAGAAAAGTACTTGGGCTGGTGAAAAGGTGGGGATATCTACTCCGCATATCAGACTCGGACTCCCAAGTAGCTGCCTCAATAGGCTGACCTCTTCACTGCACTCGATATGAAGGGTAACTATTTGATCTCAACTGGCGAACTTGCCGGGCTAGAATTGCCACTGGCTCCTCCTCGTAAGTCAAATCCTTGTCCAACTGGATAGAGCTGAAATCTAACACATGGGATGGATCACCGTGATACTTTTAATGCATGGATACATGGAATACCGGATGAACAGCTGCTAAACTAGGTGAAAACGCAAGCCTGTAAGCCACCTCTCCCACTCTCTCCAGAATCTCAAAAGATTCAATATAACTAGGGCTCAACTTACCCTTCTTCCCAAAATCTCATAACACCCTTCATGGGCGATACCCGAAGCAATATTCTTTCTCCAACCATGAATGCAAAATCACAAACTTTACTGTGGGCATAACTCTTTTCCTAGACCGAGCTGTTCGAAGTCGATCCTGAATAATCTTGACCTTATCCAAGGCATCTTGTACCAAATCGGTACCCAATAACCAAGCCTCTCCCGGTTCAAACCAGCCAACTGGCGAACGTCATCGCCTTCCGTATAATGCCTCATATGGAGCCATTTAAATGCTCGACTGGTAGCTGTAATTGTAGGCAAACTCCGCTAATGGAAAGAACTGATCCCAAAAACCTCCAAAGTCAATAACACAGGCGCGAAGCATATACTCCAAGATCTGAATAGTACGCTCGGACTGCCCGTTCGTCTGAGGATGGAATGCTGTTCTCAACTCAACCCGTGTACCCAACGCACGCTGTACTGCCCTCCAAAAGTACGAGGTAAACTACGTACCTCGATCTGAAATAATAGACACGGGCACCCTGTGAAGGCGGACAATCTCACGAATGTAAATTTTAGCTAATCTTTCTGAAGAATAGGTAGCTCCCACTGGAATGAAATGTGCTGACTTGGTCAACCTATCCACAATGACCCCAAATTGCATCAAATTTTCTCTGAGTCCATTGGAGTCCAACAATAAAATCCATAGTGATACGCTCCCATTTCCATTCAGGAATTTCTAACTTCTGAAGTATCCTACCAGGTCTCTGATGCTCGTACTTAACTTGTTGACAATTCAGACACCGAGCTACATATGCAACTATATCCTTTTTCATTCTCCTCCACCAATAATGTTGCCGCAAATCTTGATACATTTTGGCGATACCTGGATGAATAGAATACCTGGAACTGTGTGCCTCTTCAAGAATTAATTCACGAAGCCCATCCATATCAGGCACACAAATACGACCCTGCATTCGCAGAACCCCATCTTCCCCCACAACAACCTGTTTGGCATCACCGTGCCGCACCGTGTCCTTTAAGACAAGTAATTGAAGATCATCATATTACCTCTCTCTGATGCGCTCATATAAGGAAGACCGAGCGACTGTGCAAGCTAGAACCCGACTGGGTTCCGAAATATCTAACCTCATGAACTGATTAGCCAAAGTCTGAACATATGCAGCTAATGGCCTCTCACCAATCGGAATATACGCAAGAATGCCCATACTCACAACCTTTCTACTCAAAGCATCGGCCACCACATTGGCCTTTCCGGGGTGATACAAAATGGTGATATCATAGTCTTTCAACAACTCCAACCATCTTCTCTGCCTCAAATTAAGATCTTTTTGTTTGAACAGGTACTGAAGGCAACGATGATCAGTAAATACCTCACACGAAACACCGTAGAGGTAATGCCTACAAATCTTCAGCGCATGAACAATGGCTGCCAGTTCTAAGTCATGAACATGATATTTCTTCTCGTGAACTTTCAATTGCCACGACGCATATGCAATTACCTTGCCATCTTGCATTAATACTGCACCAGGCCCAATGTGTGAGGCATAACAATATACCATATACGATCCTGAACCTGTGGGTAATACCAACACTAGCATTGTAGTCAAAGTGGTCTTGAGCTTCTGAAAGCTTAACTCACACTCGTCTGACCATCTAAATGGGGTACCTTCTGGGTCAATCTGGTCTTAATAATTGTTCATAATCAATTACAGAATCGCCAATTAACTTCATATTAACAAAAATCTCATTTCAAACCTTCATAATACTAATAACGAGATGCGAGGCATGAAGAACTCATAATTATTTACCCAAATTAACGAGTCACATTTAATCCCACCTGGGCGGGCACCTACCTCGTAGGTTACAACTCAATATTACAACACGAATTTGGCAAGTATGCACAGAGAATTTCATACAAATCTTTTTCAAATAAGCCTAGCAAGCATGACTCCCTATTAGTACTATAGTATAAATTTAATTTTCATAAGGGAGAATTTAAACACAAGAATTTTTATCACAAGAATTTCGTCCTTATATAACTTCCTCCGCAGCTCATAGCCCGGTTAAAACATATCACTTTATTTTAAAAATATGAGGACCTCGGCCTCAGTTCTGAATCATAAGTAATATGCACATCTTGTAATCGAAACTTTCCATTTTATCCTTTTAAATAACTTTCGTTAAATAAAATCACAACACATAATGAACCCCCACACCGTAGGGCATATAATTCACAATTTGTAAATAATTATCCAGAAATACATCAAAATATACCGAAATAAGTACCATAAAGGCACCTTTAGCCTCACAGATCTTATTAGAGTCCATCATGGAATGATAGGTGTAGTTATCTCCATAAAACCTCCCCACAGAAGTAGACACATAAGTAGATTATAGAATTACGAAGCTCACTCATAAGTGGAGTACAATAGAAGGACTCGTCTTGATACTTAGAACCGAATCAAGCTAAGGAAATTATTCCTTTATTTTAAATCGAGGTCGTACCTATAACGACACCATCTGATGTAACGACCTCCACCATACCATAAAACAAATATAATAACGGCTGGGTCTCCACCTCTAGGACGCCTTCTACCCGCCTGTCCTCCACCCCTAACTGATCGTGTGGGTGGTGTGGTAACTGCAATGGGGCACGTAGCCTGAGTGCTTTGATGAAATATATCTCTCCCAAGTTTGGGACAATTTTCTCATGATGCCTAGTATCGCCGTATTTATATAAACCCCTTTGTGGGTTTGGCTGCTCATATTGAGTCTGTGCCAGGTAATTGGAATAACCATTGTAGGAAACTCATGCCAATGGTGCATTAAAAGAACTTACTGGAGCACCTCGATTAATTCGATGTGCGAACTGGGCTGGCCGACTACCCGAGCCCCTGCCATAATGATTTATACTCATAGAGTAGAATCCACAGAATCTCCCAGAACCTCGAGACGTCTTGGTCTCCTTAGTTTCCTTTTTCCTCACCCCTAACACGTTCTAATATCTTGGCAATTTCTACTACTAGTAGAAATGAAGTATCAGCCTGTAACTCCTGAGTCATACAAAATTTTACGATCATAATTAAGTCCTTTAATGAGTCTGTGGACTCGCTCTCTGGCTGTAGGAAGCAAAGTAGGAATATGACGGGCTAACTTATTGAACCCGATGGCATATTATGACACCGTCATGGTGACCTAACGCAATCGTTCAAACCCTATGCGCCATGCATTACGGAGAGTCCGGGAATAAACTCTTTCAAAAGCATTTCTGAGAATTGAGCCAAATGGGCAGTGTTGCATTGGCTGGTCTGCCCTCTTCATAGGCTTGCCGCAGACACCTGTGGAGAATTATCTCTCCCAAGGCCAATTTCTTATTTTGTTATGCTGGCTCAACACTGTTGAGCTGACCCATTTCTTAACATACTCTTCGATTCTTCTCAAAGGTAACCCTTACCCCTATTTATACACAACGTTCACAAAAGTAGAGCTCCATACAGACAAAACTTGGCACAAACCACATAGTCCAGAATCTCGTCAACCACTGTGCTTCCTCCGAAGCATCCCAAAATCCGCAACCATGACGTCCACGCTAAGTAGATCTTCTGTAAATTTAAAGTTGTTTCTCTAACTCCTTTGGTACTGAAGTATAGGATTATTAAGTAGGTGGACATACCGCAAGTATCAACCTTATCGTCTACAAAATCTCAGTCCTTAAACATGTGTAAATTTTTGGGGAACCTTTCAGTACCACTTATATACATTTCAGGCCAAAACTGATATAACACATGACCCTGCAATCAATTCATTGATAGTGGACTCCCCCACTCGGCGAGAAGTCATAGTTCACCATGTCCAATGGTCCACAATACTAACCAATTCCAAGGTACGTTGCACCCCCCACATTATTTACCGGGTGATCTCTTTATACGTTCGCATCTTCAGTCGGAATCATACGTTGAGGCATTGTTTGAGCATCTCTGGCTCCCTCGTAGTTTATCTGTGGCATCACAAACCGTTGACGCATAACTAATACCGAGTGCGCAATGTCATACACAAGTGGATACAAAGGAATACGAGATATAGGTTTCAAGCAAAAATCAATGCCGCACGATAAGGAATGAAAGAAGTGATATTGTTCCTAAACTTCATAGCCTCTAAGAGATAAGTACAGACGTCTCCATACCGATCCATCAGACTCTACTAAGTTTTCTCGTGACACGTGAGATCTATGTAACCTAGTGCTCTGATACCAACTTGTCACGACCCAAAATTTCCCACCGACGGGACCGTGATGGCGCCTAACATTTCACTTGCTAGGCAAGCCAACGTTAGAAAATTGTTAAACCAATTCCTTATTTCAAGGTCTGTGAACGCCGACAGATCTACCTTGAGTCTTTGGACAGCGGACTAATAGCAAATCTCGATCAACCTGGGTCAGTATCAAAATCTGCACAGAAAGTGCAGAGTGCAACATCAGTACAATCGACCCCAGCCTAACCTCGACGAAGTAGTGACGAGGCTAAGGCAAGGCACCTACAAATCAACCTGTACAATATAACAATGTATATGCAAATAACAGAAATGAAGAACTAAACAGGAAATGTCGGGAGGGGAACATACTGAGGGGAATACAAGATAAAGAACTACAACAGAATGATCACCGGAGCAGTCAATATACCATGAATCAACAGGAATAGTGAATACAGTAAGAAAAAATGCACGACATCACCCTTCGTGCTTTTACTCTCAATCTCACCATAAAATTAATAGAAACGGCACGGCAACACCCTTCGTGCATTAACTCTCATATCATGGCACGACATCACCCTTCGTGCATTAACACTCGCAATATGGCACGACATTACCCTTCGTGTATTAACACTCACAATATGGCACGGCATCACCCTTCGTGCATTAACACTTACAATATGTCACAGCATCATTCTTCATGTAATAACACTCACAATATGGCACGGCATCACCCTTCGTGCATTAACACTCTCCCTTACCATAATGCAATGCATAAATAACAACAGGGAGATAGAATAACAAGTACAAACCTTACTTCAACATTTGGTTCCATAATATCAATCTCAACTTTGAAATAAAAACTCAATTATCACCAGAAAATCCGTAAACATGATAAGAACGATAAATTGAACAACACTAGTATAACACGTAGCAATTTGGCATAGGAATGAGACAATATAAGAAAAACAGAGAAACGTGGAAAACAGATAAATTGGCGGCGCATAAGTACTCGTCACCTCACATATACGTCGCTCACATGAATTTCACTTAGCAAGTAATCTAAGGTTCCTAATTCTCTCAAGTCAGGGTTAGACACAACACTTACCTTGTTCCGAAGGCCACTTAATTCTCAACCACAGCTTTTCCTTTGGAATTCACCTCCAAATCACTCGTATCTATTCAAAATAACTCAATAATATCAAACATTGCTAAAGGAATCAAGTTTAATGAATAATTACAGATTTCTCAAATGTTTCCTCCAAAAAGTCAAAAATTGACCCCGGGCCCGCTGCATCAAAACCCAAGGTTCGGACCAAAATCTATTTACCCATTCACCCACTAGCCTGAATATGCAATTAGTTTTGGAATCCGACCTCGAATTGGGGTCTAAATCCTCAAATTTCCGAAATCCCTAGTTTCTACCCTAACCCCTAATTTTACCATGAAAACTCTAGATTTTAGGTTGATAATTCATAAAAATGTAATGGGTAATTGAAAGAAAAATGGTTTAGAATCACTTACCAACAATTTGGGGAAGAAATGGCTCTTGAAAAATCGCCTCTCACCGTTTGGTTTTTGAGAAAAATGAATTTTTGGCTAAAATCCCATTTTGCATTCTGTTGTGTGCTGGGCGACAGTGTTCATCGTGTTCGCGAGAGCACTGTCGCGTTCGCGAATGGTACTGGCTGCCAAGCCTACATGTTCGCGAGACCCAACTCGCGTTCGCGATGGTTACTCCCCCTTGGCCTTCGCGTTCACGAGGCATTGCTCGCGTTCGCGATGAAGAAACAGTTGATTCACCCCTCCCCAATGCCTAACACTACGCGTTCGTGATGGGCTTATCGCGTTCGCGAAGGGTAACACCCCCATTTCTTCGCTTTCGCGACCAAGCCTTCGCGTTCGCGAAGAAGAAATCTTCAGCTGCCCAGTTTACTCTTCGCGTTCGCGAGAGTACTTTCGCGAACGCGAAGAAGGACATGCTAGAACACCTGCTGCAGTAAAATACCAGATTTCCAAAGTCCAAAACATCCTGTGGCCTATCCAAAACTCAGCCGAGCCCTCGGGGCTCCAAACCAAACATGCACACAAGTCTAAAAACATGATACGAACTTGCACGCACGATCAAATCGCCAAAATAACGCTTAGAACTACGAATTTAGTACCAAACCAAATGAAATTGTCAAGAACACTTTAAAATTTCTATTTTCTCAACTAGACGTCCAAATCACGTCAAATCAACTCTGTTTCTCACCAAATTTCACAGACAAGTCTTAAATATCATAATAAACTTGTACCGGGCTCCGGAACCAGAATACGGACCCGACACTAACAATGCCAAACATCAATCAATTGTTAAAAATAATTAATTTTCAGACTTTTAATTTTCATCAAAAATTCATAACTTGAGCTAGGGACCTCCGAAATTGATTCCGGGCATACGCCCAGGTCCCATAATTCGATACGGACCCACCGGGACCGTCAAAATACTGATTCGGGCTCGTTCACCAAAACTATTGACCGAAGTCAACAAAAATCAACTTTTAAGGCATAAATTCTTATTTTCATCAATTTTCAACATAAAAGCTTTCTGGAAACCTGCACGGACTATGCACGCAAATCGAGGAGGGTAAAAATGAGAATTTTAAGGCTTAAGAGTGCAGATTCGAGTTCTAAAATATAAGATGACCTTTTGGGTCATCACAGTGCCTCAATGCATGCATAATGTGTGCAGAAGTGTAGCGTGAGTACGTAAAACAACGCGTACCCAATAAGTACCTAGTCTAAACTCGAAGAAGTGGTGACGAGGAGACGATATCGACACTTACTAGTGGTCAATATATATAAAGTGCAAGAACTATAAATCGGGATGAAATACAACAGTAACAATGGAATAAGAATGTCACAACCCAAATTTCTCTTCGTAGAATGTCGTGATGGCACCTAATCTCTACTACTAGATATGCCTAACATTCAGTAATAACTTGACAAAAATAAGTAACAAAATACTAAAACAAGTCTAATAAACTAATATAATGTCCTTAAATAGAATCTCAAAAATACACATCCCAAAACCGGTCGAACTGAGTCATAAGCTCTACAGAGCAAGCTAAAATGTTTACTACATCACTGTCTAAATGAAAATACAACAGGAAGTAAAGATAAAGGAGGTGACTCCGAGGCCTGCGGACGTGAAGCAGGTATACCTTGAAGTTTCCAAGAATAACAACTCAAACCAACTCTAGCGTGCGGCACGGGCATGCGTACCTGGATCTAAACAAAAGATGTGCAGAAGCGTAGTGTGAGTACTCCACAATGGTACCCAGTAAGTATCAAGCCTAACCTCGGTAGAGTAGTGACGAGGCTGGGTCAAGACACCTACTAGGATATAAATAAGCTGTATGAAAACATAAGAACGAATAATAATAGAAGGCGGAGAAATAACTTATACGAGACAAGTTAATAGCATGAACTAATACCAGAATTTAAGTATGGAAATAACATAAAGGAAGCAATTGAAGAGAACCACAATGATCATATATGGACAACAACTGATAGAACAAGGAAGAATAAAATAACAGGAAATATTCCCACTAAAACTCCTTGCGACATGAGATAAACAATGAGGTACCGCCTCGTGTACAATGAGAACCACCACCAAAGTACCACCTCGTATTCACAATCACAGTCTTTCCTTATACTGCCGCGTGAGCCTTACATTTAAATAGTTTTGAAAATATTTTTGCCAGAAATAGCTACATGCACTTTAGCCCACCTTATGACGCCGCGTGGCTTCACGTAGTTCCCCAACAAGCAACACGCACATAAGTCCCACCTTATGTCGCCGCATGCAAATTAACCCCTAGACGTATACCGCCGCATGCGCGTCAATATCACATCTCAATAACAACTCGCACCATAAGTGTCCATATTCCACAACTTGCCAATAATCAATAATATTAATTTTTCCACAACAATAGCCTATAGCTCAACCACAATTGTACAAGAATATCAACAACAACAATGAATGGAAAATGCTCAACAGGAAAGATGTCTCAACAATAAATAATTTCGCCTCAATGTGATAATGGCTTCCACAACTTCAACACAAATAACTCAACAATGAGATAGATAATGTATAACCACGATATTAAATAAGAATAACTCACAATGGAAGAGATAATGTGTAATAATGACTTCAAATAATGGAAATCAACAATGATAGAGATAATATGAACAATAACTTCAAATAAAGATAAATAACAATGAGAGAGATAACATGAACAATAACTTCAAATAATGATAATCAACAATGAAGAGATAACATGTGGCAATGAAAGAGGCAACAAGCTCAACTAAATCATGAGAGCAATTTATTAATTATGATGTAGAACAAGAGTTAACGAGTCATTTAAGGCATGTAAGGATAGACTATCACAAGTAAGAATAAATTGACTATGAGAATTTAGAACATGATATGACAACTCAATTAAAGCATGGAAAGGGTCTAAGTAGCCTAAAGCGGTAAAAAACCACATATAACACGTGTACCCACTCGTCACCTTGCGTACACAACTTTCACATAGCACAAACGATACAATCAATCCCAAATCGTAAGGGGTAGTTCCCCCACATAAAGTTAGGCAACATACTTACCTCAACTAGGCCAATTTAACCCTCGAAAATAGCTTTTCCCCTAAAATTCGCCTCCACACAGCTCAAATCTAACCAAAATCGACTTAATATCACCAAATAATGCAAGAAAAATCAATTACAATTGATAAAGCCATGATCTTTATACTTTTTCCAAAAAGTCAATAAAGTTAATCCGGGGCCCACCCGGTAAAACCCCGGGTCCAATGGTATATTTCGACTAACCATGACCCCACGTGTTCATATATGTGATTAGTTTTAAAATCTGAGTCCAAATCGACTCTGAAAACTCTAATTCTTCTTTTTCAAAAACTTGACAAGTTTCACGAATTTTCACTTTGATTCACATGATTTTGATGTTAAACTCTAAGATATATTGATGGAATATGATTAGAAATAGATTTGAATCACTTACCCAAAGTTTGTAGATGAAAATCCCCTCTCCAATATATTGAGAGGATGGAAGATGAAATCCCGACTTACAGCCTTTGTGATCAGCTGATGATGTCGCAATTGCGACATGGGTTCACAATTGTGAACCCTCGCAATTGCGAAGAATACATCTCAATGTGGCCACTGACCTTCCTACGGGGACCTTGAAATTGCGATCAATAGGTTCGCAAATGCGTACCCTGGCCCCTTCGTAAAAGCCACAATTTAGTCGCAAATGCACACTACCCAAAGTCCTAGACTACTTAGCAATTGCGATACCTGAGGACCCCCTGCTAAGCTCGCTATTGCAAACCTGGTGTTCACAAATGTGATACCTGAAGTATCAGCACATCAGATTCTGCAATTTCAGTCCAAAATACTCCGGAACATGTCTGAAACTCATCCGAGCCCTCGGGACTCCAAACCAAACATCCACACAAGTCTAAAAATATCATATGAACCCGCTCGCACGATCAAAATACAAAAATAACATCTAAAACTACGAATCGAACACTAAAAGGAATAAGTTTCAAAGTAATGTTCAAGAATCTCTAGAGTTACAACTAAACGTCCGAATCCTATCAAACCAACTTCGAATGATATCAAATTTTGCAGACAAGTTCTAAATAGCATAACAGAACTACTCCAAGTCTCAAAATTAAATTCCAAACTAGATAGCTAAAAGTCAACCTACGGTCAAACCTTTTAACTTCAAATTGCTAAATTTCGGCAAAACAACACAAATCAACCAAGGACTTCCGAAATTCATTCCTAGCATACGCGCAAGTTCAAAATCACGATACGAATCTATTGGAGCCATCAAAACACTGTTCCAGGGTTGTTTCACTAAAATCAAAGTTTGGTCAATATTTCTAATTCAAATTTCTAAGTCAAGAATAAAAAAAGGGTCCAAATCAACGCGAAAGATTTCCGGAACGAAACTAACCAACCCCGCAAGCCATAAAATCATAAACACACATGTGTGAAGCATAAAAAGGGGTAATGAGGTGAAATTTTACAAAACAGCCGGTCGGGTCGTTACATTCTCCCCCTCTTAAAACAAACGTTCGTCCTCGAATGTGCATAAGGACATACCTGAAGTGATGAATAGATGACGATAATGACTCCGTATGTCGTGCTCGGTCTCCCAGGTCACATCCTCGACCGGATGAACCCTCCATTGAACCTTCACTGAAACAATGTTCTTTGATCTTAACTTTCGGACATGTCTGTCCAAGATAGCCACTGACTCCTCAATATAAGTCAATTCCTCATCGAATTTGACTGCGTTGAAGTCTAAAACATGTGACGGATTACCATAGTACTTCTGGATCATAGAAACGTGGAACACCAGATGAACCACAGATAAACTAGGTGGCAATGCAAGCTTGTAGTCCACCTTCTAATGTTCGGCTTAAAGTATGTGTATTTATATGCATGTCGCCTCGCATTTTACTCGTATTTTGTGGAATTTGGATGTGTAATGTAATGATTTATTTAAATTTATTATATTTTAATGTATAGGAGTCACCCGAAGGCAATTTAAGATGAAAGTGCATGATTTGAAGCAAAAATGGAATAAAACTAAAAAATGGCCCAGTGTAGCGCCCTGGGTAGCGTGGGGCGCTACCCATGGCACAGTTTACAGATGCAAAAGTTTTCCAGCGCCAGGGCTAGCGCCCCACGATACCCTGGGCGTTGGGTGACGAGAAGTCTCCTATTTCGCGGGGGGCAAGGTTATTTCGACCCTACACACCCCTAACTTGTATAAAATAGGTCCTAAACCTATTTTGGAGGGGGATGACGTTTTTGAGAGGAAAACACAAGCACAAAGCCGCTGTGGAGGCTGGAATTCATCAAATTCCATCTTTCTTCTACCAAACTTAATATTTTTTATGTTTCTTTGTATGATTTGTTGTTTGGCTACCATGTCTATGTGGAGCTAAACTTCATGTTCTAGGGTTGTTGTTCTTTCATGACTATTGTTATTTGGATATTGATTTTGGTTTCTTGATTATTATATTAGTTTATTTATTCAATCTTTCGCTTAATTATTTTATTGCTTGATTACCAATTAAATACTATCTACGAATCTAGTAGTGCAGAGTGTAAAATTTATTACTTGGCATGGTTATCTTTGTAACCCCACTACTAACGCATCGCCGTATTAGATTCCATCTTTCTTCTGCCAAACTTTGTAATTTTTATGTTTCTTTGTATGATTTGTTGTTTGGCTATCATGTCTATGTGAAGCTAAACTTCACGTTCTAGGGCTGTAGTTCTTTCATAACTATTGTTATTTGGATATTGATTTTGGTTTCTTGATTATCATATTAGTTTATTTATTCAATCTTGCGCTTAATTATTTGATTGCTTGATCACCAATTAAATACTATCTACGAATCTAGAGTTGAACTCGAAAGTGGAAATCCTAGATTGCATATAGGATTGAGTAGAGCAAGTTCTTGAACCCGGGCATCAGGGAATGGATTCGCGGTTAGGATAGACATATGCTAATTGCCTTCCTTGGTTATTATACAGGAATTATAAATGTATTCTTGTTTATTCTAACTCTATAGACATATAGACGTTGGGTTAGCTGGAATAGGAGAGTAGGAGATCGACAAACTCTTCTGAGCAATATTAACCCCGTTAACCAATAAACGAGATAAATTAATTAGACAATTCAATTGAAGAATACAATATGATTGTTAGATAGCCCATAACCCTAGATCGTTTTCATCACATTAATAAGATAAAAATCTGTTCTTCCTCTGTTCAAAGTTTATTATTTGTTTTTCATTATTTTAATTAGTTTAGAATCAGATACTTCTAGTTTTAATCCTTGTTTAGATAGTTAGGATAATCTAATTTAGTTAATAGTTAATCACAAGTCCTCATGGGTTCGACTTTTGACTTTCAGTCATTTTATTACTTGACGACCGTGTATACTTGCGTGTGCATTTGACCGCAATAAGTTTTTGGCACCGTTGCCGGGGACTTAGAATTAGCTATTTTTCTAGATTATATTTTTACTTTTTATCTATTCAAGTTATTTTTAATTAATTTATTTATTTATTGTAGTATTTTGTTACTTATCTTAACATGGCATGTTGGAATGAAAATTGTTCGAATGATGGTCATTTTTACTTTGACGATCCTTGTCCATATTGTGAAGGACCTCACTGGTGAAAAAATTATCAGAATATTCCCGGGAGCGAGTTATGCGCACAATCTCAATTCTTTGAGTGGAATATTTTTAATATGTGTGGTGGTCAAGATGGCCATTGGGATGGTTGTCCTAATTTTGTTCATCCTACTCTGAGACCTTCTTATGATCTTTCTAACAGTGTTTGTGAGTTTGATAGGAGCAATGAAGTGCAGGATATGGAACGTGATGCATATATTAGGGATATTTTGAGGCAAGTAGCAAAATAACATGATGAACTCAAAAAAGATATAAAAAGAATGAGGGCGGAAATCACAAGAATGAAGGCCAATCTGGAAGAATTGAATGAAGAGAACGAGTTCCAGCAAGAGGAAAATTTTGAAAAAGATAAGATTTTGAGCCAAACTTGGCTAGTAGAACAAGCTGAAAGATTAGAAATATATGAGGCTCAATATGAGAAAATTGCAAGTGGGATGCGACACTTAATAGAAGGAAGAGCTTAACTAGGACAAGAGATCGATAAATTTGGCACTGCTATTCACGACTTGGAGGCTCAATTGAATGCAAAGGTTGATGCGTCTAACACCCAACAAAATAGTAATGAGTTGGGTGAAGCTAAAAAGGAGCTTAAACGCTAAATTGAAGAGCTAAAAGTGGAGAGCCAATCATTCGAGCATATTATTGTTGATGATGCCCATGTTGAGAAAAGTACACTAGAGTCATGTGAGGAAGTAGATAATGTTATATTTGAAGACTCTAGTATGTGTACATATGAGGATGTAAAGAGTAATACATTTTTAGAGTTAGGGTATATTGATCCTCATTCCATACATTTTTCTACATTGTATTTGGATGATGAAATGGAAATCGAGTCATCTGAGCCTTTGGAGGAGCCAATGGACGAGGAACGGAGAACTTACATTCTTGAATTTGTCATGCCAGAGAGAAAGAATTACATACCTCATATGAAAGCGAAGAAGTGCAGAATATATATTGGTTACTTGTCCAAATTAGATTTGTCCCTCCACCCCGGGAGCATAGTAGAAAGCTTGAAGCCAAATTAGGGGTACAATTCATAAGTTCAAGGTGGAGGAAAAAGTGATTCACGTCGTGCCGCGACGTTAAATTAGGCGCTTGTTGGGAGGCAACCTAGCTTTAGTGCTTTATTTTATTTTTGTTTATTATTTTTTATTATTTTTGTAGTGTTGTTTTATTTTGTAGGATTATGAATATATGAAGAAAAGCCACTGGAAGTGTGAAAAAATGAGTCAGACGGTTGAAACTAGTGTGAGGTACCCACACAAAGGACCATCCGTGGGAGAAATTCGAGTACCCCGTGAGCTATTATTGCTTAGGCCTTTGGACTTTCAGGGTGTTTTTTATCAACCATTGATATTTTTGCTTTATTTGTGCATTGGGGATACTGCACTCTTTAAAGTGTGGGGTGAAAGATTCTCTGTGGTTTGTAGAGTATTATATTAGTATATTATTAGTTTTTTTTTTCTTTTTATTGTTAGCTAGCTTCTTATTTTTTTAAATGCATAGTTAGTATAATTAATGGTGTAGTATAGAGTAGTCATTTTAGTAGCTTAATTTTTAAAAACAAACAGAGAAATCGAAAAAACAATTAGAAAAATTTGAATTTTTCCCTACGATGGATCTCTTAGATAATATTCTTGAGTGTTTAAAGTCTAACGAAAAATACAAAAACATGTCCTTTTATTTTCTAGATAGCAATAATCCCCCGTGATTTTTCGTTGTGCCTCGGTTCTTTTTCATGGGATGTAGCTTGAACCGAGTAGTAGTTTTATTTTTATTTTTAAGAGTAGGACTGTAGGGAATAAATGGAAGAAAGATGAGATTCTTAGGCGCCTTTGACTTGTTTGACAGTAGCATATTTAGGCTTTGGCATGTGTAGTATCTTTACTATATTTTGAAATTTTCTATGATGCCTGTATAGACTGGATAGCATGTTATTGACGCATATGTCTGATTTGCTTGACTTATGTTCACTTTGTGCTTAATGCTTAATATCTTGTGGCTCTATGAATACCTACATTAACTTGAGAGTTGGAATGAGACCGTACTTAGTGAGTCATGTGCCATATATGGTGAGAGTTTTGTGTAGTCCATGTCATTGTACTTGTGTCTAGAACTTGTCCGGTATGTGAGTCAAAGCGAAATTTTAGGTGATGCTCGATTTGAAAAATGATTTTAGGCTTTCTTTGATATTTTTGAGCTTATTGCTTACCATAAATAAAATTTATCCCTAGTTAACCCTTTTGAGCCTATAGACTTTTATTTGGCACCCACATTACAAGCCGGTATCCTTTTTTCGTTCTTAATTGACATTGTTTTGATCCTTTTACCTCTTAAAGCACTTTAATTGTAAAATGAGCGCTAAAAGAAGTAAGAAGGGACTAATAAAGGTGCATTTGTTTTGTAAAAGAATATTCCACTAATGGAAATTGCAAAAGAAAAAAAATAGTTGAAAAAAGAGAAAAAGAAAAAAATGCAGATGAATAAATATCTTATTTTTGCTAGTGGAGTTTAAAGGACGATAGTGCTTAAAGAAAAAGGAATTTATTTTGGGTGATATTGTTTGTGAAGCTGAAGTTAGATTGAGGAAAATGCGTTTAAAGTTGATGATGTGATGTGTTAAAGTGCTTAGGAGGGTGAACCACTATTCCTAAATAAATCCTACCCGTTCCTTAGCCCATATTACAACCATGAAAAGTTCTAATTGATTTTAGATCGAGCGAGCTTACAAAGATTTACATTAAGGGAAAGCCTATGGTACCAATTGCATGCATGTGACTTCTTTGTGAAAGTGAGCAATTTTCTTTGATATATGTGAGTCCTTAAAATATATTTGAGTATTTGATTTGAATGAGTGGATTCAACTTACTCTCTTGCTCTTTTTGTGAGGGAATATGGTTTCACGAGGGATAGGTAAAGTTATTAGACTTCTCTATGATGTTGGGTGTTCAAGCCATGAGTACATTATGACATATAGTCGGTTTTTGAGTTTAGGATTGTTGTGAGAATGTTGTCTTTGTTTGAATATTTTTGAAAAATGGCATAAGCAAAGGGAAGTGTATGTGATTGCATATGCTAGAGTTTAGTTGTTGCTATTAACAATGTTCATTAGTGTAGAGCGCTCAAAGATAGAGTAATTTGTTGGTTGACTCGAGGACGAGCAACATTAAAGTGTGGGGTGTTGATATTCGGCATAAAGCATGTGTATTTATATGCATGTCGCCTCACATTTTACTCGTACTTTGTGAAATTTGTATGTGTAATGTAATGAATTCAATTCGTGGCATTTTTATGTGTAAGAGTCACCCGAAAGAAATTTAAGATGAAAGTGCATGATTTGAAGCAAAAAGGGAACAAAGCGAAAAAATGAGCCATTGTAGCGCCCGTAGCGTGGGGCGCTACCCGTGGCACAGTTTACAGATGCAAAACGTTTCCAGTGCCAAGGCTAGCGCCCCATGCTACCATGGGCGCTGGGTGACGGGAAGTCTCCTATTTCGCGTGGGAAAAGGTTGTTTCGGCCCTATACACCCCCAACTTGTATAAAATGGGTCCTAAACCTATTTTGGAGGGGAAATGGGGCGTTTTTGAGAGGAAAACACAAGCATAGAGCCGCTGTGGAGGCCGGAATTCATCAGATTCGATCTTTCTTCTGCCAAACTTAGTAATTTTATGTTTCTTTATATGATTTGTTGTTTGGCTACCATGTCTATGTGGAGCACTAGAGCTAAACTTCATATTCTAGGGTTGTGGTTCTTTCGTGATTATTGTTATTTGGATATTGATTTTGGTTTCTTGATTATCATATCAGTTTATTTATTCAATCTTGCGTTAATTATTTGATTGCTTGATTATTAATTAAATACTATCTATGAATCTAGAGTTAAACTCGAAAGTGGAAATTCTAGATTGCATATAGGATTGCGTAGAGCAAATTCTTGAACCCGGGCATCAGGGAATGGATTCACGGTTAGGATAGACATATGCTAATTGCCTTGCTTGATTATTATACGGGAATTATAAATGCATTCTTGTTGATTCTAACTCTATAGGCATATAGGCGTTGAAGAATACAATATGATTGTTAGATTGCCCAAAACCCTATATCGTTTTCATCACAATGATAACATAAAAATTTGTTCTTCCTCTGTTCAAAGTTTATTATTTGTTTTTCATTATTTTAATTAGTTTAGAATAAAATACTTCTAGTTTTAATCCTTGTTTAGATAGTTAGGATAGTCTAAGTTAGTTAATAGTTAATCACAAGTTCTCGTGGGTTCGACATCCGACTTTCAGCCACTTTATTACTTGACGATCGCGTATACTTGCGTGTGCGTTTGGCCGCAACACCTCCCCAATTTTCTCAAGGATCTCAAAAGGTCTGATATACCTAGGGCTCAACTTGACCTTCTTCCCAAACCTCATCACACCCTTCATGGGTGAAACCCGGAGCAAGAGCCGCTCTCCAACCATGAATGTAACATCATGAACCCTCCGATCCGTATGACTCTTCTCTCTAGATTGGGTTGTACGAATCCGATCCTAGGTCAACTTGACCTTCTCCAAGGCATCTGGAACCAAATCTGTGCCTAATAACTTAGCCTCTCCCGGCTCAAACCAACCAACTGGGGAATGGCATTGTCTCCCATATAGGGCCTCATAAGGAGCCATCTGAATACTCGATTGGTAGATGTGGTTGTATGCAAACTCTACAAGCAGCAGGAACGGATCCCAGAACCTCCGAAATGCATAACATAGGTGCGAAGCATATTCTCCAATATCTGAATGGTGCGCTCGGACTGTCTGTCTGTCTTAGAGTGAAATATTGTACTCAACTCAACTCTACTCGTGTTTCTACTGTACAACTCTCCAGAAATGCGATGTGAACTGAGTACCCCGGTCAAATATGATGGATATCGGCATGCCATGAAGTCAGACAATCTCGCGGATATAGATTTGAGCCAGCTGCTCTGAAGAATAGGTAGTCACTACCGGAATAAAATGAGCCGACTTGGTCAACCTGTCCACAATCACTCATATCGTGTGATGGGAGTGCAACAACAAAGTCCAAGGTGACACGATCCCATTTCCACTCGGGAATCTCAAGTCGCTGAAGCAAACCGCCCGGCCGCTGATGCTCATACTTCACTTTCTGACAATTTAGGCACCGAGATACATACTCCACTATGTCCTTCTTCATTCTCCTCCACCAATAGTGTTGCCTCTGATCCTGATACATCTTAGCGGTACCCGGATGAATGGAGTACCGCCAACTGTGGGCCTCCTAAAGGATCAACTCATGTAACCCATCCACATTGGGTACACATAACCGGCCCTGCATTCGTAACACACCATCATCTTCGATAGAAACCTCCTTGGCATCACCGTGTTGAACCGTGTCCTTGAGGACAAGAAAATGGGTATCGTCATACTAACGCTCTCTGATACAATCATATAGAGAAGACCGAGAAACCACGCAAGCAAGAACTCGACTGGGCTCCGAAACATCCAATCTAACAAACTGGTTGGCCAAGGCCTAACATCCAATGCTAATGGCCTCTCTGCTGCCGGTAGATATGCTAAAATGCCAAACTCTCCGCTTTTCGGCTCAAGGCATCGGCCACCACATTGGCCTTCCTGGGATGATATAGAATGGTTATATCATAGTCCTTTAGCAACTCTAACCATCTTCGCTGCCGCAAGTTAATATCTTTCTCTTTGAACAGATGTTGTAGACTCCGGTGGTCGATAAATACCTCACAAGGGACACCGCACAAATAATGTCGCCAGATATTCAAAGCATGAACAATAACTGCCAATTCCAAGTCGTTGACTGGATAATTCTTCTCATGGGTCTTCAACTGCTGAGACGTGTAGGCAACCACCCTAACGTCCTGTATTAACATCGTGCTTAGGCCAACACGTGACGCATCATAATACACAGTATAAGACACCGAACCTATAGGCAACACCAATACTAGGGCTGTAGTTAAAGCAGTATTAAGATTTTGAAAGCTCGCCTTACACTCCTCGGACCATCTGAAAGGAGCACCCTTGTAGGTCAATCTGGTCTCAGTAGCTGAAGACGGCCTGGGCCAACTCTGCACTACTTCAATCTTCTTCGGATCTACCTTGATCCCCTTACTCGACACCACATGACCCAAAAACGCCACCAAATCAAGCCAGAATTCACACTTTGAGTATTTTGCATACAACTTCCTCTCTCTCAAGGTCTGGAGCACGATCCTCAAGTGTTGCTCATGATCTTCCCGACTGTGGTAGTACACCAAGATGTCATCAATGTTCATTAGATGCATAAACATTGGTGGGGCGCTGGTCAGCCCATATGACATCACAAGAAACTCGTAGTGACCATACCGAGTCCTAAAGGCAGTCTACGGAATATTCGAATCCTGAATCTTTAGTTGGTGATAACCTGACCGCAAATCAATCTTTGAAAACACTCTGGCACACTGTAGCTAATCAAATAAGTCTTCAATGCTCGGCAATGGATACCTGATCTTCAATGTAACATTGTTTAACTTCTTCACAAACAAGACAGAAGCACCCGTAAGGCGACACACTAGGCCGAATGAAACCCTTTATCAAGCAACTTTTGCAACTGCTCCTTTAACTCTTTCATTTCCGATGGGCCCATATGATATGTTGGAATAGAAATGGCCTGAGTGCCCGACAATAAGTCAATACCAAAATTTATATACCTATCGAGCGACATGCCCGGAAGATCTACTGGAAATAAATCTAGGAAGTATCTTACTATCGAAACTGACTCAAAGGTAGAAGTATCAGCACTGACATCTCTCACAAAGGCTAGATAAGCATCACACCCCTTCTCAACCATTCACTGAGCCTTTAGAAATGACACAACCCTACTAGGAATATAATTCAATTCACCCCTCCACTCTAACCGTGGCAAACCTGGCATAGCCAATGTCATAGTCTTGGCGTGAAAATCCAGAATAGCATGATAGGGTGACAACTAGTTTATGCCCCAGATAACATCAAAGTCTACCATACTAAGTAACAATAGATCAACTCTGGCCTTAAAACCACTAATAACAACTAAACACGACTGATACACACGGTCCACAACAACATAATCTCTCACAAGCGTGGACACATATACAAGAGAACTCAAAGAATCACAAGATATATCCAAATGCGGAGCAAAGTAAGATGACACATATGAATAAGTGGATCCCGAATCAAATATGACTGATGCATCTCTATGGAAAATCGGAACCATACCTGTAATGACTACATCTGAAGTGACTGCCTCCGTCTGCATAAAATCTGGCCTAGCCTCCCCCTCTAAGGTAACCTCTACCCGCCTGTCCCCCACCCCTAGCTGGATGTGCAGGTGGAGCGGCAACTGGGGCAGCAACCATGGTCTGAGAAGTCTGTGGACCTGACTGAATCTGTGGAGTCTGAGTAGTCTGTGGATGTGCACCCCTCCTAAGTTTGTGCTAGTCTCTAACCATGTGAAGGGTATTACCACACTTAAAGCAAGATCTTGGTGGGCGTGGTTGCTGGGACTGGCTCAGAAAGTGGCTGAGCAAAGTGTGCAACCTGAGATCTTTGAATAACCAGAGCACCACTAGAAGCTAGAAGTGCTGAATGAACTGGATGGCTCACATAGCCTCTACCATGATGGGCTTTAGCTCCGGCGTGGCCACCACTATATTCTCCAGTACCTCGAGACTTTTTGACCTCCCTGTCCTCTCTCTCACGGCCCCACATACCCTCCAACCTCTGTGCAGTCTCTACCACCTGCTAATATGGGGTATCTATCTCCAACTCTCAAGCCATGCTGAATCTAATATCATAGTTGAGCCCCTCGATAAATCGATAAACTTGCTCTTTGACTGTAAAGACCAAAACGGGGGCATGTTTGGACAAATCACTTAATTAGACAACATACTCTGACACTGTCATAGAATCCTGGCGCAGCTGCTCAAACTCCGTGCGTTATGCATCCCTAAGGGTCTGAGGAACAAACTCTCTCAAAACAACTCTGAAAATCGAGTCCATGTAAGTGAAGCTGCATCGGCTGGGCTACCCTCCTCGTACACCCGCCACCACTGATATGCTTCTCCTGGTAGCTAGAAAGTAGTGAAAGCAACCTCACTCGTCTCCTCAATACCCTTGGTGCGGAGAATACAGTGACACCTCTCTAGAAAACCATGTGCATCCTCTAAAGCTAATCCACTGAAAGTAGAAGGGTGATACTTCTTGAACCCCTCAAGTCTAAGTTGCTCCTCCTCATATGTTGTATCCCTAACCGCAGGCTGAACCGAAATAACATGTTATACTGGAATAATCTCTGGGACCTGATTAACATGGACCCGCTTCTCTATGGTACATGTCGCGGGAGTTTGAGCTCCTCCCCCAACCTGAGATGTGGCTGATGCAAGTGGAATCAACCCCGCCTGAGCTAGAGTACCGAGCATGATCAAGAACTATGCGAGGGTCTCCTGAAGTTCAGGGGTGGCAACAGGCGCCTCGGGTGCCTTCCCCCTAACTGGAGCTACCAGTGGCTCCTCTGACGCAGCTCGGGCAGGTGCTATGGCCGCACCACATGCCCCTCCTCGCCCTCTACCCCTGCCTCGACCTCTCGCGGCTCTAGTAGAGGCACGGGTGTCTGATCGTCGGATTTAACAGTGCATGTCCTCACCTTCTGTGAGAGAATAGAAAGTCAAAGATTTAGTTTTCAAAGTCAACCAATTCGCACGATAAGGAATCAAAGAAGTAAAGTTTTCCTAACAGTTTTGTAGCCTCTCAAAGATAAGTATATACGTCTCTGTATCGATCCGAAAGACTCTACTAAACCTGCTTATGACTCGTAACACCTATGAACCTAGAGCTCTGATACTAACTTGTCACGACCCTAATTTCCCTTCGTAGGATGTCGTATTGGCACCTAGTCTCTACAACTAGGTAAGCCTAACATTCACTAATAACTTGACAGAACCACCACCGAGGTACCGCCTCGTATTCACAATTCAGAATCTCAATCACAATCTTTCCTTATACCATCGCGTGAGCCTTACATTTAAATAGTTTTGAAAATATTTTTACCCAAAATAGCTACATGCACTTTAGCCGACCTTATGACGACACGTGACTTCACATAGTTCCCCTACAAGCAACACGCACATAATTCCCACCTTATACTGCCACATGAACATTAACCCCTAGCCTTATACCGCCACATGCATGCCAATATCATATCACAAGTGCCCATATGCCACAACTTGCCAATGATCAACAATATCAGTGTTTCCACAACAATAGCCCATGGCTCAATCACAATTGTACAAGAATATCATCAACAACAACAATGAATGTAAAATGCTCAACAAGAAAGATGTCTCAACAATAAACAATTTTGCCTCGATGTAATAACAACTTCCACAACTTCAATACCAATAACTCAATAATGACAAAAGGGAGAGTGTGTATAACCACAATATTAAATAAGAAAAACTCACAATGGAAGAGATAACGTGTAACAATGACTTCAAATAATGGAAATCAACAATAAAAGAAATAACATGAACAATAACTTCAAATAATGATAATCAACAATGAGAGAGATAACATGAACAATAACTTCAAATAATGATAATCAACAATGAGGAGGTACCATGTGGCAATAAAAGAGGAAAAAAGTTCAACTAAAGCATGAGAGCACTTTATTAATTAGGATGTAGAACAAGAGTTAACGAGTCATTTAAGGCATGTAAGGATAGACTATCACAAGTAAGAATAAATTGACTACGAGAATTTAGAACATGATATGACAACTCAATTAAAGCATGGAAAGAGTCTAAGTAACCTAAACCGCTCAAAACCACATATAACATGGGTACCCACTCATCAACTTGCGTACACGGATTTCACATAGTACAAACGACACAAATAATCCCAAATCCTAGAGGGTAGTTCCCCCCCCCCCACAAAGTTAGACAAGATACTTACCTCAACTAGGCCAATTTAACCCTCTGTAATGACCCGACTTGTCGTTTTAAGAATTAACATCCCGTTCAGCGACTTAAGATTTTGAGCAACTTTGTAATATGTATTATGACTTACGTGTGTGGTCGAGGTTGGTTTTTGGAAGGTTCAGAATTAAATTGAAGGAAAAATTCTCATTTTTGAAGTTTAAATGGAAAGAGTTGACCAGAGAGTTAACTTTTTAGGAAACGACCCCGGAATAGAATTTTGATGATGTTAATAGCTTCGAATCGTGATTTCGGACTTAGGCGTATGTCCGGATTTGGAAGTTCGTAGGACAATTCGACGCATTGTGGTGAAAGTTGGAAAATAGAAGATTTTTGAAAAGTTCGACTGGCGGTTGAATTTTTTTATATCGGGGTCGGAATCCAGTACTGAAAATTTTTATAAGTCCGTTATGTCATTTATGACTTGTGTGCAAAATTTGAGGTCAATCAGACTTGATATGATAGGTTTCGGCATCGAATGTAGAAGTTGAAATTTCTTAGTTTCATTAAGCTTGAATTGGGGTATGATTCGTGGTTTTAGCGTTGTTTGATGTGATTTGAGATTTCGACTAAGTCCGTAATATGTTTTGAGACTTGTTGGTATGTTTGAACGGGGTCCCGAGTGGCTCGGGTGAGTTTTGTGGTGGTTTCAGACCATTTCTAGGCCATTTTTAGTTGCTGGTTTTTGGCCAGAGAGGTATTCATCGCGATCGTGGACAAATGGTCGCGATCGCGAAGAGAAATTTTGTTGTTTGGACACTGTGAATCGCGATTGCGTAGAGGAAAATCTTGCTGCACTGACCCGACTTTGGAAACTTATATCTCGCAATCTATAAGGAATTTGGAGATGATCCAAAAATGAAAGTTGTAGTCCTTTGTTTATAGTTTGCATAAAATCAAATCATTTGGCATTTGGAGTTATGTACAAAATGTTATGGTTGATATACTACAGGCTATCTGGAAAGAGTTTGGAAATCGCTAAGAAGCAATTTGTGTTTCACAGGGCTATCTTTGGCAGCTTATATCTCGCAATCTATAAGGAACTGGGAGATGAGCAAAACATGAAAGTTGTAGCCCTTGGTGTCTAGTATTGAGAAATTTAAACAATATGCAATGTGGAGTTTTATACAAAAAGTTATGACAATTATACTAGAGGCTACCTGGAAGAGTTGGGCACTTGTTCTTCGCGATCGCGAAAAGCAAATTTTGGGCTGAGAAAAGTTGTGCTTCGCGATCGCGAAGAGTAAATACCTGGGCAATAGCTATATTTCGAGGTTTCAATCATTTTTAACATATTTGGAGCCATGGAGCTCGGATTGAAGCGGTTTTTGAGGCGATTTTTACCATATGGATTGAGGTAAGTGTTATATATTCAAAAGTGATTATACTTCATGATTCTATGGTTATATTCATCACTTATTTCGGATTTAAATGGAAGAAATCAAGATTTTTGCAAAACCTTTCAAGAACAAAAATTTAAGATTCGGAATGGGTGTTCGAATTTCATAAAAATTATGTCGGGTTCTAAGAGGCGGGCCCCGCGTTGACTTTTGTTGACTTTTTGGAATAAATTTTTAAGTGGACGTATTTTTATCAGGAATTATTTTTGATGAATTTTAATGAGGTTGTACAACTAATTTGGATAGATTTGAGTTGTCCGGGGGGTCAATTTAAGCAAGAAGGCGATTGTGGAATATCGGCATAACTTCAAAAAGGCAAGTATCTTGCCTAACCTTGAGTGGGAGAATTTCCCCTTAGGCATCGAGTCTTATGTGCTATTTGTGAAATGTGAAAAGCCGTGTACGTGAGGTGACGAGTACGTACTCGGGCTTATATGTGCAAAATTTATTGAGTTAAAGACTTGGACATATTGTGTAGTAAATTGGATAATTGTTGGCATTTATTTAATCATCTATTTGCCATGCCTCAATTCATATTTATTGAATTTGTTTGTATATGACAATTTGATGTGATTATTACTTGTATATTTATGTGAATTCCGTGAGTTTGATGGTTTGATATTTCTTTGAATTTAATTTCATTATGGGTTTTTCCTCTGCAAATAATTAATTCAACAAGCTTAAGAAGGTGTTGTCCTATGCCAAGTTATTTTTCCATCTTTGTTGTTGTTTTGAGGTTTTATATATATTGTGTGGAGCCTTGGGCTATTTGTTGTGAAATTAATTAATTTTTTAATCTTTGGAATTGGTTGTGGCCATTTGGCAAATTGTGATATGAATTGATTTTTGTTATGTTGCCGTGATAATATTCCGTGTAAATTGTTGAGTTATTATTTTGAGGATATAAGGGTGGCATTCTACTGTTGATATTATGTAGGTATAAGGGTGGCATTTCACTGTTGTTATGTGTGTTGGAATATTATCTGGGCGGAGTGATAAGGGTGGCTATAAGAGAGATAAGGGTGGCAATAGGAGCGATAAGGGTGGCTATTGATATTGTCAGGGCGTAGGGATAAGGGAGGCTATTATAGGAGTGATAAGGGTGGTAATAAGAGCAATAAGGGTGGCTATTAATATTGTCAGGGAGGAGGGATAAGGGAGGCTATTATAGGAGTGATAAGGGTGGCTACATGAGAGATAAGGGTGGCTATTGTCAGGGATGATATGTGATGATGTGGAGTTATTGTGTTGGTAATTTTCATGTGATGTTGGGGTATTCCTTGTGTTTATTTTTATATCTTGTGCAACTTGTCTTGTTGTTTCGGTAAACTTGATAATAGCCCGATTTATGTTGAAATTGTGAGCCTGTGGATATTGCCGGACAAGTAATGTTAAATGGGATCGTCTTGTACGCCGCAACGGATATGAAACGTGGGCACGAGGTACCGGAAAAAAATATAATGGTTTTATTATTGGCACGTGAACTGTCCGTGCAGCTGTGATATGAAAAGTGGGCACGAGGTGCTGAGAAAATATGATGATTTAATTATGGGCACGAAGTGCCGTAGAAATATGAAAGTGGGCTGAGACCCGTATTTATGAAAAATATAAAAATGGTCTGAGACCCGTATTTTTATGATTACGAAATGGGGTGTCATATGGTGACTTTTAATTGAAAGAATTATATTCAAAATATTTATTTGGAAGGAGTTTTATTCAAAAGGTATTATTTGAAAGAATTGCATTAGAAAGATATTTATTTGAGGAAATTATATTTGGAAGAATTATATTTGAAAGATATTTATTTGAGGAAATTATATTTGAAAGAGATTTATTGAAAGAATTATATTTAAAAGATATTTATTTGAGGAAATTATATTTGAAAGAGAGTTATTTAGAAGAATTATATGTGAAAGATAGTTATTTGAAGGACTTGATTTAATTGGGTGTACTTGTATTTATTATTTGTTGAGCGATATTAATGGTGTTCTTGTTGCCTTGCTGTGCATATCACTGGTTGATTTGTGTTGCCCTTATTGTTATTTGTTTCCTATTATTTTGTATACTATATTGCACATGTTATTAGACTAGTGAGTGTCTTGACTGTACCTCGTCACTACTCTACTGAGGTTAGTCTTGATACTTACTAGGTACCGACCGTAGTGTACTCATACTACACTTCTGCACATTTTTGTGCAGAGCCAGGTATTGGAGATATCGGACTCAGACGAAGTTAGAGGGTGATCTCAAGGACTTAAGGTAGAGCTGCTTGGTCGTCGCATCCCCTTTGAGTCCTTCTATTTATGTTGTACTGTTAATTTCTTATTCGAACAGTATTGTATATTCGGTCCTCGTGATCATACTATCTATTCAGTTAGAGTTCGTGACACAGTATTACCATTCTTGGGAGTATTTCATAACTATTTTCGCTGTTGGTTTTCGACACGTGTATTAATTTATATTTTAAAAAAAGGCTTGTGTTGTTGTTATAGTCGGCTTACCTAGTCTTAGAGACTAAGTGCCATCACGACACCTGTGGTGGGATTTTGGGTCATGACACCCTCGAAAATTGCAGTTCCCCTAAAATTCACCTCCACACGGCTCAAATCTAACCAATATCGTCTTAATATCATCAAACAATACACGGGAAATTAATAACAATAGATAAAGCCATGATCTTTATACTTTTTCCAAAAAGTCAACAAAAGTCAAGTCGGGACCCGCCCGATAAAAACTCGGGTCCAATGGTAGATTTCGACTACCCATGACCCCACGAGTTCATATATGTGATTAGTTTTAAAATCCGAGTACAAATCGACTCTTAAAACTCAAATTCTTATTTTTCAAAAACTCGACAAGTTTCACAAATTATCACTTTGATTCACATGGTTTTGATATTACAATCTAAGATATATTGATGGAATATGATTAGAAATAGATTAGAATCCCCTCTCCAAATCGCCTCCTACCGAGTCTAGGGTTCTAAAATGAGAGAATGAGAGATGAAATCTCGACTTCCAACCCTTTTGGTCAGCTGTTGATGTCGCAATTGTGACATGGGTTTGCAATTGCGAACTGTTACAATTGCAAAGAATACATCACAAATGCAGCCACTGACCTTCCTACTGGGACCTCGCAATTGCGATAAATGGGTTCGCAAATGTGAACCCTTCCCCCTTCGCAAAAGCGACAATTTAGTCGCAAATACGAACTACCCAAAGTCCTAGACTACTTCGCAATTGCGAGCCTGGTATCACCATTGCGATACCTGAGGCCCCCCCAGCTAAGCTCGCAATTGCGTACCTGTTGTTCGCAAATGCGATACCTGAAGCATCAACACACCAGATTCGTTAATTTCAGTCCAAAACACTCAAGAATATGTCTGAAACTCATCCGAGCCCTAGGGACTCCAAACCAAACATCCAACAAGTATAGAAACATCATACAAACTCGCTCGTGCGATCAAAACCAAAAATAACATCTAAAACTACGAATCGAACACTAAAACGAAATAAGTTTCAAAGTAAAGTTCAAAATTCTCTAGAATTACAACTAAACGTTTGAATCCTATCAAACCAACTCCGAATGATATCAAATTTTGCATACAAGTTCTAATTGGAATAACAAACCTATTCCAAGTCCCAAAGTTAAATTCCGAACTCGATAGCTAAAAGTCAACCTACAGTCAAACTTTTCAACTTCAAATTGCCAAAATTTGGCAAAACAAGACAAATCAACCTACGAACTTCCGAAATTAATTTCGGGCATACGCCCAAGTCCGAAATAACAATATGAAGCCATCAAAACTGTTCCGGGGTCGTTTTTACAAAAGTCAAAGTTTGATCAACATTTCTAATTTAAACTTCTAAGTCAAGAATTAAAGGCTCTAAGTCAACCCGAAAGCTTCTCGGAACGAAACTAACCAACCCCGAAAGTCATAAAATCATAAACACACATGTGTGAAGCATAAAAAGGGGTAACAGGGTGCAATTACACAAAACGTTTGGTAAAGAAGCAATAAACAACTGATTCTTTAACAAAATATCAATTTAAAAGTCCCCAAATATCACATGCCAATTTCAAAAAATAAGAGCCAACAAGTAATTATAATTTCTCAAGTCATGAAGGAAATATCGAGTATAATCGGACTCCTAGTGACATCACGCACGAGTCATGTCGAGATCGTACGACTCGATGCATAACAATCATGTACATACACTACCGAGGTCGTACGGCCCGATCCATAGATGCATCTCATTATATATAAATATTGCCGAGGCGTTCGGCCCTATCCACGGGAATATAGAAACTATTAGAACTACGGGACATACGTTTACAACACCATGATAGGCACATAAAGCCACATAATTTTTCTATCAATAATCGAATATTCCGCCAAACTCAAAGTAACGAAGCTCGGTCTAGTATAATCTCTAATCAAGTTTCACTTATTAATACAAGTAAACTAATAAGTTGGGTTCAAATAGCACAAGTATTGCATAATAAAGTCCTATGTCTACCCGGACATAACATGATTTTAAATATGTACGGCTCTCGTCACTTAATGTATACGTAGCACCCACAATTATTAACAAATAACAAATTTAAATACTTATAGGGTTAATTCCTTTTTACAAGGTTAGGCAAGAGACTTATCTCGTTTTCAAGCCTTCTTCCCGGTCCTCAAATCACACTAATAGCCCTAAATCGGTGCCGAGCAATCCGAAACCAGCCAAAGGTCATACAAACTAATCAATATATGCTCCAAAGTTCATAATTTAACTATTAGAGTAATTATCCAATCCAATTTAGAAAATTCCTAAAAGTCACCCCCTTGGCCCACGTGCCCGAATTCCAAAATTTTTTGTAGATAAATATTTTTCATAACCTTACGATCTCAAATATATTATTTCTACTCAATTAGATAATCATTTTCGTGGTCTAATCCTATTTTTACCAAAACCTAAATTTTTCAACAAAATTCCTACAATTTCTATGTTAAAATCTACCCATAATCTATGTATTCAACTCACATTGTGTAGAAATTACTTACCTCAAAATGCTAGGTGAAAATCCAAAAAGCTCCAAAATCGGCCAAGAGATGTGTGAAATGAAGAAAATAGCCTAAGTCTCGTTTTTAAATTAAATCACTGTCCATGCATTCCATCTTCGCGATCGCGAAAAGAGCCTCACTATCCTGAAGGCAAAACTTGCCCAGGCCCAGAGAATGTGCTTCGCGAACGCGTTGGGAGACTTGCGATTGCGAAGGCTTGCCCAACCAGTGCTTCACGAATGCGGTCCTCCCTTCGATCGCGAAGGGTAATAGCCAACTAGCCCCGCTCCCCCATGCCCATTTATTCTACATGAAAGTGGGACTGGCTTTGCGAACGCGAAGATCTTTGGTCCTAAATCTTCGCAAATGCGTCCACATGATCGCGAACACGAAGACCGAATCAACCCTGCCCAAAATCATTCACTGCGAAAGCGAGAGAACCTTCGCGTTTGCGATCAAGGAAACCAGAACTAACAAATTTTGTAATTTTGGACTTATCTTCGGGTGGTCCGAAACATATCCGATCTACCCGGGACCCCGTCCAAAAGAACCAACAAGTCCATAAACATAATACAGACCTGCACGAAACCTTGGAACACATAAAACAACATCGAAACTAAGAATCGCACCCCTAAACCAATTTAATCAACTTATGAACTTACGTCTATCCGGACATGATTAAGAATCTAGCATACACACATACTCTCGTCACCTCATACGTACCTAGCTCCCAAAATATGTAGCATGTAACAAATATAACACCTATGGGTAAATTCTCTCTTACAAGATTAGACAAGAGACTTACCTCGCTTCGAAATTTGATTGTCGACTCCAACGCCTCTCTAACACCTCAAATCAATGCCAAACGATCCGAAACTAGCCAAAGAACCTACAAACCAATCAAAATATACTCAAAGACTCGTAATATTGATCAATTAGAAACAATTCCCAACGCCACATGAAAAGTCAACAAAGTTAACCTCCGGGACCACGCGCCCATATTCCAAAAATTCTCAAAGATAAACATTACCCATATCGCCACGAACTCAAATACATAATTTATTCTCAATTCCATATCCAATTTCATAGTCAAAATTCAAAAATATCCTTTTTAGTTTTTTTTTCTTTCAAAAATCTCACAATTTTTACAAATTTTCATGTTCAAACCCATATATAATCCATGTATTTAACTCACAATGAGTAGGAATTCCTTAACTAGTCATAGATGATGAAAATGCCTCTCCAATATCACCCCAAAAATGACTTCAATGAGAAAAATGAGATAAAAATTAGCTAAGTCTCGATTTGCAAATCTTATACACTGCGAGTCGTCCTTCTTCGCGATCGTGGAAGTTCCCTCGCGATCGCGATGGCCAAACTAGTCTAGCCCAAAATTTGTTCTTCGCAAAGGCAAGGTCCCACTCGTGATCATGACACTTAGCTTGACAAGCATACGCGAACGCGAGCCCAACTCCGCGAATGCTAAGGCCAAGCCTCCAGCCTCAGAAATTTCCTTCCGCGATAGCGATGAGAAACCCTCCAAACGAGGCCAACCACACTAACACATCGCGTTCTCAACCCTCACAGGGCTAACGCGAAGCACAACTAGATCAACCACACTAACACATTGCGTTCGCAACCCTCACAGGGCGAACACGAAGCACAACTAGATCACCAAATGTGATCGCAAACCCCCAACTGCGATCGAGAAGAACAAATTTTTCTCAGCTCCATACAAAACTCTACGATCGTTATTCCTTCCCTGCAATCGCGATGCACACCACTGACACCAGAAACTAGCAATTTCAAATCAAAGGGAATTGGTCTGAAACCATCCCGAAACACACCTGAGGCCCCCGGGACCCCGTCCAATCATACCAACAAGTCTACATACCGTATCCAAACATCCAAAGGATCGAAATTCCATGAATAATATCATAACCAAGAATTAAAGATCAAAATCCTTTTCTTAACTTTTGAACCTTCAAACTTCATCGAACACGTCTGAATCAAACTTAGATATTTCGGATCACGACCAAACTTCACGCATAAGTTCTAATCGACTAAATGAACCTATTCAAGGTCCGAAAATATCGTCCGAAGTCCGATAATACCAAAGTCTACTCCAAGTCAAACTTAGCAATTTTGAAAACCTTCAAAAATGAAAACTTCGATAATAAGCGCCGAGTCACTCTCGGATCACCTGATACTCAACCCGAACATACGCCCAAGTCCAAAATCACCTTAAGAACCTGCAGGAACCTTTCAATCTGGATTCTGAGGTTGTTTACTCAAAAGTCAAACTAACTCTTCCAACTTAAAGCTTCCGAATTGGAAATTATTCTTCCAATTCAACTTTGAACTTCTCGAAAATCGAAACCAACTGCAGATGGAAGTCATAATACACAAGGTGCGGCTACCCAATATTTCAAACTGCCGAATAACATGCTATAACTCAAAACGATCGGTCGGGTCGTTACACAAATTAAATAAAAAGGGATTACGATACATTTTTCATAAATAATTATACTCCACGACAATTAAAAATAAATGTAATATAAATCCAATCTTCTCATAGATTTATATTCCACATCAGCTATAAATAAATACAATATTATTTACATAATCTTCTCGTGGACCTTCATGGAGTATAAAGACAATACTGATGCAATCTTCTCGCAGATTTTATACTCCATGACAAATACAAAATAAATACAATAATATCTATATAATCTTCTCGGGGATCTTATGCTCTACTGTAGCTATAAATACAATCACAAACTTTATCTTTATTTGAACATGAGATCCATGACTATCAAAATAATTTTCTTTTTCTTTTTCTTCTCTTTTCTCAATAAATTTTTTTGTTGTTGAAACGTTTCATCAACCGTAGAAAGTCCTTATTCATGACATATCAAATATTCTAGAGATGAATTCAGAAGAATCTTAGCGTTGGTAAAATCTCTAACCCTGCCGTTTGAGCATATGACAACCAATAAAAGTAACTTCTTTTGGTACAATATTTTTATTGGATTTTAACTAGATGTTTCTTTATAATTTATGTTCTATCTTTTTCGGTGCTTGCTATATTCGTAGATTGTATAAGTCTCTTCTTTGTCACTCATAAATCTTTTGGTGTAATTCATGCTTTACCTCCTTAACTTGCAAAAACAATTCTTTTACACACTTTTTCTTTGCAAATATTCTTTTACACAGCTTATAGCTAACACCCTTTATATATATATATATATATATTGGGAGGTGTATGGCATGTGCTACTCATAGACAGTGGAGGAGCTAGGGAGCGAAGTCGGTTCATCCGAAATCTCTTCGCCAGAAAATTAAATTGTATATATATATATATATATGTGAGATGTTTAACTTTAATTTTTTATTTTTTATATTCTCTTGTTGAAAATTCCGGCTCTGCCAATGCATGTGTTAGAAAAGAAAATATATTTTCTTTCTTTATGTTGGAAAGATCTGCAAGATCTAGCAGGACATTCTTCATCATTCAAGTCAAAACGTTACAACATTTAAACAACATTTTCTCTTTCTCTCTTTGGTTCACCTTCATGCGTCTTTCTCTTTCAAAAGTGGAAAACAGCATAACTCGTTCATGGCTTTGACATGAAAATACTATGTTCTAAATTTGTTTAAAAAATAAATTGTTTTTCATGGTTACTTTATGAATTTTCTTGTTCTTTACTAACTTTCGAAGTTCATTGTTGCAGTTACGACGCCGAGGTTGTCTCCACAGCGATGGCAATGCTTTCAAAAGGCAAAGAAAGATTTGATGTGATGATAGTAAATGCTCATTCACCCGATTTACTTTCCTTTAAGCTTTTGTCTCAAGCAGTGGACATGGATATAATTTCAATCTTTGAGTACTGTCGAAGAAGGGGAAAAAGAAAAAAATACAAAAAAGAAAAAGAAAAGAAAAAGATAGAAGCAGGTAATTGGCGACGCCCTCCATGTGAAATTTTAGCAAGGCATTTTCTGGGAGGAATGACCCATAAAATGTATAAAAGAATATTCAAAAAAAAAAAATATGTAAAAGAGATTATTGTGTAAATTGAGGTAAAATATGTATTAAGCCTAAATTTTTCTAGTCTTGTGTAATGTCATCTCCTTGTTCTTTATAAGTTAATGAAACGATGTTCTTCTTTATTGTCATTGCAAATCCTTGTAAAACCAAAACGTTGTGGTAAGTGGTAACTAATGATTTGTTACCTATATGTTGCTTCATGTACTGTATTTTAGCTCGACAAGATTAATATATGCTCACATATATAAGTATTTTTTATAATTCTCTACTTATCTTTGTAAACTTCTTGCTTGGGACTGGTTCATGACATATAATTCATCTAATCAACTTCTACAATCTCATTAAGTAGTACCACACATGAGGTGCCATATATGTTTTCCCTAGTCAAAGTAATTGTTTTTAGAGAAGATTAAAAAAAAAGTATTCCAGGCTAGCTCTACCCAACAATTCACTTTTTCTCACACACTTACAAAAATATGCTAAATCTTTTGTACATTGGATTTTAAATTGTTTTGTCACGATCCGGAATTTTCACCCTCGACACCGTGATGGCGCCTAACATTTCACTTGCTAGGCAAGCCAACGTTAGAAATAGTTTTTAGCCATTTTTAATAATTCAAATTAAATAATAACCAAGAAGCTAAATAAACTGAAATAGAGTGAGAAAACCATAACTACATATCTAGATACAATTCTAGAACTGGTGTCACAAGTACACGAGAAACTAGAGTACTACAAATAAAAGTATGAATGAAAGCATAACTGTCTGAAATACAGTAAACAACTAGAGAGATATGAAAGGAGACTTCATGGCTGTGGACGTCGTGCAGCTCTACCTCAAGTCTCCGTAAAGCAATCAATCCGAGCAATCTACTGACCGCACTAAAATTTGCACAAGAAGTGCCGAGTGTAGTATGAGTACAACCGACCCTATGTACTCTGTAAGTACCGAGCCTAACCTCGACGAAGTAGTGACGAGGCTAAGGCGGGTCACTTACAATAACTTGTCCGCAGTATAATACTAATTATAATAAGAGGAATAGAATAGAGAAAAAATAAGGCAGTTAACTTATGAAAATAAACTCAATCCTCGAAATCAGTAAAACCAGAAACATCAGTCCTCCAAATCTCATGTGAAAATACCGAAAGCTAACACAATGCAACAATGAATACCAAACACACAATCCGTTGTGGCGTGCAACCCAATCCAACTTTACAAATACAATCCTCCCTTATTTCACCATATCAATATCAACAATAACATGAAAATCCGTTGCAGCGCGCAACCTGATCCCACCATATAATCAGAATCAATATCATAATTCTCCCTTATTTTACCATATCAAAATCACATATAAAATCCGTTGCGGTGTGCAACTCGATCCCACTATATCAATATTAGTCCTCCCTTATTTCACTCGTTGCGGCGTAAAACCCAATCCATAAACAAAATCAATAAATATAATCATTTCAACAACTCAATTCACAAGAATCTCTACGATTAAAGAATATAAAAGCAAAGCCATAAAGGAACCTCGTACCAAATCAAGGAATGCTACAATTAATACAAAGCAACAAGACAAGCCAAATATATGCCAATTAAAGTGTACAAGTAAGATAATTAAGGTAAGTAGCAATTAATCATGGAAGCATGGAAGAAACAAATATTTAATACGAGAGTAATAAGTGACAAATAGCAAGTTAAGGCATAGGAAGCAATTAAAGCATGTAACAGTTAAGACATGGAATAAAATAATTAATGAAAAACGGGCAAGCATGGAAAAAATTATTTTAACAACGTATATACACTCGTCACCTCGCATATACGCCGCTACACATGTAATTCACATAACACATAACTCAAGGGTTCCTATTTCCTCAAATAAAGGTTAGACCCAACACTTACCTCGCTCCGCAAGCAAATCAAAGCTCAACCGAGGCCTTTCCTCTAAAATTCGCCTCCAAATCAATCGAACCTAACCAAAGTTGATTTAATATCAACAAATAATTTTAGAAAAATCAAGTACAATATATAAAGTTAAAATCTTTACACTTTTCTCAAAAAGACAATAAAAGTCAACCCATGGCCCGCTTGATCAAAACTCGAGATTCGGACCAAAATCCAAGTACACATTCACCCCCGAGCCCGATTATGTGATTAATTTCGAAATCTGACCTCAATTTGAGGTCTAAATCTCAATTTTACAAAAAATGAACCCCAATTATTTCCAAATCCCTAATTTTCTACCATGAAAGAGGATAGATTAAGGTTAGAAATCAATGGGTGTTGATGGAAATGGAAGAAAATGAGTTAAAGTATACTAACCTACGAAGTGGAGATGAAATCTCTCTTCAAAATTGCTTCTAGACCGAGCTTTAATGAGAAGATGGTGAAAATGGGTGAAATCCCAATTTTTGGAAGTTTAAATGACTAGGCGTCAGGTGTTCATCGCATTTGTGAGACACCTAACGCGATCGCGAAGCAGCAGCAGCCAAAGGCCTTCGCGTTCGTGAGAGATTGCACGCGTTCGCGATTGTCTGTCCCCCCTGTCCATCTCGTTCGCGAGCCTGGGCTCACGTTCGCGTAGAACAAACCCCAGCTTCCCCTCCCAGGCTCCTTACTCTTCGCATTCGCGTAGTACTGGTCGCATTCACAAAGGGTGATCCCACTATGGCTTCGCGTGCACAACCTCGCGTTCTCATAGAGGAAAAACCTCCTCAGTCCAGATTACTCTTCGCGATCGCGGGAGTATCTTCACGACCGCGAAGAAGGACACAGCAGACATCAGCAGACTCCAAAAACCAGCGATAGCCTAAGTCCAAAAATCACTCAGTAGCCTATCCGAAACACACTCGAGTCCCTCATGCTCCAAACCAAATATGCACACAAGTGTAATAACATCATACGAACTTGCTCGCGAGATCAAAATATCAAAATAACACCTAGAACCATGAATCGGATACCAAAACAAATAAAACTATTAAAGAAACTCAAGAACATGAAATTTTACAACCGGACGTCCGAATCATATCAAATCAACTCCGTTTTGCACCAAAGTTTTCAGACAAGTCATAAATACTTAAATGAACCTATACCAAGTTTTGGAACTGAAATCCAAACCCGGTAGCAACAAAGTCAACCTATGGTCAAACTTAAGAATTCTTTAAACCTTCAAATTACTAGTTTCCAACAAATTGCGCTAGATCCAGCTTGGGACTTCCGAATTCAATTTCGAACATACGCCCAAGTCCCAAATCACGATACGGGCCCACCGGGACCGTCAAAATACTGATCCAGGTCTATTTTTACAAAACTTTGACCGTAGTCAACTCAAATGAGTTTTAAGGTTAAATTTCACATTTTTATCAATTTTTCATATAAAACTTTTTTCAGAAGAAGACACGGACTGCGCATGCAAATCGAGGAAGGCTAAACGGAGCTATTCGAGGTCTCAGAACACAGAAATGATAGCTAAAAGGTGTGGATATCTACTCCGTATGTCCGACTCGGACTCCCACTTGGCTGTCTCGATTGGCTGACCTCTCCAGTGCACTCAAACTAAAGGATAACTCTTAGACCTCAATTGCGGGACGTAACGGGCTGGAATAGCCATCGGCTCCTCCTCATAAGTCAAATCCTTGTCCAATTGGACTGAGCTGAAATCTAACACATGGGACAGATCACCGTGATACTTTCGGAGCATGGACACATGGAACACCAGATGGACTGTTGATAAACTAGGTGGCAATGCGAGCCTATAGGCCACCTCACTCACTCTCTCAAGAATCTCAAACGATCTGATATAACTAGTGCTCAACTTGCCCTTCTTCCCAAACCTCATCACCCTCTTCATGGGTGAAACCCGGAGCAATACCCTCTCTCCAACCATGAATGCAACATCACAAACTCTACGGTCGGCATAACTCTTCTGCCTAGACTGAGCGGTGCAAAGTCGATCCTGAATAATCTTGACCTTATCTAAGGCATTCTGAACCAAATCGGTACCCAACAACCGAGCCTCTCCGGGCTCAAACCCTCCAACTAGTTAACGACACCGCCTCCCGTATAATGCCTCATAGGGAGCCATCTGAATACTCGACTGGCAGCTGTTATTGTAGGCAAGCTTTGCAAGCGGCAAGAATAGATCCCAAGAACCCCCAAAATCGATAACGCAAGCGCGAAGCATATCCTCCAATATCTGAATAGTGCGCTCAAACTGCCCATCCGTCTAGGGTAAAATATTATACTCAACTCGACCTGTGTGTCTAACTCACATATACGGCCCTCTATAAGTGCGAGGTGAACGACGTACCTCGATCAGAAATGATAGACACGGGCACATCATGAAGACAGACGATCTCACAGATCTAGATCTTAGTTAACCGCTCTGAAGAATAGGTAACTGCCACTGGAATGAATTGTGCCGACTTGGTCAACCTGTCCACAATGACCCATACCGCTTCGAACTTCTTCTGAGTCCGTGGGAGTCCAACAACAAAATCCATAGTGATACGCTTCTACTTCCACTAGGAATCTCTAGCCTCTGAAGAAAACCACCAGGCCTCTGATGCTCGTGCTTTACTTGCTGACAATTTAGACACCGGGCTACATATGTAACTATATCCTTCTTCATCCTCCTCCACCAATAATGCTGCCGCAAGTCCTGATACATCTTAGCGGCACCCGGATGAATAGAATACTGGGAACTGTGGGCCTCCTCAAGAATCAACTCACAAAGCCCGTCCATATTGGGCACACAAATACGACCCTGCATCCGCAAAACCTCATCATCTCCAACAGTAACATGCTTGGCACCACCATGTCGCACCGTGTCCTTAAGGACAAGCAAATGGGGGTCATCATACTAACGCTCTCTGATGCGCTCATACAAGGAAGACCGAGATACTGTGCAAGCTAGAACATGATTGGGCTCCGAAACATCTAACCTCTTGAACTAGTTGGCCAAAGACTGAACATCTGAGGCAAGCGGCCTCTCACCAACTGGGATATACGCAAGGCTACCCATACTCACAGCCTTTCTACTCAATGCATCGGCCACCACATTGGCCTTCCCGGAATGATACAAAATGGTGATATCATAGACTTTCAACAGCTCCAACCACCTCCTCTGCCTCAAGTTGAGATCCTTTTGCTTGAACAAATACTGTAGACTCTGATGATCTGTGAATACCTCACACGACACGCCGTAAAGATAGTGCCTCCAAATCTTCTGCGCATGACCAATGGCTGCCAACTCTAAGTCATGAACAGGGTAATTCTTCTCATGAACCTTCAACTACAGCGACACATATGCAATCACCCTGCCATCCTGCATCAATACAACACCAAGCCCAATACGAGATGCATCACAATATACCGTGTAGGATCTTGAACCTGTGGGCAACACCAACACTAGCACCATAGTCAAAGTAGTCTTGAGCTTCTGAAAGCTTAACTCACACTTATCTGACCATCTGAATGGGGCACCCTTCTGGGTCAATCTAGTCAATGAGGCTACTATGGATGAAAACCCCTCCATGAACCGACAATAATAACCCGCCAAACCCAGGAAACTCTGTATCTCTGTAGCTGAAGTAGGTCTAGGCCAGTTCTGGGTTGCCTCAATCTTCTTAGGATCTACCTTTATGCCCTCTACTGATACAACATGCCCCAAAAGGCAACTGAGTCTAACCAAAACGTATACTTTGAAAACTTGGCATATAACTGGCTATCTCTCAGAGTCTGAAGTACAATCCGAAGATGATGCTCATGCTCCTCTCGACTGCGAGAGTAGATCAAGATATCATCAATGAATACAATCACAAAAGAATCTAGATAGGGCAAGAACACCCGGTTCATCAAATCTATAAATGTTGCTGGGGCATTTGTCAACCCAAATGACATCACTAGGAACTCATAATGCCTATACCGAGTCCGAAAAGCCATTTTAGGGACATCCTATGCCTTAATCTTCAACTGATGGTTGCCAGACCTCAAATTAATCTTCGAAAATACCTTGGCACCCTGAAGCTTATCAAATAAGTCATCAATCCTTGGCAATACATGTTCTTGATAGTGACTTTGTTCAACTGCCGATAGTATATACACATCCTTATCGACCCATCTTTCTTCTTCACGAACAATACGGGCGCAATTCAGGGCAAGACACTAGGTCTAATGAATCCCTTATCAAGCAAATCTTGCAACTGCTCCTTCAACTCTTTCAACTCCGACGGGGCCATACGCTTTGGTGGAATAGAAATGGGCTGAGTGCCCGGAGCTAAATCAATACAAAAGTCAATATCTCTATCGGGTGTCATCCCCGGCAGATCTGCAGGAAACACCTCTGGAAACTCATGCACAACAGGTACTGAATCCATGGAAGGAACCTCTGCACTCGAATCATAAACATAGGCCAAATAAGCTAGACACCCCTTCTCGACCATATGTCCAACCTTCACATACGAGATAACCCTGCTGGTAGAATGGCCAGTTGTCCCTCTCCACTCTAATCGAGGCAATCCCGGCATGGCTAAGGTCACCGTCTTGGCATGACAATCCAATATAGCATGATAAGGTGACAGCCAATCCATACCAAAGATAACATCAAAGTCTACCATGTCAAGAAGTAGAAGATCTATGCTAGTCTCAAGACTCCCAATAATAACCACACACGAGCGATAGACATGATCTACAATAATAGAATCTCTCACAAGCATGGACACATAAACAGGAGCACTCAAAGAATCACGAGGCACAACCAGATATGAAGAAAAATAGAATGACACGTAGGAATAAGTAGAGCCCGGATCAAATAGAATTGAAGCATCTTTATGGAAAACTAGAAAAATACCTGTGATAACAAGGTCAGATGACTCGGCCTTAGGCCTAGCTGGGAAAGCATAACATTAGAGCTGGGCCCCACCACTCTGAACTACATCTCTAGGATGGCCTCTAGCTGGCTGGCCTCCACCTCTAATGGCCTGACCTACACCTCTAATGACCTGACCTCCACCTCTAGCTGCCTGACCCCTACCTCTAGCTGGCTCAGCGGGAGGTGTAGCAACCGGTGCCGGGACCATGACACGAGAACTCTAATATGGCATGCTGCCCAACAATCTCGGACAGAACCTCCTGATGCGACCAGTACCTCCACACTCAAAACACCCATCCTAATGCTATGGCTGTTGAAGCTGAAGCTACCCCGAATAGGCCAAAAAACTACGGTGATAGCTCTGAATCGGAAGCGCACTAATAGGAGTTGATGGTGCACTGTAGGCTGGCTGCCCAAAATAAGGTACATAAGGACCACGACTCCCCAAAGCACTATGGGATACCTGAAACGCTAACTGAAATGGCCTAGGAGGATGGCCTCTACCGAAAGTACCCCTACCTCTAGATGAGGCACCAGTGAAACTATCAGAATGACGGGGCCTCTTATAAGACACTGGCCCTCTCTCTTGAGCACGAACCATCTCGATCCGTTTTGCAATATCTACAGCCCGCTAAAAGGTAATATCATCTCTAGTCTCCTTAGCCATTTGTAGCCTGATAGTGAAAGTGAGCCCATCAATCAATCTCCTTACTCTCTCCTTCTCAGTAGGAAGCCAGATAATGGCACAGCGAACTAGGTCCACAAATCGAGTCTCATACTGGGTAACAGTCATACTACCCTACTGAAGACGCTCAAACTACCTGCAGTAATCCTCGCTCAGAGTGACAGGGATGAACTTCTCTAAAAATAGTTGTGAAAACTAATCCCAGGTAAGTGCAGGTGCACCAGCTGGTCTAGTCAACATATGATCTCTCCACCATCTCTTGGCAGAACTAGTCATCTGAAACAATGCAAAATCAACCCCATAGGTCTCAACTATACCCATGTTCCGCGGTACCTCGTGGCAACGGTCTAGATAATCATGTGGGTCCTCAGAAGGTGCAGCACTGAAATGAACGTGAAAGATCTTGGTAAACTTATCCAACCTCAATAAAGTCTCAGAAGACATAGCGGGCCTATCACCGGCCTGTGCCGCAACAACCGGCTGAACCACCCCAATTGGCAGGGCTGCTGGAGTCTGATACTAGGGAATCGCCTGCTCCGGGGTGTGGGTAGCGGGAGTCTGTGCTCCTCTCCCAGCCCCAGAGAGGGTTGGTGGCATCAGGAATGTACCGGTCTGGGAAACACTCTCTATAAGGCCCACCAGACAGAGTAGAGCATCCTGAAGCACTGGAGTGGCTATGAACCCCTTCGGGTACAGTCTGAGCTGGAACCTCCTCCTCGTGATCAATTTGAGGCTCCACTACGGGTGTTGCTGCTCGAGCTCTAGGCTGAGCTCTGCCTCGGACTTGTCCTCTGGCTCCTGTCTAGCTATAGATGCAGTGCGTGTTCTCCCCATCTGCGAGAGAACAAGAATAAAATGGTTCAATCATCAATGATAGAATAAAATCGCAGAATAGAGAAAGAAAGAAGTAAACAATTTCCTAAACTTTTTAGCCTCTAGAAGATAAGTACAGACGTCTCTGTACTAATCCTCCAGACTCTACTAAGCTTGCTCGTAACTCGTGAGACCTAGGTAATCTAGTGCTCTGATACCAACTTGTCACGACCCAAAATTCCCAACCTCGGGACCGTGATGGCGCCTAACAATTCACTTGCTAGGCAAATAAATGTTTGAAATAGTTTTTAGCCATTTTTAACAATTCAAATTAAATAATAATCAAGAAGCTAAATAAACTGAAATAGAGTGAGAAAACCATAACAACAGCGATATCTAGATACAATCCCAGAACTGGTGTCACAAGTACACGAGCGACTAGAGTACTACAAATAAAAGTCAGAATGAAACAATAACTATCTTAAATATAGTAAACAGCTAGAGAGATATGAAAGGGGACTTCAGGGCTTCGGATGCTGTGCAATTATACCTCAAGTCTCTGTAAAGAAATCAATCCGAGAAATCTACTGACCGCCGCTAGGACCGACTCCAAAATCTACACAAGAATGTAGAGTGTAGTATGAGTACAACCGACCCTATGTCTTCTGTAAGTGCCGAGCCTAACCTCGATGAAGTAGTGACGAGACTAAGGTGGGTCACTTACAATAACCAGTATGCAGTATAATAATAATAATAATAATAATAATAATAACAGGAATGGAAAACAGGAAAGTAAGGAAGTTAACTTATGAAAATAAACTCAATCCTTGAAATCACAAAAACCAGAAACATCAGTCCTCAGAATCTCGTGTGAAAACACCGAAAGCTAACACAATGCAACAATGAATACCAAACACACAATCCGTTGCGGCGCGCAACCCGATCCCACCGTACAAACACAATCCTCCCTTATTTCACCATATCAATTTGAACAATAACATGTAAAATCCGTTGTGGCGCGCAACCTGTTCCCACCATATAATAAGAATCAATATCATAATCCTCCCTTATTTCACTATATCAAAATCACATATAAAATCTGTTGCGGTGTGCAACCCGATCTCACCATATCAATATCAATCCTTCTTTATTCCACACGTTGCGACATGGAACCCGATCCATAAACAAAATCAATAATTATAATCAATTCAACAACTCAATTCACAAGAATCTATACGATTGAAGAATATGAAAGCAAAGCCATAAAGGAACCTCGTACCAAATCAAGGAATTCTACAATTAATACAAAGCAACAAGACAAGCCAAACATATGCCAATTAAAGTGTACAAGTAATACAATTAAGGCAAGTAGCAATTAATCATGGAAGCATGGAAGAAACAAACATTTTAATACGAGAGTAATAAGTGACAAGTAGCAAGTTAAGGCATAGGAAGAAATTAAAGCATGTAACAATTAATACATGGAATAAAATAATTAATGAAATACGGGCAAGCGTGGAAATAATTATTTTAACAGCCTATATACACTCGTCACCTCGCACATACGTGTCATGACCCGAAATCTAACCCGTCGTGATGGCGCCTATCTCAATACTAGGCAAGCCGACATAATCAATAACCCACAATATTTTTTAAATACGGAAACATCATAATTAAGTTTAATAGAAGATCTCAAAAATTCTAGGTAAAATATATTCCCAAAATCTGGTGACACTGAGTACTGAAAAACACTGTCTATAATAGTCTAAGACCAAATACAGTAAACAAGAGATAGTGAAGGAGAGACAAGGTCTGCGAAACACGGCATCTACCTCTGAATCTCCGGAAAAAAATTAACCGTGCGAAAGAATCAACACTTACTATGTACGGGATCACCTGGATCTACACACGAAGTGCAGGGTGTAGTAGTATGAGTACAACTAACTCAGTAAGTAACAATAATAAATAAGAACTGAAAGTAGTGACGAGCTTCACAACTAAGTCCAAATATAGTATTTTTCAACATAAAAGGGTAGGCATGCTCTCAGGTTCGACATTTAAAATTTCACAATAATTTCATATCAACTTTGACTGAAACAGCAGAAAATGTGTTTTAGAAATTTTTCCAAAACAGTCATATATGACGGCTAAAATGCAGCAATAATGAAATCAATACATCCTCTTAGAGTAACAGTCACTCAGTCCTCCCATTCTCTCCAACCTCACAGTCACTCATTCCTCACAGTCACTCAGCACTCGACACTCGGCACTCGGCACTCGCACTCGCACTCGTACTCAGTAGGTACCTGCGCTCACTAGGGTGTGTACAAACTCCGAAGAGGCTTCTTCATCCCAAGCGTTATATCAAGCCAATCATGGCATATAACAATGAAACATGCTGCAGCGTGCAGTCCGATCCCATAAATATCCTCATAATTAGGCCCTCGGCCTCACTCAGTCATCAATCTCTTTAGTCTCTCGGGCTCAAGATGTCATGAAAATCAGCCCCAAAATGATAATATGATGCATCAATAGATAGCAACAGAGACTGGGATATATTATGAAATGAATGAACATGTCTGAGTGTGAAATTATAGTTTGAACATATGATTCAACCACAGAAATGACCCCAGTGGGTACCAATAATAACAACATATATCTAAGCATGATTTTTAATACGAGTTTCAGCTCAAGTTTTTCTCTAACACGTAGAGAATGTACGTATATCAACAGATTATTTAACTATACAGTTCCATGGAATTTGACAAGGTCACAATTCCTATAGTGCACGCCCATATGCTCGTCACCTAGCATGTGCATCACCTCAAAACCAATCACATAACACATAATTCGGGGTTTCATACCCTCAGGACCAAATTTAGAACTGTTACTTACCTCAACCCGTGTAATACTTTATTCCGCTATGCCCTTGCCACGAGAATTGATCTCCGAAAGCCTCGTATCTAGCCACAATTAATTCGAATCAGTCAATACAAATTATTGTAATTAATTCCATAAGAAAATACTAATTTTTCCAATAAAATCTGAAATTAACTCAAAAATCGCATATGGGGCCCACATCTCGGAACCCGACAAAAATTACAAAATATAAACGCCCATCCAACCAGAGTCCAACCATATAAATTTTACCAAATTCCGACATCAACTCGACCCTCAAATCTTCAATTAAAGTCTTTGAAGATTTCTACCATTTTCAACCCAATCTTTACCCATTTAAACTCAATAATCTTTCTATAAACCTTATTGATATGTATAAATAATACTCTTACACCCAAGAATCATACTCTTAATTACCTATCTTTACCCAAACTCGAAATTGAAGACTAGGGGTTAGAACCTTACCTCTTGGGTGAAGATCTTGTGATATTTCCTTGTTGGATTTCAAAGCTTGAACAAGATCTTGATGAACAAAGCACTTGAGCTTATTCCTATCTCTAGTACACTCTTCCTTCTCTCTAAAAATGTCAGATTTTTGCTCCAAAATGAGCTTCAAGGACTATAAATCGAAGTTGGGTTGGGTCAAAAACTGAAAGAATTGAAGCCCCGATGCAGATTTGCGATCGCATAACACGTATGCGGTCCGCAAACTGACCGCATAATTGAAGCTCCAAAACGAGGGTCGCATGGACAGGTCTTTGGTGATTATGCAGCCTGCATACCTGTTCTGCGGTCGCATAATGCACCGCAGATTTTCTCAAATCTTGCCTCGCATCTGCTTCACTCTGCGACCATTATGCGGACCACAGAGTGATTCTGCGACTGCATAATGGGCCGCAGAAACGTCCTCTTTTGTCAAAAATTTTCCTTTAATCCCCAGTACATTGTTCAACCCAAAAAGTTTGAGCCGCGGCGAGCTTTCTATAACCTTTGTACTAATTGATCTACCTCGCCACTATAAAACCTTAATTTCCTTAGAAAAAATTCTCCGGGGTCGTTACACATAAGTCAATATCCGGTCAACCTTTTCAACTTAAATTCTAAACCTTGGAACTAAGTGTTCCAAATTATTCAAAAACCTCACTGGACCCGAACCAATTATCCCCGGCAAGTCACATAACAAATGTAAGGCATAAATTTAGCAGTAAATCGGGGAACGGGGTTGTAATACTCAAAACGACCGGTCAGGTCGTTACAATACGCCGCTACACATGTAATTCACATAACACATAACTCAAGGGTTCTTATTCCCTAAAATCAAAGTTAGACCCAACACTTACCTCGCTCCGCAAGCAAATCAAAGCTCAACCGGGGCCTTTACCTTAAATTTCGCCTCCAAACCAATCGAATCTAACCAAAATCGACTACAATGCTAGGAAAATCAAGGACAATACATAAAGTTAAGATTTTTAAACTTTTTCCAAAAAGTCAACAAAAGGCAACCCCGGGCCCGCTAGGTCAAAATCCGAGATTCGGACCAAAATCTAATTACCCATTCATCCCCGAGCCCGATTATTTAATTAGTTTCGAAATCCGGCCTCAATTTGAGGTCTAGATCTAAATTTTACAAAAACTCCCCAATTCTTTCCAAATCCCTAATTTTCTACCATGAAAGAGCATAGATTAAGGATAGAAATCAATGGGTGTTGATAGAAATAGAAGAAAACGAGTTAAGTAACTAACCTACAAAGTGGGGATGAAATCTCTTTTCAAAATCGCCTCTAGGCCGAGTTCTAATGAGAAGATGGTGAAAATGGGTGAATCTCGATTTTTGGAAGTTTAAATGGATGGGCGTTAGAAGCGGCCAAAGGCTTTCGCGTTCACGAGGGGTTGCAGGCGCTCGCGATTGTCTGTCCCCCTAGCCATCGCGTTCACGAGCCTGGGCTCATATTCGCATAGAACAAACCCCAGCTCCCCCCTCCCCCCAGGCCCCTTACTCTTCGCGTTTGCATAGTGCTGGCCGCGTTCGCGAAGGGTGATCCCACCATGACTTCGCGTTTACATACATAGCCTCACGTTCGCATAGAGGAAAAACCTCCCCAGCCCAGATTACTCTTCGCGATCGCGGAAGTATCTTCGCGATCACGAAAAAGGACACATCAGACATCCGCAGACTCCAAAAACCAGCAATAGCCTAAGTCCAAAAATCACTCAGTAGCCTATCCGAAACACACTCGAGCCCCAAAACAAATACAATTTTCAAAGAAACTCAAGAACATAAAATTTTACAACCGGACGTCCGAATCATATCAAATCAACTCTGTATTGCACCAAATTTTGCAGACAAGTCATAAAAACTGAAATGAACCTATACCAAGTTTCGGAATCGAAATCCAAATCCGGTAGCAACAAAGTCAACTTACGGTCAAACTTATGAATTCTTTAAACCTTTAAATTACTAGTTTTCAACAAATTGCGATAGATCAAGCTGGGACTTTCGAATTCGATTTCGGACATACGCCCAAATCCCAAATCATGATACAGACCCACCGAGACCGTCAAAATAGTGATCCGGGTCCGTTTTCACAAAACGTTAACCGTAGTCAACTCAAATGAGTTATTAAGGCTAAACTTCACATTTTTATCAATTTTCAGATAAAAATTTTTCGGAAGAAGACACGAACTGCACACGTAAATCGAAAAAGGTTAAACGGAGATAAGCGAGGTTTCGGAACACAGAAATGAGAGCTAAAACTGAAATTGACCTATCGGTTCATCACATGTTTACACAATTTATTTTCCATAAGAATTTTATTTAAGAAAACTTATATTATTCTACTATCGCCATAAAATATTACATTGGCCCATTTTATACAAAAGTATTTGATTAAACATAAAAAAAGATATTTATTTGACTACTGGCAGTAGCAAAAAATATAAAATAAAAGTAGGATTACTAAATAAGGGTAGTGAGAAAGAGAAATAAGGTAACAGTGCGATCACACCAAATCGTTCTATATAAAATAGGATTTTTTGTCATTACATAATAACGAATTTAATAACACGATACAATAAAATTTGAGTAACTATCAAATCAAATATTATATTTAATGTAACAATGTAAGACAATATAAGACAATACAATGGATAACAACCATCCAAATAACCTGGCCAGTTTGCACTCGCTATTTAACTTATAGCTAATTTTTTAAAATATTTAACCCGTACCCATATTGGAGAACATCAGACGCAAAACGGCTCAGTCGCTGCTTATTGTTCTTCTTCTTCTTTTCTCCTCCCCTCCTCTTCTTCTTTCTTCCATACCAACTTCCAACAATCGTCTTCCAGTATTATATTCTCGAGTCTTTCTTCCGTCTTTCTTCCTTTTTCCTTTTAGGGCAATCTGCTTCTCTCGATTCTTTCTTCCCTCGTTTTCTTTTCCTTTTTCCTTTTTGGTAAAATCTGCTTCGATGTGAAATGATTTTTTGGTCTTTTAATTAGTAGGAAAAGGTTCAATAGTTGTTTGTTGCAGTTTCATGAGAATCTCTAGATGATTTCCAGAATTTGATATTTGTTTGAGCACAAATTACAAATTCAGCTGCTAGGAAGATGAAAGGAAGTTAAAGATATCGTAGATTTTAGTTTGGTCATGGTTGTGTTCAGCGATCTTTCTGGTGGTAATTACATGGGCTGGAACTAAGCCTAGTATCATTTAGTAGGCGATTGGACCTACCTGGGATGGTATTTAGACACCGTTATTTTTATGGATTATTTCACTATTTTTCAAACTTTGCTTCCGCTTTTGTTTCCTTGATGATTAATAATTTAAATATTTTTAAAAATTGGTTAATATTATTCTAACGTTGGCTTGCCTAACAAGTGAAATGTTAGGCGTCATTACCGTCCGAAGGAGGGAATTTCGGGTCGTGAAATAACCGAAACGTACTCATAGTTTTTCACTGTCCACAAGGACCAATTTAGCTAGTAAATATCGTAAAATTGAACATGGTATCCGCAAACTATTATTTTTATGAGATTCACTTAAAAGATTTGGTGTTCATACAAGAAAAGATTGTAGAATGAGACTTCTTATAGCATAGAAATCTGCTAAAATATGTGAGAATTTTAAAATAAAAACTTATCAAGAACGTGTCAGTTGAATACTCACTATTATTGAGAATTGAGATGTATACTCATTATATTTTGACAGTTGTTACAAATCTGCCAAAATATTATTGAGAATTGAGATTTTTTTTAAAAAGATTACGCATAAACAAGATTTAAATGGGATAAATTTGATAATAGTAAGTATATTATTTCAAGCAAATATTTCTCTAGAACAATTCACAAGCATAAGTATCAAGATCTCTAATCTTAAAACTAAAGCAACATAGAAAAAGAATATTCATGAAATAATTTCCTAAAAATGAAATTTGCTTTTGAAAATTAATATGCGAGACAGTGTACTAAAATAGATAGATAGTTATTATATTATACATATGCACATGTAATACGGCATGTAAATGATAACTACCTAAAAATTTGACTTGAGAAGTGGAATGCAGTGTCCTATTGTATTGGAGAAATTCTAATATGGACATAATTTCAAGAACTTAGTTTGTTATTTTTGTTGCCTCTAGTATGAAAATAAAGACAATTACATCTTTCATATCACAACCATCACGGATACATGGTAAAACAATCAACAGTTCGAAGTACATACAGGGCGACTCATGTATAACGAACGTTGTCACGTCACACCGCTTTGTCAATGTTTTTTTATCAAATGTCATACAAATAATATGAAAATTTTATCAAATACGTAGATATAGAATAGGAGTGACACCGCTTAACACAACTCTCTTCTTAGTTTAGTGGTTTAGTGCTTGCCTCATTTTCTCTAGGTCTAATGTTCGATCCTCCTTAGTAGCTGTTTTTTTGACAAATTTTGAAGCATTTTTTGTTTGATAAAAAAAAAAGAGTAGGTTGAGTAGGATTTGAACTACTGATCTCCTATAAATAAAAAATTCTTACAACCAACGGGATAACACCCAATTGATTTTATAATTATGGAGAAAATAAATAATAAGTAATTAAGTTATTTGTTCCTTCTTTAAATGTGACACCGTTTGCAACAAGTTCTGGGTACATATATATTTCAGAGAAATAGCACTTGAAGTTGAGCTATCTAAGAAGGCGAAATGCGAAAATTAAGTTTGGTAGCGTATATATAATTGACACTAAACTATTCAAATACGGTAATTTGAACTACAACCTTATAGGTTGTGAAACTTTCTTTCAGCCCTTTTTGAGAGGCAATCTGCCATGCCTTATCGTAGCGAGGTATGTACAAATGAAACCGACAAAACGAACCAAATCGATAATTCAAGTCAAATCAGGAGAAAAAATCTGACTATGGTTTGTTTTGATTTAGTTTGGTGTTTGAGAAGAAAAAACCCGACCATAATTGGTTTGATTTAGATTTAATTAAAAAAAGTCAAACTGAAACCAAACCAACCCGACATTATATGTATTCAAGTTTCAAAAATATTTTATATATAAAAATATTTATTGTTATATTATTTATGAATATTTCATAAACTTTTTCGTAGTTCTCTCTTTTAACATATTATTTTAAGCTTGACTTAGAATTTTTGAATGGTCCAATATGTTATATAGCCCATAAATGTTATTAACTCAAATAAAGCCCAAAGCAAAACTAAATTCAATATTAATGCTAACAAAATAAAATCAATTCAATACTAGGAATGACAATATTATTGAATATCTATTATTTTTATTTTGTATTGATTTAGAGAGTAACAATGCTTAACATTTTTTTTTATTGAGTCGTCTAAATAATAGCTAGTATTACTTATTAGTCGTACTTATTTTAACATGACTTAGTAGTTTTAGATTATATTTATTTTTATTTATGACCTATTAATTGGCAATATTTATTATATGTGATTTTATTATCTTTATTGTTGAATATTTTAGTAAATGCCATGACTCATCTCATATTATTTATTATTTTCTTGGATAACACCTTATATAGTTGTATCCTATTAGGACCAGAAAATGCTTAACTATTTTTTTTTATTGTTGAGTCATGTAAATAATAGCTAGTACTACTTATTAGCCATACTTATTTTAGCATGACTTAGTACTTTTAGATTATATTCTTTTTTATTTATGACCTATTGATTGACAAAATTTATTATATGCGATTTCATTATCTTTATTGTTGAATATTTTAGTAAATGTCATGACTCATCTCATATTATTTGTTATTTTCTTAGATAACACCTTATATAGTTGTATCCTATTAAGACAAAAAAATGCTTAACTTTTGTTTTTATTGTTGAGTCATGTAAATAATAGCTAGTACTACTTATTAGCCCTACTTATTTTAGCATGACTTAGTACTTTTAGATTATATTCATTTTTATTTATGACCTATTAATTGACAATATTTATTATATCCGATTTTATTATCTTTATTGTTGAATATTTTAGTAAATATCATGACTCATCCCATATTATTTGTATTATTATTTTTTTGGATAACACCTTATATAGTTGTATCCTATTAGGACCAAGGAAATATTTGGAGCACAAGTTATATGTTTTGTGTTATGAATATTTTATCGGGAAAAATTCGAAAAATCCGAGAAAGCCGAAAAACCCGAGAAAAATCGTAATTAAAAAGCGGACTTTTGTTGGTTTGGTTTGATTTATAGATTTAAAAATCCGGTACAATTGGATTGGTTTGATAATTGAAAAATTCGAACCAATCCGACTTATGTACACCCCTACTCGTAGCAACAGTTTCAGCAATGATCGCCTTTTAAACATAGGGGTGGATGCAGTTTTATATTATCAACTTTATCTGAATTTAGTACTTTCGAAATAATACATGAATTTATTTATATCGCACTATGCAAAAATTGAATCCGAGAGCTAAATTAAGTCTAGAAGCATGTGCAACTGCCATCACACCAACATTTGCATTTCTCACATCCTTTTTTAACAGTTGCAGCATTAACGAACAACAATGTCTACTCTTGACAAAGCGGTCGTCTCATCTCAAGATATCTTAAAGCAGCAGATACACAAGGATGTGTGATCAGATGTACAGGAACTTATTCTGCTAATAAATATAGTAAATTTAGCAACTAAAACTATAATAAACAGAACATCAAACGTTATAGTATAGTGCTAAGAGTTAAATTGCTACAAATGCAAGCTTGAAGTACTAAAGCATTATAGTGCAGTGCTAAGAGTTAAATTGATAAAAATGCAAGCTTGAAGTACCAGGGATGAATGAAATTAAAAATTTGTCTAAATGATTTGTCTTTAATTAATTTTCTTTCATTCTATATGCATTCCAACAAGTGGCAATATTAAGTTATTCCTTGTATAATAGTAATTCAATATTAGTCATTTTTAGCTTCACATTGTCACTGATAAGTTTTTTTTATCGAGTTGTAAGGTCAATCTCTTAATTCCCAATCTCTAACATACTAAAAGATTGAATTTCAATTTGTATTATTTGATAAATCTTTGAAGAATCATGACAAAGGTACTTTTGGTTACTTGTTTGTTTTCAGTGTTATGTCATAAAAACAACAATTTTCATAAGATATTCTCACAGAAGTACTCAAAAATCACAATAAGGCATGTGAGTACTTGTGTGGGGTAGGGTTTCTTCTAGATTAAGCTAGCTAAATGGGATCAACAACAAATTTATAACTCAAACACATCATTTAAAAACATATAATATAACTTTTAAAAATGATGTACTTATTGATATTGGTACACGCATAAAGTCCGTGGCCGGAAACTAATTATATTAAAAATTCACGTGGCACTTGGCTTAGCTCAAATAAATATTTACTCCTATTTGTTTGTCGCATAGTAAACCAACTTATACAAACAAGCAGAGCACGAGTTAAACAGTTTAGTCAAATTTAATCTATCAGTTTAGACTCCAAAATATGTTTATTATGAACGAACATGATGGCTAAATGCCTAATTTAAGACATATGTCTGTTATTAATAATAACAATATTAATAAAAATGGTGTTTTGACATTTTAAAAAGCGAGTTACTAAGGTGACGTACAATATACACTGATGCAATTCGTTTTCCTGAAATATTTTTATCACCTTACTTAAAAAAATTGTACACAATTTTTGTTGTAGTTTTTTGATTGGATTTTATCTGTATTCTAAGATTATTTAGTAGGGACTAAGTTATAAAAAAATTAACCAAAAAAAAAAAAAAAAACAGACGCTGTAATTTGTCTTGAAGTCATCGCTCTTTCTTGACTCGTATATTTCTTGATCTAACATGATGTCATGACTACTTGCCTGGATACATAGAATTGAAAAGAATCGTTTTTTATCATGTAAAGAGAGCAAAACACTAAATAATCGACATAAAAGAATAATTGTTACTTTTCATTTACTGAGACATACGAATTAATTTTTGACTAATATATCAAATGTAGTCTTCCTTCATTTTGATAATTTTGATATGAAAAAAATTAACAGTATATAGTTATTATATTTTATTAACAAAACAAGATTCCACTCCATATATTTTCTCCGAACTTCCATCGTTTGTTCTTTTGTCTATCTCTCCGCCAACCCCTGTAGCTGAAAAATTTACTCAACACAGGATATTTACATCAAATTATACTAATTTAATGTTAAATTAAGATGAAAATGTGTATTAATTAATTATAGTTTAGTGATAATATTATTTGTGTAGACATGTGTTATGTATTTATCTGATTGGTGTATACCCTTGGCGCAGATAAGATTTTACTATTCCCAAAGTCTCAATTTGTACCTTCCTTTCCTTTCTCACCATGCAAAATGGACCAGCCTTTAAAACAGAAACTCTTCAATAAAGGAAGATTCCAAGAAAGACTAGTCAACAAGGAGTTGCAAGGTTTAATCCACAGAAACAAGGGACTTGGAGATTGGTAGTTGGAATACTATCTTTAATCAGTAAACTGAAAAAAGATGGATACTACCCTGTACAAGGCTGCAGTGGAAGGGTAATTCAGGAGATGGTGTCTCTCTACTTTTTCAGCTCAAAAGGGATGAAGAATTTGGCTACCAAGTTACTCCAAAAGGCAACACTGTCCTCCATGGCCACTCCGACTTTGTGCAGAAAGTTCTTACCATTTCCCTACCATTATTATATTGTCAGAAGAAGAAAAACGAGACTGCACTTCACCATGCAGCAAATGAAGGGAAAGTTGAAGTGGTCCGCCTGTTACTCAACTAAGGAGACGCGAAGGAGTTGCTCAGGATGACTGACTATGATGGAGATACAGCCTTGCACAAGGCCGTGAGGAATCAACATGTGGATGTGGTCAAGTTGTTGGTGAAAGAAGAAAATCCTAAGATTGTATTTGTATACGGGTGAAATCGGGCCCATGGGACGCCTCGGTTTCCAATAAGGTAAACAGAGAAAGAGGCGTGATGAAAAGGGACCGGAATCGAGGCAAAGATCCCCTCGAGCCAAGATCGGGGCAAAGCTCCCGGACTCGGGAGTATCGGGGCCATGACCCCGGGTTCAATTCGAATCCCAAAGGCCTCAGAGAGCACTACCAGGCAATCGAGCACAACCAACAATAGGTCGTGATATCCGGCTAACAATAGGTCGTGATATTCGTGACCAGGCGGATATCACGGCGTGGATCTCGGCAGGAATCCGGTAATTGGTTAAATGAAAGATTTTTAACTTTTATGGAATTGTATTTAGAGCAGGACTCCCTTACTATATAAAGGGGGTCTCATTATTAATTAAAGAGACGATAACACGCATATCAAGGCAATACACTATTATTTTCTCTATTATTCAAAGTTCTCACTTCTGTTTATCAGTGCTTACTTGTTATGAGTCCGGGATCGAGGGAAGATATTTCATTAAGGCTGTTATTAAGTCCGGAATCTCTCCCCTTAAGCAGTTCGACAATTTATTATGTCCTCTATTGTGATGACCAAAAATATCATCTTTAAATTTAATAAGTAATTCTGTGTTCTAAGACCTCGAAAAGTACAATTTATCATTCCTCGATTTGTGTGCGCAGTCCATACGATTTTTCGAAAAGTTTGGGAATTAGAGCTTTAAAACTCAACTAAGTTGACTTTGGTCAATATTTTGAGCAAACGGACCCGGATCAGTATTTTTACAATCCCGGTAGGTCCGTATCGTGATTTGAGACTTGGGCGTATGCTTAGAATCGAATTCCGAGGTCCCTATCTCGAGATATGGAATTTTGAAGAAAAATTAAAAGCTTGAAAGCTTAATGATTTCTAAGAAATTACTAATGTTGGATTTATTGACCTCGGGTCCGTATTTTAGTTCTGGACCCGGTGTAGGCCCACTATAATTTTTCTGACTTGTCTGGCTAATTTGATGAGAATCGGAGTTGATTTGATATGATTCGGACCTCCGGTTGTAAAAATATAAGTTTTAAAGTTTTCTTAAAATCTTCCTTTGATTTGGTGTCCGATTCGTAGTTCTAGGTATTATTTTAGCGATTTGATCGTGCGAGCAAGTTCGTATGATATTTTAGGACTTGGGTGCATGTTTGGTTTGGAGCCCCGAGGGCTCGGGTTGATTTCGGGTGGTTAACGGATCATTGTTGGACTTAAGAAAACTGCAGAAATGTGCTTCTCGTTTCCTTCTTCGCGTTCGCGAGGGGAGTCTCGCGTTCGCGAAGAGGAAATTTGGACTGGCACTTTTTGTGCTACGCGTTCGCGACTAAGAGAACGCGTGCGCGAAGGGTCGAGGTGGAAAGCTTCGCGTTCGCGATCGAATCCCCGCGTTCGTGAAGGGAAAGAGGCTGGCCAGGAAAATTAGTCTTCGCGTTCGCGAAGGGCATCTCGCGTTCGCGAAGGCCAAGCCAGGAAAGCTTCGCGTTCGCGAAGTAGCCCTCGCTTTCGCGAAGAGTAAAAGTTGGACAGCACAAAGTTGTGCTTCGCGTTCGCGAGAGTACTTTTGCGAATGCGAAGGGTAAAAATCCCAGCAACAGAACTTATATTCTCGAAATGGGGTTTCGACCCATTTTCAACTCCTTTCCATTTTTGAGCTCGGGTAAGATGATTTTTGGGCGATTTTTACGGGAAAACATTGGGGTAAGTGTTCCTTATCCTATATTGATTATATTTCATGATTTCATACTTATTTATATCATGAATCCGTGAATTTATGGAAGAAAAATCAGATTTTTATAAAATCATCCAAAAACAAAAACTTAAGATTTGAAGGTCCATTTGATATCGGAATTGGACAAATTTGGTATGGTTGAACTCGTATCAGAACGGGTGTTCGGATTTCGTGAGTTTTTTCAGAATTTGAGACATGGGTCCCATTGTCAAATATTTTAATGAATTTCGAATTTTTATCCGAAAAATTTGTAAATTCATATGGAATTAATTCCTATGATTAGTATTGAATATATCGAATTGTTTGTGAATAGATTTGAAGTGTTTAGAGGCAAATTTAGAAGGAAAAGTTGTGGTTGAATAATTGATTGGAATTTGCAAAGCGAGGTAAGTGTCGGGGTTAACCTTGACTTGAGGGAATAGAACCCTTAAATTATTTGTTATGTGAATTGCATGTGAACGACGTATAGGCGAGATGACGAGTGTCTATACGTCGTCAAATTAATTGTTTGCCTGCTTACTTGAAAAATCATATATTGTTTTTAATCATAAATTAATTATTATAATAATTATTTCTCTCTTATTCTTTGTCAAATATTAATTCTTGAATTCATGCATTAATTGTTATATGTTATTTGAATTATGTGTTTTAATTGTTATTTGCAATTTAGCATATTAAATATTAAACTGCCTATTTTCTCCCTGATTTCTATAATAATTTGCTATTTGTCATTATTTATTTTATAATTTAATCATAATTGTTGTATGCTTGTTGTCTTATGATTTCATTTTAAGTGTTGCATTTATTGGGGAAATTCCTTCTATAAGAATTGGTAAATGAATATACTGGAGGAGCGGGTTGCACGCCGCAACAGAATTGATTGAAATGGACATATTGGAGGATCCGGTTGCACGCCGCAATAGACTTATTAAAAAGTCAATATTGAAGGATTGGGTTGCACACCGCAACAGACTTATTAAGAAGTCAATATTGGAGGATCGGGTTGCACGTCGCAACAGACTTATTAAAAGTCCATATTGGAGGATCGGATTGCACGCCGCAACATACTTGATTAAAATGAATATATTGTGAGAGAAGGTTGCACGCTGCAACATAATTGAATATGAATATGTTGTGAGAGCGGGTTGCACGCTGCAACAGAATTGATTGAAATGATAATTGGTTATGACTGCTGAGTTGGCTTCAATTATTATAAATGAGTTACTTTATTTATTTCTATTATTGTTGGTGTTATCAATATTGCGTACAGGTTAATGTAAGTGAACCGCCTTAGCCTCGTTACTACTTCGTCGAGGTTAGGCTCAGCACTTACCAGTACATGGGGTCGGTTGTACTGATACTACACTCTGACTTCTTGTGCAGATTTTGGAGTTGGTCTCAGCAGCGTACCGTAGACTTTCTCGGATTTCAGCTATTCAGAGGAAACTTGAGGTATAACTGCACGGCATTCGCAGTTCTAAAGTCCCCATCTACTTTACTTTAGCTGTGTGTTTGTTTTCAGACAGCTTTATTTTATTCAGACCTTTATTTGCATTTATTCTAGAAGCTCGTGCACTTGTGACACCAAATTCTGGGATGGTATTTAGTCACCGTTGTTTTGATGGATTATTTCACTATATTTCAAACTTTTCTTCCGCATTTATTTCCTTGTTATTAATAAATTTAAAATTATTTTAAAAATGGTTAATATTATTCTAATGTTGGCTTGCCTAGCAAGTGAAATGTTAGGCGCCATCACGGTCCGAAGGTAGGAATTTTGGGTCGTGACATCTATCTGTTTATTCTAACGCAATTTATCATTTGTACGAATTAATCTGTGTATCCTTAAAACCACTTATAAATTTAATTGTTATCCGTTTTTTAGGGTAAACAGTATTCCCTGCCAATTTAACTGAAGAAACTCCACTTTGCATGGCAACCGAGTCTGGTTTCCATTGTGCTATGCTTGATCCAAATGAACATGTGACCTCCTACACGTGCGCAATCAAGAGGAACGACTTGGAAGATAATGAGATTGAGTTCGTCCTGCTGAAAAAGATCGGAGAGACCTTGTCAAAAGGAGCTATGGTATGGTATCACAACTTACCCCTAATTCTACTGACTCGTTTGCTATGCTTGCAGATGCCTTTCTGAAAGCACACGTCGAGGCCATCAATGTTGAGACTAGGAAATTAGACCTTTTCAAAGTGAAGCAAAGAGATAACGAGATGCTCAGGGAATTCGTGTCCCGATTTCAAATGGAGTGAATGGACCTACCTCCGGTAGCGGACGATTGGGTCGTTGAGGAAAAAGTTTATAGAATGCCCGGCGGTAACTTGGGTCGACGTCCATAACCGGTACCAATCAATAATCAGGGTCGAAGATGATCAGCTCGGGGCCTCTTCCGGGTCCGTTTATCCCGTCAGAGCTAGTGACAGATCCAAAAAAGACATTGATCGTGAACCAAGATCGAATAGAGACTGATATCAACCATACAATATAGATCGAAGGGGTAATGGGTCTAGACGAAACCCTGTGAGAAGTGAAAGAAGAAGTGACCGAGGTCAAAATAACCGGGGACTCATAAGCAAAAGCGGTTTTGACAGCCCGATGCGCCGAGGTTATCGGAATACAACTTCAACGTCGATGTTGCTGCTATCGTATCTGCCATCGGATGCATCAAAGACACCGAGTGGCCTCGACCTTTACAGTCCGACCCTACCCAAAGGGACCCCAACCTAATGTGTAAATATCATGTCACTCACGGCCACAGAACTGAAGACTGTCGTTAACTGAGAGAGGATGTAGCCCGGTTATTCAACAACGGACACCTCCGAGAGTTCCTGAGCAATCGAGCCAAAACTCACTTCAGGAATAGGGACTCCAATAAGTAGATCAAGCAAGAGGAACCTCAGCACGTCATTAACATGATCATTAGTGTGGTTGACTTCCCCCAAGGACCGATGTTAAAGCGCGCCAAAGTGTCCATCACAAGGGAAAAACGGACTCGAGATTACGTGCTAGAAGGAACCGTATCTTTCAACGACGAGGACGCTGAAGGCATCGTGCAACCACACAATGATGCACTGGTAATATTTGTACTCATAAATAAATCTCGAGTTAAGAGTATGTTAATTGATCCAGGTAGCTCGGCCAATATCATCAGATCGAGGGTCGTAGAACAGTTGGGTCTACAAGACCAAATTATGCTAGCAGTCCGAGTTCTAAATGCATTCAACATGGCATGTGAGATCACTAAAGGGGAGATAACCCTACTAGTGAACATTGCCAGAACCGTTCAGGAAAATAAAATTCTACGTGATCGAAGGAGATATGAGATATAATGCTTTGTTCGTGAGGCCATGGATTCACAACATGAGGGCAGTACCCTCGACACTTCAGTAGGTGTTGAAATTCCCAATACCATGAGGGATTAAAATAATTTACGGAGAGCAACCAACCACAGAAGAGACGTTCTCGGTAGATGAGGTGGTCCCGATATCCGCACTCTCGACATCAAACAACCCGAGTTCGGTCACCAAGGATGAAACAAAATAGCAATCACCGATACCGGCCCCGACCGAGCCAGAAAAGCAGGGGACGGGCGAGGATGACGACTACGGAGTTCCTAGGTCTTTCATAACCCCTGACGATTTTGATGCCACCAAGTCAACGGTTGAGGAGCTGGAGCAAGTCATATTGATCGAGCACCTACTCGATAGGAAGGTATACCAGGGCACGGGGTTAAAACCCAAGCTCAGGACAAATCTCATTGAATTCCTTAAAACTAACATAGATTGTTTCGCCTGGTCCCATATTGACATGATAGGTATCCCGCCAGAAAATACTATTCACAAGCTGAGCTTGGTTCCGAAGTTTCACCCAGTCAAACAAAAAAGGAGGCCTTAGTCCGAAGTCAAGTACGCATTCATCAAAGACGAGGTATCTAAACTCCTTAAAATAGGCTTCATTCGGGAAGTTTAGTACCCGGATTGGTTAGCAAACGTAGTAGTAGTCCCTAAAAGGGAAATAAATTAAGAATGTGTGTAGATTATAAAGACTTGAACAAGGCATGCCCTAAGGACTCTTTTCCTCTGCCTAACACTGATCGCATGATTAATGCAACGGCCGGCCACAAGATCCTCAGCTTTCTCGATGCCTATTCCGGGTACAACCAAATCCGTATGGACCCCGGCGACAAGGAAAACACTTCCTTCATCACTAAGTTTGGCACCTACTGTTATAATGTAATGCCATACGGACTAAAATATACTGGTGCCACTTACCAACGCCTAGTAAATCGGATGTTCGAATAACAAATAGGAAAATCAATGGAGGTTTACATTGACGACATGTTAGTTAAATCCCTGCGAGTAGAGGACATTTGAAACATTTGCAGGAAACCTTCAATATATTGAAGAAATACAACATGAAGATGAACTCGGAGAAATGCGCATTCAGAGTCGGGTCCGGGAAATTCCTCACATTCATGGTGTCCAACCGGGGAATCGAGATCAACCCCGATAAGATCAAGGCCATAGAGTACATCACCATTGTGGATAATGTAAAGGTCATTTGAAGGAAAGCTGGAGGCATAGCTGCCTTGGGTCAATTCATTTCAAGGTCCTTCGACAAGAGCCATCAGTTCTCCTTGTTATTGAAGAGGAAGAATAACTTATCGTGGACTCTGGAGTGCCAACAAGCCTTGGAAGAACTCAAGCAGTACCTTTCGAGCTCGCCTTTGCTTCATTCTCAGAAGGAAGACGAGCAGATGTACCTGTACTTAGCGGTATCCGAGATAGCGGTAAGTGGAGTCCTGGTCCAGGAAGAGGAAGGAATGAAATTTCCTATCTATTATGTTAGCAGGACTCTAGGAGAGGCTGAAACTAGGTATCCTCACCTGAAAAAATTGGCTCTCGCTTTGCTAAGCGCCTCTAGGAAGTTAAAGTTGTATTTTCAATGCCATCCCATATGTGTTGTGACTGCTTACTCGTTGAGAAACATAATGCATAAACTCGAGCTCTTGGGACAATTGGCCAAATGGGCCATGGAAATCAGCAGGTACGATATCAAATATCGACCCCGAACCGCCATCAAATCCCAAATTTTGGCAGACTTCGTGGCCGACTTCACGCCGGCCCTACTACCCGAGGTCAAAAGAAAATTGTTGTTGAACTCGGGGACTTTCTCGGGGATCTGGACCCTCTTTACAGATGGTGCCTTGAACACAAAGGGGTCCGGACTTGGCATCGTGTTAAAGCCACTGATGGGTAATGTAGTTAGGCAATCTATTAGAACTGTAACATTGACTAACAATAAGGCCGAGTATGAGACCATGATTGTAGGTCTCGAACTGGCTAAATTCCTGGGGGCCAAGGTGATCGAAATTAAGTGTGATTCCCTCATAGTGGTGAATCAAGTCAATGGGAAGTTCGAAGTAAAGGAGGAATCAATGCGAAAATACCTGGATAAACTACAGGTAACACTACATCGATTCAAGGAATGGACCTTGCAACATGTATCCCGGGATTAAAACAGCGAAGCCGATGCTCTAGCTAACTGTTACACCCCATATTCACGTACGTTAGATCATGTCGTAAGTTAGTCAACGTAAATCCAAGAAGAGATTATCTTTGATATGATAAGAAGCTAATCCTATTGGTCTTAAACGATACAAGGGTATGTAAGAGTGGTTAACATGCATTCTCTTATTGTAAGGGGTTATCCGTTTCATCGTAAAATAGGTTGCGGTCGATACATAATAGTTACATCGCTTAAACGATAACGATAGTGTCATTTCTCTTATTATAGACTAAGGAGTCGTGAAATTTGCATAGCTTGAGGTTGGGAAGTATATACAAGGTATATGAGGCTATCCCTTTCCTTCTTTTGCACGACTCCGATCGTATATAATGTAATTAACGAGCTTCAAAAGATACTCTACTCTTAGAAGCTAGCAGTACTTACATTGTTTCCCTTCTCATGGAACGATTGATGTTGATGTTACTTCTCTTATTCTTATGCTATCAATGTTGTTGGTACTTCCTAATTCTTATAAGATTCTTGATGAAGAGTTAATCATAATAACGTGTACGGAGGATATCGACCTTACGTCACTCCGAAAGGTTCAAAATGTGATTCCAATGAGTCCAGCACACATCATATTTATGTATCTATTTTACTCTACCGTGTCGCTCTATAGTTGGTCGGGTACGACACCTATTATGCAACCACTGATAAGTTGCATTTTATCGAGCTCCACGTGGCCGAGTACGATTCTACTAAGCCTTATGATGGTTGGGTACATTTTTATCGAGCCTATTACGGCCGGGTACGATATGATAATGATGATGCCCACAAAGGTGTATGTTTTAAAAGTTTATGTATATATACATATGTATCATGCATGTCATGTCAGTATACGATATGATGATGATGATGCCCACAAAGGCATATGTTTTAAACGTTTATGTATATATATATATGTATGTATCATGTATTTCATGTCAGTAGCCCTCAGAGGTACCCAGATGTTACAGGTTGTATATTCTCTATCCATGTTTTTATTACTGTTCTTACTTATGCTTTCCTGCCTTACATACTCAGTACGTTATTCGTACCGACATCCTTTTTATTTGTAGACGCTGCATGTCGTGCTGTAGGTCCTAATAGACAGATAGCCGAAGCTCCCCCACTATAGTAGGCTGCCCAGTTCAGCAGTTATTGGCGATATCCCTTCTCCGGACTTGCCGTGGTCTTGGTATGCATTTTTGTTATAAATATTATGGGTATGTCGGGGCCTTGTTCCGGCAATGTTGCAGCACTTATGTTCATTTAGAGGCTCATAGACAAGTGTCGACTCATGTATAGTTTGGATTGCCTTGTCGACTGATTTTTGTTGTATAGTCTCTCATGGCAGCTTGTCAGCTCGTACCTAATACATAGCTTCATGACAGCCTTGTCGGCCCATGTTATATATGTTCATGCCATTATCTGTCATTGTTGGTTGTTAAGGATTCATGTCTACCATTTATATTGATCTCATCGACCCTTATAGATAACACGAAAGGTTAGATAAAATGTGCGTTGGTGCTTGGCAGGTATGGCCCGAGTGCCAGTTATGGCCCTCCAATTTGGGTCGTGATAAACTTGGTATCAGATCAAGTCTGTCCTAGGGGTTGTCTATGAGCCGTGTCTAGTAGAGACTAGATTATGGATGTGCAGCGCACCACATTTATAATCAGGAGGCTACATGACATTTAGGGTTGTTACCTTCTTCTTGAATCTAGATCATGCGTAGAGTTGAGTCGTAAGTGTTCGTCTCTAATATTCATCTTGTTTTATTTCAGTGATGACTTCGACTAGGAAGCAAGAGATTAGTAGATGGCATGATACAACTGCAGGAGAGGGTACCGGTTAGGTGCCTCCAGCCAGAGTAGGCCAAAGTGAGGCTCAGAATGAGATATCGTGTCATAACTCATCTACTCCGTCTCCTCCAGAGGATATTAGGAGGCACCCAGCACCTCAAGTTCCACCGTTTGGCACTACAGACTAGGATATGCGGAGTGTGGTGCAGTTGTTGAATAGCTTGGTTGTCGCTCAGGCTCAGAGGCAGAATACTGGAACTGCTGATAAACCAGTTAGTGTGAGAGTTCATGATTTTATTAATCTAGGCCCTCCAGTGTTTACCGGATCATACCCCAAGGAGGACCCGCAGACTTTTATTGATCAAGTTCATCGTACACTGCGGGTTATGCATGTTAGTAATAAGGAGGCAATAGAGTTGGCTTTTTATCGGTTACGGGATTTAGCGGTTTTCTGTATGATAGTTGGGAGATATCCAGGGGTCTAAATGCTCCTCCAACTATGTGGAAGGAATTTTCTGAGGCCTTTCTTCGTCACTACTTGCCAGTTGCGATACGACGAGCTAAAGCTAATAAGTTCTTGAGCCTTCGATAGGGTAATATGAGTGTGCGAGAGTATAGTGTGTAGTTTGATTCTTTAGCAAGGTATGCTCCCCATATGGTGGACGAGATGAGCGATATAGTGCACTTGTTCGTGAACGGGTTGGGACCACATATGATAAATGAGTGCACGACAGCCTCCTTGGTAGAGGGCATGCATATTTCCCATATTCAGGCTTATGCCCAGACATTAGAGGATCGTAAGCGCCAGCAAAGGGCAGATAGGGAGCAGGATAGGGGCCAGCATAAGAGGGAGAGGTTTGCAGGGTATTCTGATGACTTCAGAGGTAGTATCAGGCCCCAGTCTTCGAGGAGTTCGGCGCCACCTGTAGCTAGTGCTCCTCCATAATTTCAAAGGCCTCGGTATGATCGATTTACCTATTCTGGTTCAGGTTACAGTTTGCGAGCATCAGTCTCACAATATCATAGGGATACTAGTCAGATGAGACCCCAATACCTCGTTGTGATCAGTACGACAAGGCCCACTTTGGACTGTGCCATCGAGGTTCCAATGCGTGCTATTCTTGTGGACAGCCTAGCCATATGATGCGAGATTATCCTAACAGATTAGGTGGTAGTATGGCTCAGCCGACTGGATCAGTGTCTGGTTCTTCCTCATTAGTTCGACCTCCAGCACGGGGTTTTCAGCAGTCGACAGGTTATGGTAGTGGCAGAGGTGCAGTGCCGAGTTCGAGTGGTACTCAAAATTAAACTTATGTTGTAGTAGATAGATAGGATCTCGAGTCATCTCCGGGTATTGTTACATGTATATTTTCTATGTTTTCTTATGATGTATATGCGTTGATTGATCCGGGATTTACAATATCATATGTTACACCCTTTGTGGCTAATAAGTTTGGCGTTGAACCTAAATTGATAAGTAAACCACTTGCAGTATCTTCTCCGGTAGGAGATTCTGTGATTGATATAATGGTATATAAAGGTTGCACAGTGATGATTTGTAGTTGTCAAACCATGGCAAATTTATTTGAGTTAGTAATGGTTGATTTCGAGGTTCTAAAGGGAATGGACTGGTTGTCCTCATGCTATGCAAATGTTAATTGTCGTACGAAGATGGTTAGGTTTCAGTTTCTCGGTGAACCCATCATCTAATGGAAGGGGAACATTGCTACGCCAAAAGGTATATTTATTTCCTATCTTAAGGCAAGAAAGATGATCTCAAAAGGTTACATTTATCATCTCGTTCGCGTTAGGGAGGTGGAGGTGAAGCACCTACTCTACAATCAATCCCCGTGGTCAATGAATTTCCAGACATTTTCCCAGATGAACTCCCAAGCCTTCCTCCTGAAAGGGAGATTGAGTTTAGCATTGATGTGTTGCCTGATACTCAACCGATATCTATCCCTCCATACAGGATGGCCCCGGCAGAGTTGCAAGAGTTGAAGGCGCAATTGAAGGATTTGCTGGATAAGGGCTTCATTAGGCCTAGAACTTCACCTTGGGGTGCTCCAGTCTTGTTCGTGTGGAAGAAAGATGGGTCTTTAAGGATGTGTATCAATTATCGACAGTTGAATAAGTTTACAATAAAGAACAAGTATCCACTTCCAAGAATTGATGACCTGTTTGACCAACTCCAGGGTGCCAAGTATTTCTCCAAGATTGACTTGCGTTCAGGGTATCATCAGGTGAGGGTTAAGGAGAAGGATATTCCAAAGACGGCCTTCCGGACAAGATATGGGCATTTTGAGTTCTTGGTGATGTCGTTCGGGCTAACAAATGCCCCAACAGCTTTTATGGATCTCATGAATAGTGTATTCAGGCCCTATCTTGATGTGTTCGTGATCGTATTCATTGATGACATTCTGGTGTATTCTCGTTCGGAGGCGGAACGTGCGGGCCACTTGCGGATAGTATTACAGACCCTTCAGGATCTTAAGTTATATGATAAGCTCTCCAAATGTGAATTTTGGCTAAACTCAGTAGCATTCATTGGCCATGTGATATCTGACGAGGGTATTAGTGTCGACACTCAGAAGATCGATGCAGTGAAGAATTGGCTGAGACCTACAACATCGTCAGAAGTTCGCAGCTTCCTGGGTCTAGCAGGATATTTTAGGTGGTTTGTAGAAGGGTTTTCCTCTATATCAGGACCATTGACTAAGTTTACACAGAAAGCTACCAAGTTCCAGTGGTCTTACGCTTGTGAACGTAGATTTCAGGAGCTAAAGAATCGATTGACATTCGCGCCAGTGCTCGCTCTCCCAGAAGAAACAAAAGGTTATGTGGTATATTGTGATGCCTCAAGTATAGGTTTGGGCTTCGTATTGATACAACATGGGAAGGTGATTGCTTATGCTTCAAGACAATTTAAGAAGCATGAAAATAATTACCCGACTCATGATTTGGAATTGGCTGCAGTAATATATGCTTTGAAGATATGGTGGCACTACTTATCCGACATTCATGTTGACATATACACATAACACAATAGTTTACAATACATCTTCAAGAAGAAGGAGTTGAATTTGAGGCAGCGTAGATGGCTTGAATTACTGAAAGATTACGATGTCGAGATATTGTTCCATCCCGGTAAAGCCAATGTGGTGGCAGACGCTCTCAGTCGTAAGTCAACGGGAAGCTTAGTACATAATGAGGCAGGTATACAGGGGTTGACTAAAGAGCTTCATCATCTAGCCAATATGAGAATCACATTATTAGACTCTGATGATGGAGGTGTTACTATACAGAATACATCAGAATCATCTTTGGTAGCCAAGGTAAAAGCACGGCAATATGAAGATCCTACCTTAGTACGATTGATAGAGAGCATTCAGGAATGTAAAATTATTGCTTTCGATATCAGAGGAGATGGGGCACTAAGATACCAGGGCCGATTATGTGTGCCTAATGTGGCAGGGTTGCGAGAGAAGATTATGATTGAGATTCATCAGTCCCGCTATTCCATCCATCCCGGCTCGACAAAGATGTATCATGACGTTAAGGAGTAGTATTGGTGGGATAACATGAAGAAGTCTATAGCAGAATTTGTAGCCCAATGTCCTAATTGTCAACAAGTAAATATTGAGCATCAAAAACCCGGTGGAATGATTCAGAATATAGAGATTCCCACCTGGAAATGGGAGGCGATTAATATGAACTTCATTATTAGATTACCTCGCTCTTATCATAGGTTTGACTCCATCTGGGTGATAGTTGATCGACTTACAAAATGTGCCCATTTGCTGCCAGTTAAGACAACTTACACAGCTGAAGATTATGTGAAGTTGTATATCAAGGAGATTGTTAGGCTTCATGGTGTGCCGATATCTATTATATCAGATCGAGGAGCTTAATTTACAGCTAACTTTTGGAGGTCTTTTCATAAGGGTTTAGGCACACAAGTGAATCTCAGCATTACATTCCATCCGCAGACTGACGAACAGGCTGAACGTACCATTCAGACACTTAAAGATATGCTACGAGCATGTGTTCTAGATTTCAAGGGGAATTGGGATGACCGTCTGGCACTGATAGAATGCGCCTACAATAATAGCTACCATTTCAGTATTAAAATTGCCCCATACGAGGCACTGTACGGGAGGAGATGTAGATCACTAGTTGGATGGTTCGAAGTCAGTGAGACATAATTATATGGGCCAGATTTGATTCACCAAGCCATTAAGAAGATGAAAGTGATACAAGAGCGACTGATGACGGCACAAAGCAGGCAAAAGTCTTATTTCGATGTCCGACGTCGTGATCTGGAATTTGAGGTTGGTGATTGCATTTTCCTGAAGATCTCACCGATGAAGGGTGTTATGCGTTTTGGGAAGAAGGGTAAGCTGAGTCTGTGGTATATCGGTTTGTACAAAATTCTTCAATGAATTGGACGGGTTTCTTATGAGTTAGAATTGCCATCCGAATTGGAATTTGTTCACCAGGTATTCCATGTATCTATGTTGAGGAAATGTATTGGAGACCCTTCTCGGGTCGTCCCTATCAAAGATGTACAAGTTACAGATGATCTATTATATGAGGAAATGCCAGTGTCTATATTAGATCAACAAGTCTGCAAGCTGAGAACAAAGGATGTAGCTTTCGTCAAAGTATTGTGGAGGAACAAGAATACAGAAGAAATGACATGGGAAGCAGAAGAGGAGATGAAGTCTAAATACCCTTACATGTTCCATATTGAAGATAATGCGGATGCCGGGGGAACGCAGGACGCATTAGAAGGTGAAACGACTCTATGAGGTAAGCAATAGCTTGAGAATACTCTTTCTTAATACAAAATGGTGATATGTAGATAATGTACATATCCATAATGCTTTCTATAGCCTTGTAAGGCCATAGGTTGGGTTTAACTGCTTGAAAGTTTGGATAGTGTCCATTTTATAGAGGAAACACATCCGGAAATTTCCGTCGGAATCCACGATGAGTTAGACTCCCCACAAACCCTTAAATTCGAGGACGAATGTTCCTAAGGGGGGAGGGTGTTACAACCCATATTCGCGTACGTTAGATCATGCCGTAAGTTAGTCAACGTAAATCCGAGAAGATATTATCTTTGAGATGATAAGAAGTTAATCCTATTGGTCTTAAACGATACAAGGGTGTGTAAGAGTGGTTAACAAACATTAGAAGTTAAACGAATCAAGGATGCTGTAACCCATATTTTCGGGTAAATCTAGAGGTGATTAATATTCCCAAGAGGTCGTATTTTAAGTAATTTTAATCATATAATATCCGTATCATAAGTCTTGAAGTCAAGTGAGTTTTGAAACAAAAGTCAACAAACATTGTCGCAACTTACGTTCATAATTTTACTTAAACTTTAGGTCAAATGTTACTAATATTTTCTCCTAATTTAATTAGAATTACGGGGTGATATACCTACCACATAGAATATCTATGAGTCTAGTTTCCAAATAATTAAACCGTTTGTCAATACGATCTTGGAATAGAGAGATATTCGCATTTTCGCGAGACAACGCCAAGCAGCTCTCTATGGGGCCAACATAGGCGGTTGAGACATATGGATATATATAACACGCCTCAACCCCGTTTTAAGACATTCCTTTTCAGTATATTCAGACCTTAGAACTCTAAAAACACTCTCTCAAGGTTCTCTCATGATCCAAGACCAAAACAAAGGGCAAACAACACAAATCAAGTGTCGGGAATCCCGTGGCGCTAGTAAGTTTCTTGTTCTTCTTGTTGTTGCTGATTTTTGTGTTGTTCCAGCTCATGTGGGAGGTTATTTTAAGTGGTTTATTTTCTGTAAAATAATCCCTCAAGTTTTTAATATCAACCCTAGGTTATTTCTAGTCTTCTAAAGTGATTCTAGTGCCGAAAAACCCTAATTGATTGCTAGTTTCGCTTCCTTGTTCTTATGGCAGCATTAGAGGGATATTTCGTGGTCAATTAAGGTCAAATTGGAGTTGTTCTTTCTGTTTAAAGATAAGTAACCTCTTACCCTACATGTATTTAAGATTATCCAAGTTACGGCTAAGTCGTTGAAGCTAGAACTTGTGAGATATATATCGAAAGGCTTGTTAGTAATGTTGTTGGTTGGTGGACTATTTTGTGAGGCTCAATATGATTATTATTGATGTTGTTTGGGCTGTTTTGTGATTGTTTTAACTTGTGGTAAGTCGTATAAATAGGGGAGGTTTTGTCCGTTTCATTGTAAAATAGGTTGCGGTCAATACATAATAGTTACGACGCTTAAATGATAACGATAACGTCATTTCTCTTATTTTAGAATAAGGAGTCGTGACATTTGCATAGCTTGAGATTGGGAATAAATATACAAGGTATGTAAGGCTATCCCTTTCCTTCTTTTGCACGACTCCGATTGTACATAATATAATGAACGAGCTTCCAAAGATACTCCCCTCTTAGAAGCTAGCAGTACATACAATATTTCCCTTCTTATGGAATGATTGATGTTGATGTTACTTATCTTATTATTATGTTATCAATGTTGTTGGTACTTTCTGATTCTTATAAGATTCTTGATGAAGAGTTAATCCTAATAACGTGTATAGAGGATACCTACCTTACGTCACTCCGAATGGTTCAAAATATGATTCCAATGAGTTCAGCACGCATCATATATATGTATCTATTTTACTCTACCGAGTCGCGCTTTAGTCGGCCGGGTATGGCACATATTGTGAAACCACTGATAAGTTGGGTTTTACCGATCTCCACGTGGCCGGGGTATGATTCTACCGAGCCTTATGATGGATGGGTACGTTTTACCGAGCCTATTACGGCCGGGTACGATATGATAATGATGATGCCCACAGAGGCGTATGTTTTAAAAGTTTGTGTGTGTGTATATATATATATATATATCGTATCATGCATTTCATGTCAGTATCCCTCAGAGGTACCCAGATGTTACAGGTTGTATATTCTCTATCCATGTTTACATTACTATTCTTACTTATGCTTTCTTGCCTTACATACTCAGTACTTTATTCGTACTGGCGTCCTTTTTATTTGTGGACATTGCATGTCATGTTGCAGGTCCTAATAGATAGGTAGGCGAAGATGCCCCACCATAGTAGGCTTCCCAGTTCAACGGTTATTGGCGAGATACCTTCTCAACACTTGCCGTGGTCTTGGTATGCATTTTTGTTATAGACATTATGGGTATGTCGGGGTCCTGATCCGGCAATGTTGCAGCACTTATGTTTCTTTAGAGGCTCATAGACATGTTTCGACTCATGTATAGTTTGGATTGCCTTGTCGACTGATTTTTGTTGTATAGTCTCTTATGGCAGTTTGTTAGCTCGTACCTTATACATAGCTTCATGACAGCCTTGTTGGCCCATGTTATATATGATCATGCCATTATCTGTCATTTTTGGTTGTTTAGGATTCATGTCTACCATTTATATTGATCTTGTCAGCCCTTATAGATAGCAAGAAAGATTAGATAAAATGTGCATTGGTGCTCGGCAGGTATGGCCCGAGTGCCAGTCATGGCCCTCCAGTTTGGGTGGTGACACTAACTTGGGATCGTCGATTGATGACGACAAATTCAGCTCGGGAACGGTCGTACAACTCATGAAATCGGTAGTGAAAGAAGGCCTCGCCGAGATAAACTCGACAAGCTTAACCTGGGACTAGATAAATAAGTATTTAGATTACCTGAAGACCGAGAATCTGCCCTCGTACCCTAAAGAATAAAGAGCTCTGCGCACAAAGGCGGCCAGGTTCAGCTTATCCGAAGATAGCACCCTATTCAGGAGAACGTTTGATGGCCCACTCGCCATATGTCTGGGACCGGGAGATAGCAAATATGTCTTGAAGGAAGTTCACGAAGGCACCTGCGGGAACCATTCGGGTGCCGAATCGTTGGTTTGTAAGATAATCAGAGTTGGCTACTACTGGATCAACATGGAGAAAGATACGAAGGAGTTCGTACAAAAATGTGACAGATGTCAGAGGCACGCACCGATGATCCACCAGCCCGGGGAGCTACTGCATTCGGTCTTGTCACCTTGTCCATTCATGAAATGGGGGATGGACATCGTCGATCCCCTGCCATGGGCACCCGGTAAGGTTCAATTTATATTATTTATGGCTGACTATTTTTCTAAATGGGTTGAAGCTCAGGCATTTGAGAAAGTCAGGGAGAAAGAAGTTATTGATTTTATTTGGGACCACATATATGCAGGTTCGGAATGTTGGCCGATATCGTATACGACAACGGGAGGCAGTTCATCGGCAGTAAGGTGAGCAAATATTTTTAGGACCATAAAATCAAATGGATACTATCAACACACTATCACCCCAGTGGCAACGGGCAAGCAGAATCTACAAACAAGACCATACTCCAAAACCTTAAGAAGAGATTGACAGACGCCAAAGGAAAATGGAAGGAAATTTTGCCCGAAGTCCTGTGGGCATATCGTACGACCTCAAAATCTAGTACCGGGGCCACCCCGTTCTTGTTGGTCTACGGTGCCGAAGCGCTAATATCGGTCGAAGTAGGAGAACCGAGTTTCAGGTTCTGATATGCGACCGAAGAGTCAAACGGTGATGCATGACCACGAGCCTGGAACTATTAGATGAGAGGCGCGAGGCCTCCCTCGTTCTATTAGCCGCCCAAAATCAACGGATCGAAAGGTATTACAACCGGAGAGCCAACCTCTGACACTTCAATATCGGGGACTTGGTGTTAAAAAAAGTGACACCGAACACCCGAAACTCGAACGAAGGGAAGCTAGAACCGAATTGGGAAGGTCCATATCAAATTATCAAAATTACCGGCAAAGTATCATACAAACTCGAAGCAGGGAACAATGAGCGACTACCGAACAACTGGAACGTAACTCGCTTAAAACGATACTACTGTTAAGGTACCATTCCATTCATTCTTTTCTTTACATATGTTGCGAATTGGACTAGCACTTTCAGACACCGGCCAAAGAATGATGCAGCTATTAGGCCTGAAAGCACGCGTTGCACTCTTTTTCCATTGAACCGGCTTTGTCACAGTAGATTATGTTAACTTAGAATTGAACACCGGTTATGAATCGGAATCGAGGGTCACATCAACAGTATTCGAGCCCTCTCGACGATCGACCTCGAATACTGGGGGCCATCACCCTCAGATAACGATTTTAGCAAGGAAGGAATTTTTGTGCTTGAACAATCTGGGCTCGACATATAGGATTTATTGTAAGGGTCAAACGGTCAAATAAATTGTGCCCACATAGACCACTTAAGCCATAACACGAAGCTTGTACATATTTACAATCTTGTATATTGCGCACAGAAATGAAAGAAAGTTTCCACCTTGCAATACATATTTTGTCCCTTAAAACTATTACATTTTGTTTCTTAAAGGATATCGAGCCCAAGGGCCGCCTCTATCCGGATCCAAGAGATCACCCACATTTGGAGACTGTCGTCCAAGGCAAACACGGACGGCTCGGACTATCGAAGTCCGGGGGCACAGAAGCCTATTAGACAGAGCCTAAACTTAAAAGGCTACGACCACTCCCGCTTAGGGACTGTCATCCAAGGCAAGTTCGGACGTCTCGGGCTATCAAAGCCCAAAGGTACAAAGCCTATTAGGCAATACCTAAACTTAAAAGGCTACGGCCACCCTAGAAATGGCTCGGAGATGTCCGAAACTCGTAATCAAAACATAAGGCCTTCAAAAATTCCAAATCAGTTCAGAGGCTACCTTGGCAAAATTATAATCTAAAAGCATCTAAACAAGCACTTCGGGGAAAGCTTCCGGTCATACCGAGCCCCCACGAGTCTTTTTTGAACCTCCGAACAAGACCTTAGTACTACGTTTTATTCTGTGCTAAGGCATTTGAAATCTTTGCAATCATAAAGAGGAAACCAAAAGAAACGAATTCAAAAATTGCCAAAGGGAAAAAAGCCTTATATACATTCCAATAAAAGTCTTTACAAAGGCCAACGATAACGGCCTCAACAAAATGAACAAAATACAAATACAAAGCAAAATCCCTAAGGCGCCTAAGCCCGATCATCACCGGTACCCGCCTCATCATCGGGACTATCAGGGTCTTCTCCATCCTCGGGTTCACTGGATCCCTCAGAGCCCTCCTCGTCATCGGGGTTAGCCAGCTTCTTGGCCTCAACCTCGAGCCTTTTCACATCTTCAATCTCGGTTGACTGGTCGAAACCCCAGGCGTGGACCTCCTCGAGTGTTTCCCTTCGGGACTGCCACTTCACGTACTCAACGGTGACTTTCAGGTGGTCCTAGACTGCCTCGGCATCAGCACTTTACTGGGCCACCATCTCCTCAACATCATCCCTGGTTTTTTCCGACACAAACCTCGCTATCTCAAGCTCCTTGCCAAGAGTATCCCATCCAGCAGAGGCCGAGCTCAGCTGAGATTGGAGGTCTTAAATTTGTTGAGCATGTGCTTCGGCCTTTTTTCTCGCCACTCGGAGTTGGATCTCCATCGCCGCCAGCTGCTCCCGGACAATCTCCTTCTCCAAGTTCAATCGGTCCATTTTTCCTTTCCACCGTTCGGTCATGGCCCTGACCTCGTTCATCTCGGCTCGGAGTTGGTCGATCCTATCAACCTTCTACTGGACCTATGATTTTTGGTCGCTAGTCGCTACATCTAACTCGTCATCACTAACTTCAAAGATCTTTACAGGTTCCACCAGGTCGGGATATTCCTTTTGAGCCATATCCAACTCAGCTCGGAGACTCTTGAATACTTCTTCGTGTTGCTCGCTGAAAAGCTTATACATGTCCCTTTTCTCAGCAAGATCTCGGTCTCGAGCTGGTTAACCTCAACCCGGTACCGGAGAAAACTCTCATGATGAAGTACCGAGGCCTACAAAAATATAAAAGAGAAGAGGCATGAGAGATATCAAAAACTAAGTTTAAAGATGGAAAAGTGTAATGACGCCTTACCCGATTCAACGCCTGTTGCGCTTCGTAAAAGCATGACGCATCCACCTCGTTCATTTTTGCATGGTCTTCTTCGGTTACCAGGAACCAGATGTAGCTAGATTCTCCGACGGGTATCCTTCGGGATGGTGATGATAACTGATCGCTTCCGTCCGGGGTCCATGCTCAGGGCGGGGAACAGGTTGATTAATTTTGGGCTCTAGTTCGGCCCGCCGACCTCCGAGGATGAGCCTTTCCTAGGCACCTCTAAATCACCCAATCCGGAGAAGTCTTCCATAGCACTAGAGTACAAACCTTCAAAAACGGAATGGAGGGGGATCATCTGCACCGTGGGCCCCTTCGTTGGATCGCTCCTTCGTCGAACGTAGACTCTGTGAACGAAGGCGACCCCGAAATGTTTATGACACCAGGCGAAGCGGAACCGGCGTCTCGAGAGGTCTCGTCCCTCACCTCTGCACCAGCCTCCTGAACCTAAGAGAGGTTAGCCTCTATTGTTTCCCCCTCGGCTGCCGCCTGCTCTTCGGGGAAAGTTGGCTCGCTGGCCACAAAAACACCGCTTTCCTTGGGATCGTCCCTGAGCCGGAAAAGCGAGTCTGAGTCGGGAGCTGGAGCTCTCCTTCGACTTGCGGACCAACTGTCTCCTCGGCTTTTTCTTCTCTGAGCTCGGGGAACTCGGAGCCCTCTTTCTCTTCTTCTCTCCAACTGTAGCCCTGGGCTGTCCCGGAGAGGAGAGATAAACGGAGCAAGAGGCGTGATGACAAGTGACCGCAATCGAGGCAAGGATCCCCTCGAGCCGAGATCCGGGAAAAGTGCCCAGACTCGGGAGTATCGGGAGTATCGGGGCCATGACCCCGGGTTCGATTCGAATCCCAAAGGCCTTGGAGAGCACTACCAGGCAATCGAGCACGACCAACTATCTCGGCACGTATCGGCAGGAATCCGATGATTGGTTAAACGGAAGATTTTTACCATTTATGGAATAGTATTTAGAGTAGGACTCCCCTGCTATATAAAGTGGGGTCTGATTATTCATTAAAGAGACGGTAATATGCATATCAAGGCAATATACTATTATTTTCTCTGTTATTCAAAGTTCTCACTTTTTTCATAAGTGCTTACTTGTTGTGAGTCCGGGATCGAGGGCAGATATTTCATTAAGGTTGTTGTTGAGTCTGGAATCTTCCCCCTCCCCCCCCCCCCAGCGGTTTGACAATTTCTTACGTCCTCTACCTGTTTAATCTAACGCAATTTATCGTTTGTATCGAATTAATACATGTATCCTTAAAACCATTTTTTAGGGTAAACAGTATTTCTATGAATTTAACCGAAGAAACCCCACTTTGCATGGCAGCTGAGTCTGGTTTCCGTTGTGCTTTGCTTGAGATCTTAGAATCCTGCAATGGACACCAGCTTTACATGCAAGAATAATTTCTGGATTTACAGGTTAGTATTCATATCTAAGACTAAAGACAAATTGTGAATGTGAATTTACTCCTTTATCCACAAGCTTCCTCAAAATTCTTTGGAAGACGAAGGTAACGAGGTTAGTTGAATGCATGCTCTTACAACATGCCATATAGTTAAGTTAGGTAATAATTAATTTCTTTTTGAATTTTAACTTTTTAAAAAATTAAATTATACATTATATGTTGTTAATATTTAGTTATTTCTTTTGAATTTGAATTTAAGTATACTTAACTACTTTGTTTTACGGAAATAATAATTTATATATATTGAAAATTATTTATTCTGAAACCTATTCTATTTTAAATTGAAAAAATTTAAAATTATTTTAAAATAGATAAACAAAAAAATACACTTCAAATTAGGGAGTACTTTCTTCAAAACATAGTAGTCTATATCTATAAAAAAAAAATTACCAATACAAAATTTAAACATACTTAATTACTTTTTGAATTTAAATTTTAAAAAAATGTAAATTATATATTATATGTTGTTAATAATTAGTTTCTCCTTTTGAATTTGAATTTAAACATACTTAATTACCTTTTTTACAGAAACAATAATTTTTATATATTAAAAACTACTTATTCTGAAACCAATTCTATTTTAAATTAGGAAGTTTCCAACACATAATATAACTTCATATCTATTTGTATATAATACGAGAACCAAAACAATTATATGACTTCAAGTAGCACAATCATAAGATAACAAGTGTAGATTTTTAGGATAAAGTTTCAACAAAGCTGGAGTTTTAAAATTATTTTAAAATAAATAAACAAAAAAAGTCACTTTATTGGGGCGTAGTTTCTTCCTAATATGATAGTCTATATCTATAAAAAAAAATTGTCAATTCAAACTGCGAATATTTTTTTTTTTGATAATTTTTTTTCCTCCAAATTTAAATATAAAAATATTATTCGAATTTACATATAAAAATATTTGAGTTGAGATCAAAGAAAAGTTCATTTGCTTATAGTAAATAAAAAAAAATAGCAATTATTAAGAATAACGGTAGAATTTTGACAAAATAGTAAAAGTACTTATCTGTTTATATTTTTAAAAAATTTAAAATTATAATTTAATTTAGATATAATAGTTTTTCGATTATATGTAAAATTCAAAATGAATATAACTAAAGAATTTTGAACAATAAAAAGATAAATTATAAATTAAAATAATTAATATTCTTTAATATTGATCGTGCATCGCGCGGGTTCTAATACTAGTTATATCTTTAAAGTTATGGGTTCATAGCTACCATTTGATGCATTATTAATGAATATTTACACATAAATTATGCTCCGTACCAAAAGTACGGGGTTCAGATGAACCCGGTACCATAAGGCTAGATACGCCCGTGCATATAGTCCCTTCAATGGCCTTAAGGATCAAAGTGTTCTTGGCAACTATAAGCTTAGTACTTTATGGGAGCTGGATCCTGAGTTTTTGGAATTGCTTTACAGTGAACCTCTTGTAGCTGATACCAGCCAAAATGTGACAATTTTGTAGTTCAATTTTAAGCTCTTCTTTGTATTTTTTTTTATTGGGGGGGGGGGGGGGTAGTCACCTTTCTTAAAGTTTGTCCATTAGGGAAAATTCAGAGTGCATTTGGGGGGAAGATGTTTCATCTTGAAAAATGATTCCTCGAATTATTAGTTAGTGTTTGGTTTGATACAAAAGTTGGTGAGATATGGTAATCCTAGAGAAGGTATGGTGACATTTTTACAAAATATCTGTTATATCTTGCAAGGTTGATAAGTGTTATTTTTGAAATACTAAGTGATAGTAAGAGTTAAGATATAGTAAGTTTAAAGAAAAATGATTTCAAGCTCATAAGTGAGGAGGGAAGTCATCTTTCCACTTGGTAGAAACGTTTTTCTTGGAGAAGCATTTTTCACAATTCATGGTAGCAAAAATTTCACTGCGTTTCTTTTTATTTTACATTAGCAAGGTTTGGCTTTACACAAACCTCGAATTGTTTTTATTTTACATTAGGATTACATTAGCAAGGTTTGGCTTTACACAAACTTCAAACATGTTTGGCAAGAGTAGATTCAATGACAGCATGAGCTATGGGGTGATAACAATCACAAGCTTCCGAGAATACCCTTCTAGCGAAAGCTGTGTCTTCTTCCTTCCCAGGACCTTCACCTTGTACGAGTGCAGTGTAGAGCGGACGAAGGTACAATATCCTGCCAACTTCTTTCAGAGTTTTTTCTACCACAACATAGTATTCTCTACACCTTGCTGTAATGGCCATCTGAAGAAAAGCTACCTTCACCTCATAATTGTTTGACTCAGAAAGATGATAGACAGCATCTAATGCTCTGACCTGAAAATAGCACAAAGTGACTTAGACGAACAACAATTTTCCTTTTCAGAATAGGGGTGGGTTTCAAGCAATGTCTTAAAGGCAAGACATTTTCCTAGCAGTGAGGTACGGGTGCAAAACCATCAACTAAATCATGGGGACATGTACAAGCACAGAAGAGAAGCAGCACAATCCTATGGTGCATGCGTTCGAATCGACTGACGACATGCATAAACAAACATTTTAATCAATTTGCCTGCAGCTTAAATTTGTAGAAACAAAAATTTTAGTTGTAAAATGAGATAGGCTGTAGTCAAGCACCAAGACCAGCAAGAGAGAATAAACTCATCATATTAGAGATCCACAGGTAAAATGAATTTACAAAAGGAGGAACATATATGGACATGGTATATGTACATATTTTTCTATGGTGTATCCAAGAAATGTGTGTATATATGTACATATAGGTGTGTGACCACAAATAACAATCAACTAATAACAGATAGCGGATTCAGCACTGTAAAAGTAAAAAAAGTTTTCACAATGTTAAATCAGATTTATCACTAGAAAATAAGGAAAAAGCACACACGTCATCAAATGGGAAAAGAAATAATTTGCTAATTTACTGAGGGAAACTTCTCATTAAATGGCCAGTTACTACCTGAGATGCTTCAACAGATTTAGGCAGGTTCTCGAGGTAAAGCTCCCATTCCTGTCCTTTCCAGTCAGCAACTTCATCCTCTCTTGGCGTCCTACCTAGCTTGAACTCATTAGCGAGTGAAACAATCTTTGAATAGATGTTAGAAACTGGTTCTATGGCATCTGGAGGGATCCCTGTGCCTTCGGTCCAAAGTTTCAAATCAATCTTGTTCTCTATTCCAGGGACATTAACTTTAAGGAAATTGAGAAACATATCGGTGTCAATAGATTGAAACTTGAAGGTAGCAATATACTTCTTCAGAAATTCATCAAAAGCAGGTCTTCCAACCTGAGAAATGAAAGTGGACGAAAAGTTAAGTTCGTTCTTGCAAGTAGAAAGTAGAATACCTCCTAGACTAGATGATCTACCAACCTGTCTCTCAATGCGCTGTAAAAACTGGAAGCCTTTTTCATACGGAACTACAGAGCACACATCATCCGGGTCGACACCTGCCTGATTTGTCTTTAACTTGGTGAACTCCATGTTATCCTTGAATCTTTCCATTTCCTTAACAAGTCCCTTCCAACCAATTCCAATATTTAATGAAGCTATTTCCTCGCCTTGCACAGCCTCAACAATTCTTCGCTCTGCATATGTTGTAAAACCCTTCAAACACCAGAATCAGTCTAACTTATTACATTGTTAATTATTGAAAGAAAGACGGAAAGAAAGAAAGAAAGAATCCCTTTTTTCTATAACAAACTTAATAGGACTGCCATCAGAACATTCATTCAGTTAATCATAGTACATGCCTAAGTTTGAGTTTGCAGACAAAAGCTAATACAAGCATTGGACTTAATTTCTTCCCCTGTCGTTATAGTGAAATCATATTTCACACTCTAATCCACGATTCATATGAAAGAACAAAAGTACTATGTCTATCTCCACAACCTAACAGAAGAAGCATCTTTTGCGTTATTTCAAAAACAAGCTAATAAACCTTCACGCGAAAAAAAACAATAAGGAAAAGATATGGCGTCATGTCATAGTTGCAACATTGCAGATCTTGCAAGTTCATTTCCCAAACAGTGCTTTAGAAGGCTATGGTCTAAGGTGGAGTTTTTAAAGTGATGGAACACGAAGGTCAAGGAACTCCAAATGTGAATAGAGCCAAAACAAAAATGACTAACGGCGTTCAATAGAAGAATTCACTTAGTGTCGTCTCTATCAGACTCTTCAACCTATAGGCTACCCCCCTCAAGGGCTTTCTATTGGTGTAAATGTTTAGTCAGAGAATAGAAAAGACAACTAATTAAAACCAGGGAAGTCCATTAGGATGCTAAAGATTGTATTTTAACAGTTTAACTATCCTATATATAAATAAAGCATTTTCCTATACTCTTAATGTTTTATTTTCAAGTGCTTAACACAATAAGCTATAGTACCTCATTCAACCAAAAGTGGTCGTTGTTTTTGTTCGTGATCAAGTTCCCTGTCCAGCTATGAGCAAGTTCGTGAGCCACCACCTGCGATCCGCTAGCGTCCCCCTTGATCACAGTGGGAGTCAGGAAAACCATCCTCGGATTCTCCATTCCGCCTAAAGGAAAACTCGGAGGCAACACCAAAAGATCAAACCTTTCCCATTCATAAGGTCCAAAAAGCTTCTCCCCAACCTGAATTATCTCTTCTGTGCCAGCAAACTCCTTAGCAGCAGCATCCAATACCTCATTAACAGCCTCAGCATACACCCTTGTCCTGGATCCCACCTCCCTGAAACCCAACTCTCCTACAGCAAATGCAAACAAATAGGGAGGAATAGGCTGTTCCATCACAAACTCCTCCACCACCCTATCATCCCCACACCACACTGAATCCTCACAGACCCCTTGCGCCTCGGAGGGAAGTGGATCCCGCCTCTCCACGTGTCTGGCTGCCATAACAGCGGACAACTGACGCGGAATGTTCAACTTCGCTGCGTACTTGACACGCGCAGCGGGTGTGTCCTGACAAGGAAAGATGGAACGGGCGTGAATGGGCTGGCAATGGGTGTAGACATAAGGGTGAGTCTTGTTAAAAGTTTGAGGAGGGGAAAGCCACTGAAGGGCAGAACTCGAAGGGCTAGTTTTGGAAAGAATCAAGACTCGGGTTTGGCTAGAAAGCAAAACGGTGAGTGACTGTCCAAGAATTGAGGAATCAGGAGAGAGGGAGAAAGGGAGTGGGGAAAGGGAAAGTGGGTCAAGCACAGAGGAGACAGAGAGAGAGCGAGTGTCGAGAGTGAGGGGTCCGATGTATGGGGTGGGGAGGGAGAGAAGAGTGGCAGAGGAAATAGTGGAAGATGGAAAATCGAAGTAGAAAGTGAGGGAGATATGAGTAGTGAGTGGGTGTGTTGAATCAGTGAAGGAATGTGGATCAATGGGTGCCATGGAACTTGAACAGAAATGAAGGTTTTTGCAACGCTAACTCAGAGAGTATGAATTATCATCACAGAAAAAGAGTGGGAGTTTGACTTCTGCTTTTAATTTTGATAGTAGCGTGAGAATATATGTAGGAGTGGGAAGAAGAATGATACAGACAAGAACAATATGGAAAATCATGTCACCTTCTTCCTAATTTGCCATTAATTTTTGTCTCCTGCTCCAAAAGGCGTTTAGATGACTAAAGAAATTACCCACTAAACCACTTTACTTTGAAAACTAACTTAAACAGATTCTTTAAAACTTTACGTACATTATTACTTATTAGCATGGGCAAAGTTTTCTTCTTTTTCAATGGTATTTCATTTCTATGAATAAATAGTACACATCTGTGCGGGGGGCGGCCTGAGCTTTAGGCCAAAAAAATTAAGTGCCCCAAAATTACTATTTCTATATATATATATATATATATATATATATATATATATATATATATATATATATATATAGTAGTATATTATTTATATAATTATCTTTTATTATTAATAAATTTATTTCTTTATTGCCATATTAATTTTTAATAACTCGATTTCTTCCTCTAATTAATATAACTAAAATAGTTTTCTGTCAATTATATTTTACTTTTTTACTTAATTATATTTCTCTATTCATTTGTTGGTCATGTAACTATATCTAATAATCTAACTTATTATTTATTTTTCTTACTTAAATTATACTCCCTCCGTCTCAATTTATATGAAAGTGTTTGACTGGACATGGAATTTATGAAATAAAGGAAGACTTTTGAAACTTGTAATCTTAAATAAATCATAGAAATTTGTGGGTTAGAAATCATCTCATTAATGGTAAAAAGAAAAATCTAAAGTTGAATTGTTACCAAATATAGAAAGAGACTTACTAAAAAAAGGAGTCACTTAAGTTGGGACGGAGGAAGTATGTTTTCTGCGTTCTCCCATTTCAGTTGTGATGCAATCAACAATAAATTCATTTAATTTTCTGTACTTTATAAAACTAAGTTCTCATTTTTTTTAATTCCACATCATCACTTATCTAATTTTAAAAAAAATAATATTCATTAAATTATATATATATTAAGGCCTCTTATTAAGGCTTTGCTTTAGGCCTCAGATGATGTTTGGCCGCCTTTGTTACGTCTACAAACTTATGCATTTAAAATTTCGTACATGCAAATGCTAGTAAAGAATAAGGCTAAAGTTATAGAAGGAGTTAAATATGCTATTGGTGCTCTAGATGGGCAGGTTACATTATATGTACTCCATTATCTTTTTGTTCTATGGTGATAAACTCAATTTCCATTTATATGTTCTACTTTATTTTGCTTCCCATCCGTATGTGTATTCTATTTGTCTTTTTGTTTTATTATGAATTTCATTTTCTCTTTAGGTGCTCTATTTATTCTGCATATTGATGTTGATTTTTAACTCTATTAAAGAAGCCCAATGATATTACCAGCTTCTCATAAAGAGTCCTTTATAATATTTGCTTCTTTGCATGTGTCAATTGATTGATACAGAGCCTATTTGACCAGCTTTTGGAAAGAAAAAAAAAATATTTTTGAATAAAAGCAAAAGCAATTTTTAAGAAGCAAAAAAGCGAAACTTTTTCCCAAAATCATTTTTTTGAAAAATTACTTATTAAAAACTTGATCAAACACTAGTTACTAATCAAAAGTATGTTTCTGAAAAATATTTTTTAAAATAAGCTAATTTTAGAAATTTGACCAAGTAAGCTAGCTATAAATACTTACATATTTCTTCTTAATTATTAGTATAAACTTGTATTGCACTGAGGGGGAAGGAAAAGGTGAGATGTGACAATTGAAACTGTAAAGACATTCATTGATAATTTGATACCACCAAAATATAAGTCAAGGTAGTTAGGCTGTTACTCCTGAGTATTCTTGTATAACATAAAAAGGAAAAACAGAAAAGCCGTATCTAACCTAAACTAAAAAGCTTATAACCAATGTCCTAGTATTGTAGGGTTCACTTTTCAACTTATTGTTGCCGCCACATGAAAGAAAAATCCTATCAGGAATATGTCTTACTATGTAGATAGCTTGATTTGATTGGTTTTTTGAGTTTCAAAGTTTAATCTACATGTCATTGTAGAATCTACAATAGTTGCCTTCTTATCATCTGCCTTTGTTTGTCCATCATATATATGTTTTTCTTAGAAGATGGTCTCTTATGCACAAAATGCTTGTACCATGCTTTGAATCCAGCTTTAAATTACAGGTAGAAGAAATATAAGATAAGAGAAACAGAAAATCAGGAAAATGGGGCTAACAAAGAGCTAGTACCATGAAGGAAGAATCTTCTGTCAAAATAATTTTCCATTTCCAACCCACGCTATTTTCTACTATTATCAATAAAAGTGATGTAAAACGAATATACCAAAAGTACTGACTACTGAGTTCAGAAGAGAGGGGGCTAATTAACATACTAAAAATAATGTTAGACCTAATGACAAATTACTGTTTGAGTTACTTTTAACAAACTTCAACTTGAAAATCACAAACATTTATGAGCAAAGGCAACATGGCAGCAAGTCAGAAAACAAAATTGACAATGCTGCTAACTAGACTCTCTCTTCAAAATGAAATCCACTGCCTCTTCAACAGTGTCGACCACCTGCAGAAGCAGCAAAGAAAAATGAGTCGATGCTTATGCATGAAAAAACGTTGGAAGATTAGGACGATTCACGTTCAAGCCTCTCTAAAGAGATTCAAACGAAAACTCGTTTCATAGATAAAATGGAAATTTCTCTCAGGGAGGGCCAAAGGAAAAAAAAAAGAGTTAATTCTATGAAATAGACTTTTCTCCTACCGGTAAAATGATGTTGGGCGGCTTCAAAGGTCATGTAAATCACTCACTAGAGTGGAAAACTAATGCGACGTTTGATTGGAGCTAAAAGAGGAATGATGGGTGAAGAAGTATTGAAGGTGAGGAGGTGAGATCTAGTAAAAAGAGGCAAGTAAAAAAGAAACAATCGGAATCATTTTCAGTCCCTCTGAAGTTGGTTGTTCAGGGAAATTATCTCTTTTAATTGTTCCATCCTTACCAAAATACAAAAAGTAAAACCAAAAGTAATAATTACATCAGAAAGATTGATTACTTAGGGGCGTGGGGGTTTTGAAAATTGAACCACAAGAATTGATAATGAGCAATGGAACTTTCAAAATTGAAGTACAAGAATTGATAATGAGCAAGGGAACTTATGCATCAGTACAGAATAGACAAACTTACTAGATCAGCAGGAAATTCTGCATGATTTCCTCTTTCTTTGAAAACACCAGTCCTCGTCAAAATTAAAAACCAAGGATACCCTGCCTAAAATTATACAGTATGCTCATTACAATCATATGGACAATAACTTCAAGATAGTGATGATCTGAAGCAATCTGTCTATAGAGGGCGCGAAGGAATCATGTTAACGAGCAACAAACCTGCCGTGCACCTTTTACGTCGACAAATGGATTGTCACCAATCATGTACAGAGTTCTGAAAGCATGTATAGCATCTTTATCACCAGAAAGGTCATTACTTTGATGAGAGAGTTGAAGATTTCTCAATATGGCACCAGCATTTTGGAAAACATAACTGTCATATTTCAGGAAATTGTGGCCAAGAAAGAGCTAGTACAATGAAAGAAGAATCTTCTGTCAAAAATATTTTCCATCTCTTCCATTTCGAACCTACACTATTTTTTACTGTCAATAATAAATGAGTATTATGTAAAATGACTACTACAACAGTACTGAGATCAGAAGAGCGGGAGCTAGCAATGCAGCAGTTCAAGTTAGCTAACATGCTAAAAATAATATTAGACCTAATGACAAATTACTGTTTGAGTCACTTTTAACAAACTTCAACTTGAAAATCAAAAACATCTATGAGCAAAGGCAACATGGCAGCAAGTCAGAAAACAAAATTGACAATGCTGCTAACTAGACTCTCTCTTCAAAATGAAATCCACTGCCTCTTCAATAGTGTCGACCACCTGCAGAAGCAGCAATGAAAAATGAGTCGATGCTTATTCATGAAAAAACGTTGGAAGATTAGGACGATTCACGTTCAAGCCTCTCTCAAGAGAGTCAAACGAAAACTTGATTCACAGATAAAATGAAAATTTCTCTCAGGGAGGGCCAAAGGAAAAAAAGGAGTTAATTCTACGAAATAGACTTTTCTCCTACTGGGAGAATGATGTTGGGGGACTTCAGAGGTCATGATGTAAATCATTCACTAGAGTGGAAAACTAATGCGACGTTTGATTGGAGCTAAAAGAGAGATGGTGGGTGAAGAAGTATTGAAGGTAAGGAGGTGAGATCTAGTAAAAAGAGGCAAGTAAAAAAGAAACATTCAGAATCATTTTCAGTCCCTCTGAAGTTGGTTGTTCAGGGAAATTATCTCTTTTAATTGTTCCATCCTTACCAAAATACAAATAGTAAAACCAAAAGTAATAATTATATTAGAAAGATTGATTACTTAGGGGCGTGGGGGTTTTGAAAATTGAATCACAAGAATTGATAATGAGCAATGGAACTTTCAAAATTGAAGCACAAGAATTGATAATGAGCAAGGGAACTTATGCATCGGTACAGAATAGATAAACTTATTAGATCAGCAGGAAATTCTGCATGATTTCCTCTTTCTTTGAAAACACCAGTCCTCGTCAAAATTGAAAACCAAGGATGCCCTGCCTAAAATTGAACAGTATGCTTGTTACAATCTTATGGACAATAACTTCAAGATAGTGATGATCTGAAGCAATCTGTCTGTAGAGGGCGCGAAGGAATCATGTTAACGAGCAACAAACCTGCCGTGCACCTTTTACGTCGACAAATGGATTGTCACCAATCATGTACAGAGTTCTGAAAGCATGTATAGCATCTTTATCACCAGAAAGGTCATTACTTTGACGAGAGAGTTGAAGATTTCTCAATATGGCACCAGCATTTTGGAAAACATAACTGTCACATTTCAGGAAATTGTGGCCAAGAAAGAGCTAGTACAATGAAAGAAGAATCTTCTGTCAAAATAATCTTCCATCTCTTTCATTTCGAACCTACGCTATTTTCTACTGTCAATAATAAATAAGTATTATGTAAAATGACTACTACAACAGTACTGAGATCAGAAGAGCGGGAGCTAGCAATACAGCAGTTCAAGTTAGCTAACATGCTAAAAATAATGTTAGACCTGATGACAAATTACTGTTTGATTTACTTTTAACAAACTTCAACTTGAAAATCACAAACATCCATGAGCAAAGGCAACATGGCAGCAAGTCAGAAAACAAAATTGACAATGCTGCTAACTAGACTCTCTCTTCAAAATGAAATCCACTGCCTCTTCAACAGTGTCGATCACCCGCAGAAGCAGCAAAGAAAAATGAGTCGATGCTTATGCATGGAAAAACGTTGGAAGATTAGGACGATTCACGTTCAAGCCTCTCTCAAGAGATTCAAACGAAAACTCGGTTCATAGATAAAATGGAAATTTCTCTCAGGGAGGGCCAAAGGAAAAAAAAAAGAGTTAATTCTATGAAATAGACTTTTCTCCTACCGGTAAAATGATGTTGGGTGGCTTCAAAGGTCATGTAAATCACTCACTAGAGTGGAAAACTAATGCGACGTTTGATTGGAGCTAAAAGAGGAATGGTGGGTGAAGAAGTCTGGAAAGTGGGGAGGTGAGATCTAGTAAAAAGAGGCAAGTAAAAAAGAAACATTCGGAATCATTTTCAGTCCCTCTGAAGTTGGTTGTTCAGGGAAATTATCTCTTTTAATTGTTCCATCCTTACCAAAATACAAAAAGTAAAACCAAAAGTAATAATTACATCAGAAAGATTGATTACTTAGGGGCGTGGGGGTTTTGAAAATTGAACCACAAGAATTGATAATGAGCAATGGAACTTTCAAAATTGAAGCACAAGAATTGATAATGAGCAAGGGAACTTATGCGTCAGTACAGAATAGACAAACTTACTAGATCAGCAGGAAATTCTGCATGATTTCCTCTTTCTTTGAAAACACCAGTCCTCGTCAAAATTGAAAACCAAGGATGCCCTGCCTAAAATTGAACAGTATGCTCGTTACAATCTTATGGACAATAACTTCAAGATAGTGATGATCTGAAGCAATCTGTCTGTAGAGGGCGCGAAGGAATCATGTTAACGAGCAACAAACCTGCCGTGCACCTTTTACGTCGACAAATGGATTATCACCAATCATGTACAGAGTTCTGAAAGCATGTATAGCATCTTTATCACCAGAAAGGTCATTACTTTGACGAGAGAGTTGAAGATTTCTCAATATGGCACCAGCATTTTGGAAAACATAACTGTCACATTTCAGGAAATTGTGGCCAAGAAAGAGCTAGTACAATGAAAGAAGAATCTTCTGTCAAAATAATCTTCCATCTCTTCCATTTCGAACCTACGCTATTTTCTACTGTCAATAATAAATGAGTATTATGTAAAATGACTACTACAACAGTACTGAGATCAGAAGAGCGGGAGCTAGCAATACAACAGTTCAAGTTAGCTAACATGCTAAAAATAATGTTAGACCTGATGACAAATTACTGTTTGAGTTAATTTTAACAAACTTCAACTTGAAAATCACAAACATCCATGAGCAAAGGCAACATGGCAGCAAGTCAGAAAACAAAATTGACAATGCTGCTAACTAGACTCTCTCTTCAAAATGAAATCCACTGCCTCTTCAACAGTGTCGACCACCTGCAGAAGCTGCAAAGAAAAATGAGTCGATGGTTATGCATGAAAAAACATTGGAATATTAGGACGATTCACGTTCAAGCCTCTCTCAAGAGATTCAAACAAAAACTCTGTTCATAGATAAAATGGAAATTTCTCTCAGGGAGGGCCAAAGAAAAAAAAAGAGTTAATTCTATGAAATAGACTTTTCTCCTACAGGTAAAATGATGTTGGGCGGCTTCAAAGGTCATGTAAATCACTCACTAGAGTGGAAAACTAATGCGACGTTTGATTGGAGCTAAAAGAGGAATGGTGGGTGAAGAAGTATTGAAGGCGAGGAAGTGAGATTTAGTAAAAAGAGGCAAGTAAAAAAGAAACATTCGGAATCATTTTCAGTCCCTCTGAAGTTGGTTGTTCAGGGAAATTATCTCTTTTAATTGTTCCATCCTTACCAAAATAGAAATAGTAAAACCAAAAGTAATAATTACATTAGAAAGATTGATTACTTAGGGGCGTGGGGGTTTTGAAAATTGAATTACAAGAATTGATAATGATCAATGGAATGTTCAAAATTGAAGCACAAGAATTGATAATGAGCAAGGGAACTTATGCATCAGTACAGAATAGACAAACTTACTAGATCAGCAGGAAATTCTGCATGATTTCCTCTTTCTTTGAAAACACCAGTCCTCGTCAAAATTGAAAACCAAGGATGCCCTGCCTAAAATTGAACAGTATGCTCGTTACAATCTTATGGACAATAACTTCAAGATAGTGATGATCTGAAGCAATCTGTCTGCAGAGGGCGCGAAGGAATCATGTTAACGAGCAACAAACCTGCCGTGCACCTTTTATGTCGACAAATGGATTGTCACCAATCATGTACAGAGTTCTGAAAGCATGTATAGCATCTTTATCACCAGAAAGGTCATTACTTTGACGAGAGAGTTGAAGATTTCTCAATATGGCACCAGCATTTTGGAAAACATAACTGTCACATTTCAGGAAATTGTGGTCAAGAAAGAGCTAGTACAATGAAAGAAGAATCTTCTGTCAAAATAATCTTCCATCTCTTCCATTTCGAACCTATGCTATTTCCTACTGTCAATAATAAATGAGTATTATGTAAAAATACTACTATAACAGTACTGAGATCAGAAGAGCGAGAGCTAGCAATACAGCAGTTCAAGTTAGCTATCATGCTAAAAATAATGTTAGACCTGATGACAAATTACTATTTGAGTTACTTTTAACAAACTTCAACTTGAAAATCACAAACATCTATGAGCAAAGGCAACATGGCAGCAAGTCAGAAAACAAAATTGACAATGTTGCTAACTAGACTCTCTCTTCAAATGGAAAAAAAAGAGTTAATTCTATGTAATAGACTTTTCTCTTATCGGTAAAATGATGTTGGGCGGCTTCAAAGGTCATGTAAATCACTCACTAGAGTGGAAAACTAATGCGACGTTTGATTGGAGCTCAAAGAGGAATGGTGGGTGAAGAAGTATTGAAGTTGAGGAGGTGAGATCTAGTAAAAAGAGGCAAGTAAAAAAGAAACATTCGGAATCATTTTCAGTCCCTCTGAAGTTGGTTGTTCAGGGAAATTATCTCTTTTAATTGTTCCATCCTTACCAAAATACAAAAAGTAAAACCAAAAGTAATAATTACATCAGAAAGATTGATTACTTAGGGGCGTGGGGGTTTTGAAAATTGAACCACAAGAATTGATAATGAGCAATGGAACTTTCAAAATTGAAGCACAAGAATTGATAATGAGCAAGGGAACTTATGCGTCAGTACAGAATAGACAAACTTACTAGATCAGCAGGAAATTCTGCATGATTTCCTCTTTCTTTGAAAACACCAGTCCTCGTCAAAATTGAAAACCAAGGATGCCCTGCCTAAAATTGAACAGTATGCTCGTTACAATCTTATGGACAATAACTTCAAGATAGTGATGATCTGAAGCAATCTGTCTGTAGAGGGCGCGAAGGAATCATGTTAACGAGCAACAAACCTGCCGTGCACCTTTTACGTCGACAAATGGATTGTCACCAATCATGTACAGAGTTCTGAAAGCATGTATAGCATCTTTATCACCAGAAAGGTCATTACTTTGACGAGAGAGTTGAAGATTTCTCAATATGGCACCAGCATTTTGGAAAACATAACTGTCACATTTCAGGAAATTGTGGCCAAGAAAGAGCTAGTACAATGAAAGAAGAATCTTCTGTCAAAATAATCTTCCATCTCTTCCATTTCGAACCTACGCTATTTTCTACTGTCAATAATAAATGAGTATTATGTAAAATGACTACTACAACAGTACTGAGATCAGAAGAGCGGGAGCTAGCAATACAGTAGTTCAAGTTAGCTAACATGCTAAAAATAATGTTAGACCTGATGACAAATTACTGTTTGAGTTACTTTTAACAAACTTCAACTTGAAAATCACAAACATCTATGAGCAAAGGCAACATGGCAGCAAGTCAGAAAATAAAATTGACAATGCTGCTAACTAGACTCTCTCTTCAAAATGAAATCCACTGCCTCTTCAACAGTGTCGACCACCTGCAGAAGCAGCAAAGAAAAATGAGTCGATGCTTATGCATGAAAAAATGTTGGAAGATTAGGACGATTCACGTTCAAGCCTCTCTCAAGAGAGTCAAACGAAAACTCGATTCACAGATAAAATGGAAATTTCTCTCAGGGATGGCCAAAGGAAAAAAAGAGTTAATTCTATGAAATAGACTTTTCTCCTACCGGTAAAATGATGTTGGGCGGCTTCAAAGGTCATGTAAATCACTCACTAGAGTGGAAAACTAATGCGACGTTTGATTGGAGCTAAAAGAGGAATGGTGGGTGAAGAAGTATTGAAGGTGAGGAGGTGAGATCTAGTAAAAAGAGGCAAGTAAAAATGAAACATTCGGAATCATTTGCAGTCCCTCTGAAGTTGGTTGTTCAGGGAAATTATCTCTTTTAATTGTTCCATTCTTACCAAAATACAAAAAGTAAAACCAAAAGTAATAATTACATTAGAAAGATTGATTACTTAGGGGCGTGGGGGGTTTTGAAAATTGAACCACAAGAATTGATAATGAACAATGAAACTTTCAAAATTGAAGCACAAGAATTGATAATGAGCAAGGGAACTTATGCATCATTACAGAATAGACAAACTTACTAGATCAGCAGGAAATTCTGCATGATTTCCTCTTTCTTTGAAAACACCAGTCCTCGTCAAAATTGAAAACCAAGGATGCCCTGCCTAAAATTGAACAATATGCTCGTTACAATCATATGGACAATAACTTCAAGATAGTGATGATCTGAAGCAATCTGTCTGTAGAAGGCGCGAAGGAATCATGTTAACGAGCACAAAACCTGCCGTGCAACTTTTACGTCGACAAATGGATTGTCACCAATCATGTACAGAGTTTTGAAAGCATGTATAGCATCTTTATCACCAGAAAGGTCATTACTTTGACGAGAGAGTTGAGGATTTCTCAATATGGCACCAGCATTTTGGAAAACATAACTGTCACATTTCAGGAAATTGTGGCCAAGAAAGAGCTAGTACAATGAAAGAAGAATCTTCTGTCAAAATAATCTTCCATCTCTTCCATTTCGAACCTACGCTATTTTCTACTGTCAATAATAAATGAGTATTATGTAAAATGACTACTACAACAGTACTGAGATCAGAAGAGCGGGAGCTAGCAATACAACAGTTCAAGTTAGCTAACATGCGAAAAATAATGTTAGACCTGATGACAAATTACTGTTTGAGTTACTTTTAACAAACTTCAACTTGAAAATCACAAACATCTATGAGCAAAGGCAACATGGCAGCAAGTCAGAAAATAAAATTAAAAATGCTGCTAACTAGTCTCTCTCTTCAAAATGAAATCCACTGCCTCTTCAACAGTGTCGACCACCTGCAGAAGCAGCAAAGAAAAATGAGTCGATGCTTATGCATGAAAAAATGTTGGAAGATTAGGACGATTCACATTCAAGCCTCTCTCAAGAGAGTCAAACGAAAACTCGATTCACAGATAAAATGGAAATTTCTCTCAGGGAGGGCCAAAGGAAAAAAAGAGTTAATTCTATGAAATAGACTTTTCTCCTACCGGTAAAATGATGTTGGGCGGCTTCAAAGGTCATATAAATCACTCACTAGAGTGGAAAACTAATGCGACGTTTGATTGGAGCTAAAAGAGGAATGGTGGGTGAAGAAATATTGAAGGTGAGGAGGTGAGATCTAGTAAAAAGAGGCAAGTAAAAATGAAACATTCAGAATCATTTGCCGTCCTTCTGAAGTTAGTTGTTCAGGGAAATTATATCTTTTAATTGTTCCATCTTTACCAAAATACAAAAAGTAAAACCAAAAGTAATAATTACATCAGAAAGATTGATTACTTAGGGGCGTGAGGGTTTTGAAAATTGAACCACAAGAATTGATAATGAGCAATGGAACTTTCAAAATTGAAGCACAAGAATTGATAATGAGCAAGGGAACTTATGCATCAGTACAGAATAGACAAACTTACTAGATCAGCAGGAAATTCTGCATGATTTCCTCTTTCTTTGAAAACACCAGTCCTCGTCAAAATTGAAAACCAAGGATGCCCTGCCTAAAATTGAACAGTATGCTCGTTACAATCATATGGACAATAACTTCGAGATAGTGATGATCTGAAGCAATCTGTCTGTAGAGGGCGCGAAGGAATCATGTTAACGAGCAACAAACCTACCGTGCACCTTTTACGTCGACGAATGGATTGTTACCAATCATGTACAAAGTTCTGAAAGCATGTATAGCATCTTTATCACCAGAAAGGTCATTACTTTGACGAGAGAGTTGAAGATTTCTCAATATGGCACCAGCATTTTGGAAAACATAACTGTCACATTTCAGGAAATTGTGGCCAAGAAAGAGCTAGTACAATGAAAGAAGAATCTTCTGTCAAAATAATCTCCCATCTCTTCCATTTCGAACCTACGCTATTTTCTACTGTGAATAATAAATGAGTATTATGTAAAATGACTACTACAACAGTACTGAGATCAGAAGAGCGGGAGCTAGTAATACAGCAGTTCAAGTTAGCTAACATGCTAAAAATAATGTTAGACCTGATGACAAATTACTGTTTGAGTTACTTTTAACAAACTTCAACTTGAAAATCACAAACATCTATGAGCAAAAGCAACATGGCAGCAAGTCAGAAAACAAAATTGACAATGCTGCTAACTAGACTCTCTCTTCAAAATGAAATCCACTGCCTCTTCAACAGTGTCGACCACCTGCAGAAGCTGCAAAGAAAAATGAGTCGATGCTTATGCATGAAAAAACGTTGGAAGATTAGGACGATTCACGTTCAAGCCTCTCTCAAGAGAGTCAAACGAAAACTCGATTCACAAATAAAATGGAAATTTCTCTCAGGGAAGTACATTCGGGCCAAACGAAAAAGAGAGTAAATTCTACGAAACACACTTACCTCCTACTAGGAGAATGATGTTGGGGGACTTCAGAGGTCATGATGTAAATCATTCACTAGAGTGGAAAACTAACGCAATTTTTGAGTGGATCTAAAAGAGGAATGGTGGGTGGAGAAGAATTAAAGGTCAGGGGGTGAGGTATAAAAAGAGGGCAAGTAAAAAAGAAACAATCGGAATCATTTTAGTCCCTCTAAAATCGGTTGTCCCGGGAAATTATCTCTTTTACTTGTTCCAGTCTTACCAAAAGACAAAAAGTACATTCTGGTTCATGGTTTCTCTTGGTTTTCTTACCCTGGAACCAAACATAGTTGTTTAACCGAAAAATGGATAGAGTTGAATTTGTAAGTAATTCTAAGGATACGTGAATATAAATTGATACAAATCTAGAAAACTATATAAATGGATATTTAAATTAGTTATAGAAGAAAATAAATACAAACCCAAATTGAATAGAGAGTGATTGATAAGAAAACAAAATGAATCAATATCAGAGCCCAAAAAGGATAATATTTGCTAGATGTTATGTAAATCTTAGTGAATCTGAATGTGAATGAATAAATCTCCCCTTTTACAAATGATAACCACTCTTAGTATAGTGAGGAATTCCTACTTTGGATATAATTAAAAATACATAGTGAGGAATTCCTACTTTGGATATAATTAAAAATACATAGTGAGGATCTCATGATAGATTAATTAATAAGCTTTTCCTTGATTCAAGCCGTGATTTCTGTCGAGATTCTCTCCCCAAATGCAGTTATAATGGCTTTTTTGTTCTTTGGCTCTATCTCGATCTTGGTCGGTCTCGGTATTGACCGATCTTTGGGTTTCGAGCTCGATCTTGACTCAATCTCGGTAATGATCGGACTCTGGGTCTCGAGCTCGACCTTCCAACATCACATCATAGCTCGATATTATAATGACGAACCTCGGTCCATCACACTCCAATATTGATTAGTCACACGAAGGGCAAAGTCATTTTTGACTGTATACATAGCCCTCTCGTTTCTCGAAAAGAAGGTGGCGAGAAACGATATGATTTTTCAACCTCCGACTAGATGAGCACTGACGTCTGCGACTAGGCCGATTGTGACGTATGTGACAAACATCTCGTCGGTCCAGTTATCATAGTATTAAATGTGCGTTAGTCGATGGTCGGCCACTGCCAATTTTGAACTGTCACTGTAAAATCTATAAATAGCTCATTTCTTCATCATTCCAAACTTTTACTTTCAAATCTTTTCATTCCTATCTTCATAATTTTTTGCCTTCTCCAAAGCTCCCTATTTCTAGGTTTTCAAATTTCTTTGCATGTTCATCAGAATACACCAAATACTTCCATCTCCATTTTTCTTCATTCACAAAAACTAAATGGCCAAAACATCTAAAATCGTTCCGCAGAAAGAGGTTGCTTCCTCTTCTCGGTCGGCCGGCGAGAAAATAATGGTGGATCCACGCCTTGAAGAACTTGTTCCCGGGGGTGCGTTTTTTATTACGACTTTAAGGTCGAGAAACCCTCATCGATTGTTGGTCGATGCGAGCCGATATCGAGATATATATGCTAGATGCCAAAAAGTCTTCTTGATTTAGTGAAAAAGGGCTGCAATTAGAAAAATAAAAAGGTTGTGATACCGGCACCGGAGGTGGCAATCACTACCCACGTGGAAGGGTACCTAAGTGTTTACACTTATCCTTTCACACTAGGTCCCTCGATTCAGCCATCGTCGATTTGTGCATGAAATACTAGGTGACCCTCGGTCAAATTCATCCTTCATTCTGGAGGATTGTGATACTACTTCATTTTTTTGTGAGCAAAATCGACTGGCTTCCCTTCAACCTCGACCACCTCGTAAGATTATATATATATCCCTAGACTTTACCGAGGTGGGCTGATAAATCTTCAACGCCGGGCCACCAAGGCGTTTGCCTCGAGTATAGATGAAGACAAAGATCGGGGTTGGATGGGCCGGTTTGTTCGGGTGAAAACCTCGGACCTAATCCTGGCTAAGAGTATACAATTTCTCGAGAAATGAAATATGAAACGTAAGTATGACCCCGTTTTTAGTTTTTGTTATTTTTACTTCTTTATTTTTTCTTATCAGTGTTTTTCTTGACTCATCTGTTGCTTGGATGCGTGGTGCGGTTCCCTACCTCGAGAACTGGGTCAGGAGCCTGGTTTCGTCGTCGTCATACGTCGAGCGCGCGTAGCGCGATTTGTCAAAGGGTCGGTGGGAGGCTCGTACTCATGGTAAGCCTTTTTCTTGGCTTACTGATTTGCCTATCGTTCAAGAATTTTTTTCTCAAGTATGAGTTTATTTACTTTCTCCTTTTGTAGCTCTCGGAAAGGATGCGGTTATGAGACCCTCGCCCGGAGATGAAGAGGTTTCACCGCCTATCTCAAAACCGGCAATGGAGATTAAGAGAAAAAGGGTCTCGAACCCCGAGGTTCGAAAACCTAAGAAGAGAGTGGCCCATAAACCTAAGGGAAACATAATCCCACTGAATATGGAGTCAGTCCAAAGACTAAGGGATGAAGAAGAAGAAAAAGGTGGTTCTGGGCTGGTGGCCCGTGTACGAGCTGGCACCGATATTCATAAAGCTTTGGAATCGGTAGGAGTTGATACTACTCCGTTTAGGCTCGATGAGGTCGGGGAGGGGACTCTGGCCCAAGTTCTTGAGCCGAAGGGAACCGAATATGCTTTACCTCGGGGCGAAGAGATCGTCGAAGAGGCGGTGAAAGCTGGTGCAAAAACCGGGCTTGAGGCTCCCCAAGATGAAGGCATCGCCCCAAAAGATCTACTCAGGGAAATAGAGATTGGGTATTCCTTGTTTCCTTCATTTTCCTAGTCGATGATACGTGATGCTTAGGTCATGGAGGCCTATCACTGGGAAGGATCCCATGAAGAGGAAGACCCTTTCCGTGGTTATTTTGTCGGGGTAGAAGATGTCACCAGTCTTGGTGACTTGGTGGATCCGAAGAAGAGCTCGGCCGAGGTGGTAGTTTCTTGTCTTTTCAACGAAGCTCAACATCCCCTAAATCAGGTAAGTTTATTTTCTCTTTGTTAATACTTGTGTTTTTTTTCCTTGTATAATCCCTTCTATTTTTGTAGGCCTATGCGCTTCATCACGAGGTGTTTCTCCGATCCCGAGGGGAGCTAGCCGGAACGAAGCCAAAATCTGAGGGCTTACTGAGGAGAGAGATGACTTCAAGCTTCTCAATGAGCGGAGAGAAGGGGAAGCAAAAGAACATCGGGCTGAGCTAGAAGCATCTCGGAAAGAACATGTCGATTTGTCCGAGTAGGTAAAAAGAATCTTTGAAGTTAATGAGACTGACTCGGGGTGTGATGTCTAATAGTTTGGTCCCATAGGTCCAGCAAAAATTCAATGTGATCAGGCAGCTTCGTGTTGAAGTGGATGCAGTGAGAGCGGAGGCTGAGGAGTGGAAAAAGAACATAGATCGACTTGCCTTAGAGAAAGAGGCCGCCCAAGCGCAACTGGCCTCGGCTGAGACCCAACTCCTAAGTTTGAAAGAGAAGGCCTTGGTATAAGCCAAGAAAATCGAGGAGTTCCAGTCTCGGTTGGGCTCAGTAACATGCAATGGCCAAATCAGAGGTCGAGATAGCCATTGCTAATGCTAATGCAATGGTTGCCATCTACCGGTCCGATGCTGAAGCTGCTCAGGTTCGAGCAAAAGAGGTTGCCGAGGCTGCTTAGGCTCGAGCAAATTGGGTTGCATGCTAAATGCTAGTCTCGTAGGGAGACTCTAGAGGATATCCACGCTCGTGGCTTCGATCTTACAGCCAATATCGATAATGCTAAGGAGCTTGAAGCCAAAGCCATAGTGGTGGCCATTCCCGATGATGATGATACCGGGAGTATAAGCGGATCTGAAAGCGAAGGTGGCCTCGAGGGCGAAGATGATGCTCCTGGAGAGGACTAAGTCCTTTAGTATTTTTCGTGTTTTCTTTTAAGACCGTTTTGGTAATTTGTAGATAAACTTGATCGGGCCTTGGTGCACTTGTAAATGATTTTTGATACATATATATAAAACTTTCTTCCTTCTATGGCTTATGAATCTTTCGCCTTTTTTGTTACTTTATACAAAGGTCAAAAGTGCCTTAGCATGGAATAATTATTTGACGGTACAAGATTAAGATAGTAAGGACTGATAGTAAGTACTGCACTCAACCATTTCTTATAGGTAGTCCCCGAGTGAATGTTCGAACTCGAATCAAGGTGGATCTTAGGCTTGATAAATAGATGTTAAGTGAAATAAATTTCTCAAACTTGAAGCAAAGTATCCCTTAGGCTTGATACATAGTCCTCGAGTGAGAATGGTTTGCTCGAACTCAAGTTAAGGTAGCCCTTAGGCTTTTATAGTGAGTGAGAATAATTTCTCGAACTCGAATTAAGGTAGCCCTTAGGCTTTACAATCGAGTGAGAATGATTTTTCGAACTCGAATTAAGGTAGACTTTAGGCTTTATAGCCGAATGCGGATGATTTCTTGCACTCGCATTAAGGTAGCCCTTAGGATTTACAGTCGAGTGAGAATGATTTCTCGCACTCTAATTAAGGTAGCCCTTAGTCTTTATACGTAGTCCCCGATTCAGGGTAATAGTTCGAACTTGACTCAAGGTAGCCCTTGGGCTTTATAGTCGAGTGAGAATTTGCTCGAACTCGAAGCAACGTAGCCCTTTGACTTTAAACGTAGTCCCCGATTCGGGGTAATAGTTCGAACTTGAATCAAGGTAGCCCTTGGGCTTTGTAGTCGAGTGAGAATTTTCTCGAACTCGAAGCAACGTAGCCCTTAGGCTTTATACGTAGTCCCTGATTCGGGGCAATAGTTCGAACTTGAATCAAGGTAGCCCTTGGGCTTTGTAGTCGAGTGAGAATGATTTCTCGAACTCGAATTTAGGTAGCCCTCAGTCTTGATATAATTCGATCTCGTTGATTTTTCGGAAGGCAGTCCTCGATTTATTGGGTAATCATTCGAACTCCAGGCATGGTTGGTTCTTAAGACTGTTTGCATAATAGATCGAGAATATGAAGTAGAAGAACCTTTTTGAGGTATGCGATATCGAAAAAGAGGAAGTTTCTCTTTATAGGTCAATATACATGAGTACATGTTATGTGTCAGGGCTCGAGCAAACTATGCGGGCATTGTTCGTATTTGGTCCTTAAATATTTTTCCTATCGAGATCCCGTTGCCATTAAGTAATGAGCTTTCCCGAACTTGATATTCGAGGGCAATGCCCCCCAGTATTCGAGGTTGATTGTAAAGAGGCCTCGAATACTGTTGAATTGTTCTATGTTAGCACGATCAATAGTTGCCTCATTAAAAACCTCACCAGAAAAACATTTGGAACAAAACATGTCTAAGGGAAAAAAGTGCAATGCGTGATTTCAGATGTAAAGGCTTCGTGTTGAAGAATCCATCCATGTTTCTGCTCGAACACCTGCATGGGTTAGTTTTGAAGTATAAATGAATTTGGGAGTGCCGTACCTTAGCAGTAGTATTATTTTAGGTGCGATACGTTCCAATTGCTAGGTAGTTATTTGCCGTTTATCATACCGAGCTTGTAGGATCATTTTCCGACGATATCAAGAACCTGATACGGTCCTTCCCAGTTCGGACCCAATTTCCCTTCATTCGGATTTCGAGTGTTGATGGTGACTTTTCTTAGCTCCAAGTCCCCGAAATTAAAATGTCGAAGATTGGTTCTTCGATTGTAGTTCCTTTCGATCCGCTGTTTTTGAGCGGCCAATAGGACGAGAGCGGCTTCTTGTCTTTCATCCAATAATTCTAGGCTCGTATTCATGGTCTCGTTATTCGACTCCTCTGTCGCATATCGAAATATGATACTAGGTTCTCCGGCCTCGACCGGGATAGGAGCTTCAACACCATAAACCAACGAGAATGGTGTTGCTCTGGTACTGGATTTCGATGTTGTGCGGTATGCCCATAGGACCTCGGGTAGTATTTCTCTCCATTTTGCTTTGGCGTCGGTCAATCTCTTCTTAAGATTTTGGATGATGGTTTTGTTGGTTGATTCGGCTTGTCCGTTCCCACTGGGATGATAAGGTGTTGATAGGATCTTTTTGATCTTGTGATCCTCGAGAAATTTAGATACTTTGCTGCCAATGAATTATTTTCCATTATCACATACAATCTCGGATGGCATCCCGAATCGACATATGATGTGTTCACAAATAAAGTCTATCACTTCTTTTTCTCTGACTTTCTCGAAAGCCTGTGCTTTAACCCATTTAAAGAAATAATCCGTCATAAACAAAATAAACTAAGCCTTACCTGGGGCCGATGGGAGGGGGACAACGTTGTTTATTCCCCATTTCATGAAAGGCCATGGAGATAGGACCGAGTGGAGTAGTTCCCCGGGTTGATGAATCATGGGCGCACGCCTTTGGCATTTGTCAAAATTTCAAACGAACTCTCTTGCATCCTTACCTATATCGGTCCAATAGTACCCTGCTCTAATTACTTTGTGGACTAGCGAATCGGCACCGGAATGATTTCCACAAGTGCCCTCGTGAATTTCCCGTAGGATGTAATCGGTTTCTCTCGGTCCCAAACATATTGCCAATGGTCCATCGAATGTCTTTCTAAACAGCATTCTGTCTTCGGACAAGGTGAACCGTGCTGCCTTTGTGCTAGAGCTCTCGATTCCTTTGGATCTGATGGAAGCTTCCCATTCTTGAAGTACTCTATGTATCTGTTTTTCCAATCCTAGGTTAAACTTATGGATTTTATCTCGGCGTGATCTTCTTCGATTACGAATCTCTTGAGTTGTACGACAGTCCCCGAGTTGAGTTCGCCATCTTCGACCGATGAACCTAAGTTTGCAAGCACGTCGGCCTCGCTGTTCTGTTCTCGGGGTATATGTTGTAAGGTCCATTCCTTAAATCTATGTAGAGTCACCTGTAGTTTATCCAAGTACCTCTGCATTCGATCTTCTCGGACTTCAAAAGTCCTGTTAACTTGTTTACCACGAGGAGGGAATCACACTTAGCCTTACGACTTCCGCTCCCAAGCTTCTAGCTAGTTCAAGACCTGTAATTATGGCCTTATACTCGGCCTTATTGTTAGTCAATTTTGTAGTTTTGATAGAATGTCTAACTACATTACCTGTGGGTGATTCTATTACGATGCCTAGTCCGGACCCCTTCGCGTTTGAGGCACCATCCGTAAAGAGGGTCCATACTCCCGAAGAGGTACCCGATTTTATAAGTATTTATTTTTCAATCTCGGGTATGAAGGCCGGTGTAAAGTCAGCCACGAAGTACGCCAATATTTGAGATTTGATGGCGGTTCGGGGTCGATACTCAATATCGTACTCACTAATTTTTGTGACCCATTTGTCCAATCGACCCGAAAGCTCGGGTTTGTGCAAAATATTTCGAAGAGGATAAATTGTTACAACACTTATTGGATAACACTGGAAATATAGTTTTAGTTTCCTAGAGGCGCTTATTAAAGTAAGCGCTAATTTTTCTAAGTGTGGATATCTAGTTTCGGCCTCGCCTAAGGTCCAACTGACATAATAAATAGGTAATTGCGTACCTTGTTCTTCTCGAACCAAGACTCTACTTACCGCTATCTCTGAGACAGCTAAGTACAGGTAAAGTTGTTCGTCCACTTTCGGGGTATGAAGCAGCAACAGGCTCAATAAATACCTCTTTAGTTCGTCCAAAGCCTGCTGGCATTCCGGAGTCCATGCAAAGTTTCTCTTTTTCTTAAGTAGTGAGAAAAATCGGTGGCTCCTGTCTGAGGATCTCGAAATGAATCGTCCTAGGGTGTCTATCCGTCCCGTTAGCCTCTGCACGGCCTTTACATTATCCATTATCATGATATCCTCGATAACTTTGATTTTATCGGGGTTGATCTCAATTACCCGATTGGACACCATGAAACCAAGAAACTTGCCCGATCCAACCCCGAATGCACATTTTTTGGGGTTGAGCTTCATATTATACTCCCTCAGTATATCGAAAGTTTCCTGCAAATGCTTTAAATGGTCCTCTCCTTGCAGGGACTTAACTAACATGTCATCAATATAAACTTCCATTGCTTTTTCTATTTGTTTTTTCAAACACTCAGTTTACTAGGAGTTGATAAGTTGCACCAGCATTTTATAGACCGAATGGTATTACGTTATAACAGTAAGTACCGTACCTAGTAAGATACGAGGTCTTTTCCTGGTCCTCCGGGTTCATTTGTATCTAGTTGTACCCGGAGTGGGCATTGAGAAAACTAAGAGTCTCGTGGCCGGCCATGGCATCGATCATACGATCGATATTAGGCAAAGGAAAAGAATCCTTGGGGCATGCTTTATTCAGGTCTTTATAATCTATACACATTCTAAGTTTGTTTCCCTTCTTAGGCACTACCACCACGTTTGCTATCCATTCAGGGTATTTTACTTCTCGAATGGATCCTATTTTAATAAGTTTGGTTACCTCGTCCTTGATGAAGGCATGTTTGACCTCGGACTGGGCCATTCTTCTTTGCTTTACCGGATGGAATTTCGGGTCCAAGCTTAGTCTGTGAGTGGTGATTTCCGGTGGAATCCCTGTCATATCAATATGGGACCAAGCGAAACAGTGCATGTTAGCTATAAGAAATTTAGCAAGCTTTTTCCTGAGCTAGGGATTTAACCTCGTGCCCAGGTATACCTTTCGCTCGGGCAGTTGTTGGGTTAGCGTGATTTTCTCCAGTTCTTCAACCGTTGATTTGGTAGCGTCGGAATCATGAAGGATCAAGGGATCCCATAATCATCATCTTCGTCAGTCTTCTACTTCTCTACTTGGGTCGAGGCTGATCCAATCTATTTGGTGTCCTATTTCTCCTTCGAATCTGGTCCCTTTTGTCGATGATAGTGATGATATCGAAATCACTTTATCGATGGCAAAATTTTTCTTTGTGGCCGGTTGCTCCTCGTAGACCGTTTTGATTCCCTCTGGTATTCGCAATTTTAGAACCTAGTAAAGGGTCGAGGGTAGTGCTCTCATGTTATGGATCCATGGTCTCCAAAATAGGGCGTTATATCTCATGTCGCCCTCGATCACGTGGAACATCATTTCTTGGATGGTCTCGGTATCTTTACTGGCAAAATTATCTCACCCTTAGTGGTTTCACACGCCATATTGAATCCGCTTAGTGCCAGGGTTGCGGGCACGATCTGGTCCAGTATACCGAGTTGCTCTACGACTCTTGGTCGAATGAAGTTGGCCGAACTACCTGGATCAATTGACACATGATTAACTTGAGTTTTATTCATAAGCATAAATATTACCAGTGCATCGTTATAAGGCTGCATGATTCCTTCCGCGTCTTCGTCACTAAAGGACAAGGTTCCTTTAGGTATGTAATCCTGAGTTCGAGATCGCTTCTCACTTATAATCGACATCTTAGTGCGTTTAAGCACCGTCCCCTGGGGGACATTGATCCCTTTGATGATCATGTGGATGATGTGTTGTGGCTCTTCTTGTTCGTTTTTTCTATTGAACTCTCTGTTTTTGAAATGGTTCTTGGCCCAATCACTTAAAAACTCTCGAAGGTGCCCATAATTGAATAACCGGGATACCTCCTCTCTCAACTGCATGCAATATTTCGTTCTATGGCCATGAGTGCCATAATACTTGCACATTAGATTGGGATTTCTCTGGGCTGGATCAGACTGCAGAGCACGAGGCCATTTAGTATCTTTGATGCGTCCGATAGCCGATACGATGGCGGATGCATCAATGTTGAAGTTATATTATGATAACCGCGGTGCTTTCTTAGGCCCGGTATGCCTGTTGAACCCATTCTTGTTCATCATCCCTCGAGACCCTAGGCCTCGAAAACTTCTCCTTTCGCCTCGTACAGGGTTAAGTCCCGGTTCGCTACCCTTACGATCTCCATTATACGGCCGGTATCGGTCCCTGTTCGACCTTGGTTCTCAATCAGTGTCCCTTTTAATAACGGACCCAGAACCCAACTGGTCGTCTTCGACTCTAATCTTCAATTGATATCGATTGTGTACATCGGCCCAGGTAGCAACCTGGTACTCGATCAAGTTCTGCTTCAACTGTCGTGAAGCCTTCGAGCTTCATTCGCTCAGTCCTTGGGTGAAAGCTTGAACTGCCCAATCGTCTGTGACCGGTGGTAGTTCCATTCGTTCCATTTGGAAATGAGATACTAACTCTCTTAGCATCTCGTTATCTTTTTGCCTTATCTTGAAAAGGTCCGAATTCCCTGTCTCGACCTTTATGGCTTCGGCATGTGCTTTTACGAAAGAATTTGCAAGCATAGCAAAAGAATCGATAGAGTTTGGCGGTAAATTATGATACCATATCATTGCTCCCTTTGACAGGTTTTCCCCGAACGTATTTAATAATACGGATTCGATCTTGTCGCCTTCTATATTGTTCCCTTTAATGGTACATGTGTAAGAGGTGACATGTTCGTTGGGGTCGGTCGTCCCATAATATTTAGGAATTTCGGGCATGCGAAACTTCTTGGTGATCGGTTTGGGAGCTGCGCTCGGGGTGAAAGGCTTTTGTTTTGTATGAATATTTTGGAATCTAAGCCCTTCAATATTGGTGGATCCCCCGGGATTTGATCAACCCCTGGAGTTATAAGTTTCTACTTTTTTGTCATTTTCTTCAATCCTCTTTTCTCCTGACTCAATTTGTTTTGTCAATTCCTCGAGCATCCTAATAATTTCGGGATTAGTCCCCAGTTCTTGTTCATTTGATTTTACTACGGCTGGCCCTATTTTGTGGGTGACTTCTCGGGGTGGACCAGCCTCAGGCCTGCTCGGTGCTTGGGTTTGGCTCATCAACTAAGCTATTGCTACCTTTTGAGCTTGCAACATTTCGAAAATCATACGCAGGTTGATCCCGTCTTCTCCAACATTTTGAGTATTTCAAACTGCAGATTGAGTTCCACCATAAATGATGTTTTCGGGGTCGGAACGTTGATTCGCCTCAATGGGTACATGTGAATTAACGTCAATTGGATCTACGTCCCGAGTTCCAACGGGGTCAACGAGTGGTCTTTCATCCCCGGGCGTCAGTTTGTTATTCTCATCTTGAAGGCCAGCTTCGTTGTCGATAGGTAGGGCCATTATTTGAGAGTTCGTCGTTTTTAACCTGAAATCAAAGACACTCCCAAGAGCAAGTGTAAAATAGCGTGTTTTGCAGAGATTCATACCAAATAACCATTATTATCTTTAACCCTACGGTGAACGCCAAATTGTTTAACCAAAAAACAGATAGAGTTGAATTTGTACGTAGTTCTATAGATACGTGATATAAATTGATACAAATCTGGAAAAAATATATAAATGGATATTTAAATTAGTTATAGAAGGAAATAAATACAAACCCAAATTGAATAAAGAGTGATTGATAAGAAAACAAGATGAATCAATATCAAAGCCCAAAAATGATAATATTTGCTAGATGTTATGTAAATCTCAATGAATCTAAATCTAAATGTGAATGAATAAATCTCCCCTTTTACAGATGATAACCACTCTTAATATAGTGAGGGAATCCTACTTTGAATATAATTAAAAATACATAGTGGGGATCCCATGATAGATTAATTAATAAGTTTTTCCTTGATTCAAGTTGTGATTTCTGCCGAGATTCTCTCCCCAAATGCGGTTATAACGGTTTTTTTGTTCTTTGGCTCCGTCTCGATCTTCACCGGTTTCGGTATTGATCGGTCTTTGGGTCTCGAGCTCGATCTTGATAATGATCGGTCTCTGACTCTCGAGCTCGACCTTCCAACTTCACATCATAGCTCGATATTATAATGACGAACCTCGGTCCATTGTGCTCCAATCTTGATTAGTTCCGTATACAATAGTAATAATTACATCAGAAACATTGATTACTTAGGGGTATGGGAGTTTGAAATATTGACACACAAGAACTAAAGCACATGAATTGATAATGAGCAAGGGAACTTACGCATCATTACAGAATAGAAAAGCTTACTAGATCAGCAGGAAATTCTGCATGATTTCCTCTTTCATTGAAAACACCAGTCCTCGTCAAAATTGAAAACCAGGATGCCCTGCCTAAAATTGTCGTTACAATCATATAGACAATAACTTCAAGATAGTGATGATCTGAAGCAATCTGTCTGTAGAGGGCGCGAAGGAATCATGTTAACAAGCAATAAACCTGCTGTGCACCTTTTACGTCGACAAATGGATTGTCACCAATCATGTACAGAGTTCTGAAAGCATGTATAGCATCTTTATCACCAGAGAGGTCATTACTTTGACGAGAGAGTTGAAGATTTCTCAATATGGCACCAGCACTTTGGAAAACAAATGGATTTGGCTTCCCAAAAGATGTATACTCCGAAGGCTTCAAATGAATTCTGGGAATTATTCAGAATTTCGCATTACATTTTACATTTCTTGTTATGAAATGTGAAATTTAAAATCTCTTGCACATCTTTAGGCTATGCATACCGCCAGTATATATAGATATCTCCAACAAAAGGCAGAAGTAGAAGTTGGACGAACACAGAAACTACCTAAGACACCTTCTAGGGCAATTCTGAATGCGCCCATACCAAGACGCTCACAAGAAAATGCTGCCTGCCTAAGTTGACACCTGAGTAGTACTCTCAATAAGGAAACATCATATAAGAGGTTAGAGTAGAAGCTATTCCAGTAAATATACATTCAGAATTAAAAGAAGGTCAGATTTGGCCCATAATGTCATAGTATTGGAGATCCATGCAGAGAATCAACTATTGCAAATAACAACTGTTTAAAAAAAGCATCTACTATCTCTTATCTCGTACTAGATGATTAATAGCATGCTCTTTTTTATGTTCTTATCCTTTGCATCTATGATACAATTCATTCTAAAAAGATCAGAATCACTCTGAGGAATAACTTTTGTCTTAAAAGTTCTGCAGATGTACTGGATTCTCTAACAAATGTGAGTGAGTTATATCTGGGATTAGGTTTATTAGCAACCTGGTACTCAAGATCATCGGCAGCAAAATATAAATATAGCTGATGCTCACTCTTCTTCCCAGGAAGACCTCCAGATGTCAAAATATCACAGAGGACCTGTATCATTCAGCTAGTGAGCAGAAGAAGAATACATGACAGTAAATAATTAGAGAAAGAGCGAAGGATGTATGGTGTGCAAGGGATACACCATAATTTTGGGGGGGGGGGGTAGAATGAAATTAATATTTTTTATTTACACCCTAGTTCCCATATGGAAAAGAAAGGAAAAGGATTGATCATCTATGAGCTTCTGTTCTCTCTGCACACCTTAGCTCTCTAATGATATTCTTCCAAAGGTTATAATTGTTGAAATGTGAACAATATAAATTTGTTTTTATTTGTTTAAATTTGTCTACATTAGTTCATGAACTAGAATATTAATTTAGTACATGTATTAGAGTATGAACATATTGATGTACTTTGGAAGATACAATGTCTAGTAGTGTCATTCATGTACCTTGAAAGATATAAGGTGTGGACTTAATTATTATGTTTACACGTAGTGTAGGCTAGATATATGAAAGATTTCTCCTATAAATATATAGCCATATATTCCTAGTCATTTGGAGCAAGACAAGTTGAATAAAAATTATTCTTTCCTCCACTTTTTTCTTTGTGAGTTTTGAGTGTTCTTTTGTGTTGTCTTGGTCTTCTAAAATTTCTAACATTGTGGTATCAAAGCCGGTATGTTTGAGAGACAGCCAAACTTGGAGAGAAAATGACAAATAGTAATGGAATTCCATTTAAAATTCCTATGCTCACAAAAGAGAACTATGAAAATTGGTGTATCCGGATGAATGCTTTGCTTGGTGCCTATGATGTTTGGGAACCGGTAGAAGTCGGAGGTGATGTAGTGAAAGATGATGCTGCCTTTAAAAAGAAAGATCAAAAGGCGCTCACTCTCATCCATCAAAGTTTGGATGACAAGATGTTTGAGAAGGTTGCAAATGCAACCACCTCAAAGCAAGCATGGGAGGTTCTTCAAACTTCCTTTAAAAGTTTGGATAAAATGAAAAGATTTCGTCTCCAAACCTTAAGAGGAGAGTTTGAATCATTGCATATGAAGTAATCCGAATCCGTTTCGGATTATATTTCAAGAGTTTTGGCTATTATCAATCAAATGAAGAGATATGGTGAAGACTTGAGTGATGATAGGGTCGTTGCAAATATACTACGATCCCTTGATTCAAAATTTAAATATATTGTTGTAGCTATTGAAGAGTCCAAATATTTGGATACCATAACCATTGAAGAACTCACGGATTCTTTGCAAGCACATGAAGAAAGGTTGAAGAAATCGAAAGAAAAATCAGTTGAACAAGCATTGCAAGCAAAACTTTCTTTCAAGGAGAAAGATGGAAGGCGTGGCTTGCAACAAAGAGGTCGCAAATGTGGACAAGGTCGTGGTGGAAAAGGAAGAGGTGGTAGCCAACCACCAAATAAAGAAAATATGAGTCAAGACACTAATCAAGGAAGAGGTAGAGGATGGAGGCAAAATCAAGAAAGGTATGATAAGTCTAATATTGAATGTTATACTTGTCATAAATTTGGTCATTTTTACTGGGAATATAAAAGTAATGTGGAGAAAAACAAAATTTATGGAGAGCAAAAATGAAGATGGAGATGGTATTTTAGTTCTCGCTTGCAAAAGAGAAGAAAGTGTAGAGAGAAATCAATGGTACCTTAACTCTAGTGTATGTAGCCATATTTGTGGAAAGAAGAATTTATTTGTGAAACTTGAAGAATTGAATGGTAGCAACATCACTTTTGGAGAGTCTTCGCAGGTTAAAATCAAAGGAAAATATACGATTTTAATTCGCTTGAAAGATGGTAGACCAATTAATTTCTAATATTTTATATGTACCTGAGATGAAAAGTAAAATTTAAAGTTTGGGACAATATTTGGAGAAAAATTATGATATTCATTTGAAAGATAAGAAGTTGTTCATGAGAGATGAAAATGGGAGATTGTTAGCCAAAGTTCCTATGGCTAATAATAACATATTTGTTTTGAACCTTCAAAGTGATGTTCCAGGATGTTTGTTTTCATGTGCCAAATTTATCTTGGCTTTGGCATATAAGATTTGGTCGTGTGAATTTTGATAGTCTAAGGTTGATGAAGAAAGAAAGGATGGTGAATGGATTGCTTACTATTTATCATCCGAGCCAACTTCGCGAAGGATGTCTCTTTGGAAATCAAGCAAGATAAAGCTTTCCTAAAGAGTCTTTGACTAGAGCCCGATGCTCATTGGAGTTGATTCACATGGATGTGTGCGGACCAATCAAGTCATCTTCACTTAGTAAAAGTAATTACTTTTTACTTTTCATTGATGATTTTTCTAGAAAACTTGGGTGTATTTTTTGAAGGAAAAATCGGAGGTGTTTGATACTTTCAAAACATTTAAGAGCATGGTGGAGAAACAAAATGGCTATCAAATTAAGTCATTGCGGTTCATTCAAATGAATTCAAGGTTTTTTGTAAAAATAGTGAAATTCGTCATTTTTTGAGTTTTTCAAGATCACCACAACAAAATAGCGTCGTGGAAAGAAAGAATTGGACTATTTTCAACATGGCACGGAGTATGTTGAAGAGCAAAATTATACCAAAGGAGTTTTGGGCTGAAGCAGTTGCTTGTGCAGTGTATTTGTCAAATCGGTGTCATACCAAGAGTATTCGTGACAAAATACCTCAAGAGGCTTGGAGTGGTTTCAAGCCAAAAGTTGCTCATTTGCAAGTTTTTGGGAGCATTGCCTATGCACATGTGCCGGATAAGAAGAGGTCCAAGCTTGATGATAAAAGTGAGAGGTATATTTTCATTGGCTATGATCAAAGTTCTAAAGGTTATAAATTATATAACCCAAAAAATGGAGAGGTCACGATAAGCAGAAATGTTGAGTTTGATGAAAATAATGCTTGAGAATGAAAAACTAAAGAGCAAGATTACTATTTTAGTCTTTTCTTTGATGAAGATGATGATGAAGAAGTTGCATAGCAGCCTACCACACCACCTTCAACACCTCCAGCACAAGTTCAAAAAGAAGATGTGTCAAGTTTAAGTTCTTCAAGTGAAGTGCCTCAGAAAACTAGAAGTCTTCATGAGTTGTATGAAAATACAGAAGTGGTAAGAAAATATTTATATGATTTGACTCACTTTTGTTTGTTGGTGGATAGTGAGCCTTTAACTTATGAAGATGCTGCCCAAAGTGCCAAATAGAGAGATGCTATGGATGAAGAAATCAAGGCAATCAAGAAGAATAATACTTGAGAATTAGCCACACTTTCAAAAAATAAAAGCACCATTGGTGCCAAATGGGTTTACAAGTTGAAGAAAAATTCAAAGGGTAAGGTGAAAATGTACAAAGCAAAATTGGTTGCCAAGGGATACAAGCAAAAGGCCGGTATTGATTATGATGAGGTTTTTGCACTGGTTGCTCGTTTGGAAACAATTCATTTTATTATTTCTTTGGCAGCTCAAAATCAATGAAAAATTCATCAAATGGATGTGAAGTGGACTTTATTGAATGGTGTTTTGGAGGAAGAGGTTTACATTAATCAAACTTTGGGCTACGAGTTTGAAGGACATGGAAATAAAGTTATGGAGCTTGAGCACGTGAAGTTACAAGATCAAATTGCGGATATTTTCACCAAGCAGTTGAAGATTGAGCTTTTTCAAAAGCTAAGGATGGCTCTTGGAGTGATGAAACAAGTTTAGGGGGATGTTGAAATGTGAACAATATAAATTTGTTTTTATTTGTTTACATTTGTCTACATTAGTTCATGAACTAGAATATTAATTTAGTACATGTATTAGAGTATGAACACATTGATGTACTTTAGAAGATACAATGTCTAGTAGTCATCCATGTACCTTGAAAGATATAAGGTGTGAAGCTATGTTGGCCCAAGGGTGATCAACTGACCACCATTCATCGAAAACTTATACTGCGTATAAGGTAAAATATTACTTGTTATTGATTAAAAATAAACTTTGAACACCCTTGCATAGCCCACTGGCAAAGGGTGTTCAAAATTTGAATACCCTTATTAAATTTTCTGACTTCGCTACTGATGGTATAGTCCAGGTATTTCATACTGGCTGTAAATATAAACAGAATTTGGCTTATTGTTTGAAAAATTAGCTACAAGTAGAACGTGAAACGCCTCCTTATTTGGCTAAGAGAACATGTTGAAAGGCCCTTTTTGTTGAAATTGTCAAAAGTCCCACATCGGTGGATGACAATTTTGAATGAGAATTTCACCCTATAAAAGAAGGCCTAATGTTTAGGATTTAAGCACACCTCTCATTTGCCTTTTTTATCTTCTTAAGGCATTTGTATCTTCTCTCTTTAGTATTATTTCACTTGTAATTTTGGAGTGGAATAAAATATTGATTGTGTCCGAGAAAGTAGGCAAAATTGGCCGAACCTCGTAAATTCTGGTGTTCTTTTATTGTTGTCTTATTGTCTTGTTTATTATTTAGTGGTTGTCATAATTTTTGGTATAGTAGTTGTGACTCATTCACACTATATACATTTGGCTTCCGCAACAATTGGTATCAGAGCCAAGGTACTGTCTAAGTATGCTCTGGTTTGCAGCATAGTCTAATCTTCCACATCAGAAAAAATCTATCTTGGTAACTGAGTCAAGGTTCTGTCTGAGTATGCTCTGTGGTTGCAGCTTAGTCTGATCTTCCACACCAGAAGGGAAATAATCTTGATTTGTGTCGTCAGCTACTAAATAATATTTGTGTCAAAATGGGAGACAGTAAACAAGAAGAATCTACATCAAGTGACAATAATACGTCATCGTTGGCATCTTCGCTTATGACAAGAATTGTGTCAAATGCGAAATTTGCGGTAGAAATTTTTGACGGGTCAGGACATTTTGGGATGTGGCAAGGCGAGGTTCTAGATGTTCTTTTTTAACAAGGGCTAGATCTTGCCATTGAAGAAAAGAAGCCAGATGTTATTGGAGAAGAAGATTGGAAAATTATCAATCGTGTTGCTTGTGGTACCATTCGATCCTACCTTGCTAGAGAGCAGAAATATCCATACACAAAGGAAACTTCTGCAAGTAAATTATGGAAAGCACTGGAGGATAAATTTTTGAAGAAAAATAGTTAAAATAAATTGTACATGAAGAAGAGACTGTTTCGCTTCACCTATGTTCCTGGTACCACAATGAATGAACATATCACCAGTTTCAATAAGTTGGTCACAGATTTGCAAAATATGGATTCAACTTTTGATGATGGTGACTTGGCCTTGATGTTGTTGGGGTCACTTCTTAATGAGTACGAGCACCTTGAAACTACTCTACTCCATGAAAATGACGAAATTTCTCTCAGAGAAGTTTGTTCGGCTTTGTACAGCTATGAACAAAGAAAGGGAGAAAAATAGAAGGGCGGAGAAGGAGAAGCACTAATTGTGAGGGGTCGTCCTCAAAATCAAATGAGGACTAAGAAGGGAAGATCCAAGTCGAGATCTAGACCCAGCAAAGATGAATGTGCCTTTTGTCGAGAAAAGGGGCACTGGAAGAAAGACTGTCCGAAGTTGAAGAATAAGGCCAGACATAACAATGGAAAGGCCATTATGGATTCAAATGTAGCTGATTGTGATGATTCAGACTTCTCATTAGTTACAACAGAGTTATCAACATCATCAGACATATGGTTGATGGACTCGGCTTGTAGCTATCATATGTGTCCCAACAAGGACTGGTTCGTGAATTTTCAAGAAGGAGAATATGGAGTCATCCACACAGCGGATAACAACCCTCTTACCTGATATGGCATTGGTTCAATAAGATTAAGGAGCCATGATGGAATGATCAGAACATTAACAGATGTTCGATATGTACCGAATTTGAAGAAGAATCTCATCTCTGTGGGAGATCTAGAATCAAAAGGGTTCAAAATCATTGCAGAAAATAGAGTGATGAAAATATGCTCCGGTGCACTAGTGGTAATGAAGGCCAATCGGAAGAACAATAACATGTACCGCTATCGTGGTAGTACAGTTATTGGGACAGCAACAGTGACATCCAGTGATGACAAAGAGGCAGAAGCAACCAGACTATGGCACATGCGCTTGGGACATGCTGGAGGGAAATCTTTGAAAGCTCTATCTAATCAAGGATTGTTAAAAGGCGTAAAAACTTGCAACTTGGAGTTTTGCGAGCATTGTGTCAAAGGAAAACAGACAAGGGTTAAATTTGGTATAACGATCTATAATACTAAAGGCATTTTGGATTATGTACACTCTGATGTTTGGGGTTCTTCCAAAACACCTTCATTGGGTGGGAAGCACTATTTTGTAACCTTTGTTGATGATTTTTTCCGAAGAGTGTGGGTGTATACAATGAAGAGGAAAGATGAAGTGTTGGGAATTTTTCTCAAATGGAAGACGATGGTGGAGAATCAAACAGGCAGGAGGATCAAGTGTATTCGCACAGACAATGGTGGTGAATACAAAAATAATCATTTCAATAAGGTCTGTGAAAATGATGGCATCGTCCGACACTTCACTGTCAGACATACACCACAACAGAATGGAGTGGCAAAACGTATGAACTGGACTTTACTGGAGAAGGTACGGTGTATGTTGTCCAATGCTGGCTTGGGCAAAGAATTTTGGGCTGAGGCAATTACATATGCATGCCACCTCATTAATCGTCTACCATCTGCTGCTATTGATGGCAAGACACTATTTGAAAAATGGTATGGAAAACCTGATGTAGATTATGACTCTTTGCACGTGTTTGGCTCAATTGCATACTATCATGTGAAAGAGTCAAAATTGGATCCAAGAGCAAAGAAGGCTATATTTATGGGGATTACTTCTGGAGTCAAAGGATATCGCTTATGGTGTCCAGAGACAAGGAATATTATATTCAGCAGAGATGTAACCTTTGATGAATCTGCCATAACAGATAAGGTGACAGTTGAAGATGTCAAACAAACTGGTGGTGCATCAAAGCAGGTGGAGTTTGAGGGAAAATTTATTTTTCCTACACAAGAAGCAGAGGAGGAAACTCATGAAGATTACCCTCTGGAAGAAGAGCCAGTAGAGAGAGAGATTCCAACTCAGGAACCTCGACAACAACTTAAATCAATAGCAACCAGCAGGCCAAAAAGGACAATAACGAAACCTGTTCGTCTCATAGAGACGGTTGCTTGTGCAACCTCAATTGTAGTTGATGGTGTTCCTACCACTTATAAAGACGCAATCCAAAGTTCAGAAGAAGATAAGTGGAGGATTGCCATGAATGAAGAAATGCAGTCCCTTCATCAGAATCATACATGGAAATTGGCCAATCTCCCGAAGGGAAAGAAAACAATTGGGTGCAAATTGGTATTTGCAAAGAAAGAAGGATTTCCTAACCAAGAAGATGTTCGCTACAAAGCAAGATTGGTGGCCAAAGGATATGCTCAGAAGGAGGGAATTGATTACAATGAAGTATTTTCTCCAGTTGTAAAACATTCCTCCATTAGAATTATGTTGGCTTTGGTAGCACAGTTGGATTTGGAACTAGTTCAGATGGATGTAAAAACTGCGTTTTTACATGGAAACTTGGAGGAGGAAATCTACATGAATCAGCCAGAAGGATTCAAAGTTGCTGGAAAAGAAAATATGGTATGCAAACTTGAAAAATCGTTGTACGGATTGAAACAATCTTCTAGACAATGGTACAAGCGATTTGACAAGTTTATGTTGCGGCAAGGGTACAAGAGAAGCAAATACGATCATTGTGTGTATTTGCGCAAACTTAATGATGGTTCCTTTGTATATCTTCTCCTATATGTTGATGATATGTTGATAACTTCCAAGAATTCAGAAGAAATTGATAAGTTGAAGATTCAACTGAAGGAGGAGTTCGAGATGAAGGATCTGGGTGAGGCAAAGAAAATTCTTGGCATGGAGATAATAAGAGATAGACGTTCAAAGAAACTCTGTTTATCTCAGAAAGAATATTTGAAGAGAGTACTACAACGTTTTGGCATAGATAAGAAGACTAAGCCAATTAGTACGCCACTTGCTCCCCATTTTAAGCTAAGTACTACTATGTCGCCAAAGGATGAAACTGAACAGGAGTATATGTCAAGGGTACCATATGCAAATGCTGTTGGTAGCTTGATGTATGCAATGGTTTGTACGAGACCTGACATTTCACAAGCCGTTGGAGTTATTAGCAGATATATGCATAATCCAGGAAAGGAGCATTGGCAAGCTGTGAAATGGATTCTACGGTATATTCATAGTACTGTAGATGTTGGGTTAGTTTTTGAGCAGGAAGGCAATCGGTCTGTAGTTGGATATTGTGACTCAGATTTTGCAGGTGATCTGGACAAACGAAGGTCAACTACTGGTTATGTGTTTACTTTTGCAAAGGCACCAGTTAGTTGGAAGTCTACTTTGCAGTCAACAGTTGCTTTGTCTACAACAGAGGCAGAGTACATGGCTATTATAAAGGCTGTGAAGGAGACAATTTGGCTTCAGGGGTTGCTAAAGGAGCTTGGTATTGAACAAAAAAATATTATAATTTTTTGTGATAGTCAAAGTGCTATTCAATTAGCGAAGAACCAAGTTTATCATGCAAGGACGAAGCACATTGATATTCGGTATCATTTCGTACGAGAAATCATAGAAGAAGGTACAGTCACGGTGAAGAAAATTCATACTACGGAGAACCCTGCTGATATGCTGACAAAAGTGGTGACTGCGGTCAAGTTTCAACATTGTTTGGATTTGATCAACATTGTTGAACACTAAAGATTGAAGATGAAGACACAACCAAAATTTGTTATTGAGAGAAAATTGAAGATGTGGAATTTTGCCAAGGTGGAGATTTGTTGAAATTGTCAAAAGTCCCACATCGGTGGATGACAATTTTTGAATGGGAATTTCACCCTATAAAAGGAGGCCTAATGTTTAGAATTTAAACACACCTCTCATTTGCTTTTTTTATCTTCTTAAGGCATTTGTATCTTCTCTCTTTAGTATTATTTCACTTGTAATTTTGGAGTGGAATAAAATATTGATTGTGTCCGAGGAAGTAGGCAAAATTGGCCGAACCTCGTAAATTCTGGTGTTCTTTTATTGTTGTCTTATTGTCTTGTTTATTATTTAGTGGTTGTCATAATTTTTGGTATAGTAGTTATGACTCATTCACACTATATACATTTGGCTTCCGTAACACTTTTAACCTTAATCTGTAACTATAAGTAATTTCCATGCAAAGAATCAAGAAGCTGCAGAGAAGAAGCTTCTTTAGCCTTTAATAAAAGATTCAAAAATGAAGAACTAAGTACTCTTATAGAAACATGGAAAGATAAGCCTAATGAAGTTGTGATTTTGAACTGTTCCTAAGCCGTTGTCTGCAGTCAAAACTGGGTTTTCTTCTCTGAACAATGAACTAAACATATAGATTGAACCATCAAGTTTAAATCCTTTATTCACTCTAAAAACAAGACTAACCTTGCAAGAGGAGGGCTTAAAAGATCCTCGTCAACTCTAGCGGGCAAATTAGAGTCAACCGTGTTTTGTTTGGAGTTTTGACAGAGAATTGAGCTCAGGAACCGGCAGCGGGTGTGGCAAAACAAGATCATCATCACTAACAAGCCTCAATTTGCGCTGCCTAGTAAGCTTGCTTCCACCGCCGTAAAACCTACGTGAATAGAATTAGTATTAGAAGTTGAAGAAGATGAGTGGAGTGAACTGAATGATAGTGAATGCTTTCCATATATTCGGCATTTTTCATGGCAATATTGAGAGAAAAAAAGAAAAGAATTAAATAACCCCAATATGATCCGTTCATCACATAAATATGAATTTTGTTTGTTGATGTAGAGGCAAACATCATTTGAAATCAAATTTGATTTCTACAATCGTTGAATGTAGGGGTGATCAATGGGTATCAAGAAAAAAGAATCAAACCAAACCAACAACACCACCAACAACAACAAATCCAGCGTAATTCCACGAGCGTGATCTGGGAGGGTAGTGTGTATGCAGACCTTACCCCTATATTGAGAAGGTAGAGATGCTGTTTCTGGTACACTATCGACTCACAGAATGATATAAAAAGAACCAGTAGCACTAGACAGTAATATCAACAAGATAACAAGAACGCCGGCCAAAGCGAAAGAAACAACATGCATTAATAGAAAATCTCAAAAACAATAAAAAAGTACAAGACTAACACTAATACTAGTAATTTGGACACGGAAAACTCACAATTTCCTATTAACCATCTACCCTAATTCTCGACATCCACATCTTTCTATCGAGGATCATGTGCTCGGTAAGCTGAAACAACTTCATGACCTTCCTAATCACCTTTCCTCAATGTTTCTTTGACCTACCTCTACCTCTCCTCAAACCCACCAAGGCGAACTTCTCACACCTCCTTACTGTGGCATCATCCTCTCTTCTCGTCACATGTCCAAACTATCTAAGTCTCGCTTCTCACATTTTGTCCTCCATAGAGGCCACACCCACCTTGTCCTCATGAATAACTTCATTCCTAATCTTATCTAGTCTGGTTTGTCCAAACATCCATCTCAACATCTTCATTTTCACTACAAGAAAAGTTTGAATTACTTGGGAATTTTACCTGGGAATGTTTTCCTCATGAATTTTCTACGGATTTTCATGCGGATATCTAAAATTCCTAAATTGATGAATACTTTACCTGTGAAAATTATTTTTTCAAGAAAATTCCCATATAAATTTGGCGCCACTTTGCGCAAAAATATTACCTGGGGAGTTATTTGAAAATATTTTCTGCAAGTACCATTTTCATAGGTATATCCGCAAGTAAATAAATAATAATGAATTCTTTTATTAATTCGTAGGAAATTTCCTAGATAAAGCTACCTGCGAATTTAGCTGCGGATAATTACTAGGGAATTCACTTGGAGATTGTTTTACTCGGGAAATTTTCTGGGAATTATTGATTTGCGAAATTATCTGGGAAAATTTACTTGGGGATTTTCCTGAAGATTTACTTACCTAAGGAATTACTTGGGGATTTTGTTATTGAAGATTTAGATGTGATTTTTTTAGGAATTTACTTGGAGATTTTCATTTAGATGCGATTTGTTTTAGGAATTTGCTTGAGGATTTTCATACCTGGGAATCTACCTAGGGATTTCGTTATTGTAACTTTAGTTTGGAATTTTTCTTGGGCATTTACCAAGTGTTTTCTTACTTGAAAAAATTACTTTGGGATGTTTGCTTTGCAAATTTCTTTCATTTCAAATAGTTTATTGTGCAATAATCTCATTCTAATAAGTTCTAGAATAAAAAAGGTTTAAAGTAATAATTTTGACACAATTATTAATAAAATTATCGTATTTAGTTGATTTATTTATTGATGATAATGTCATGGCATATTTATCAATATTTAAAGCTAAATGTAGCTACTAATCCAATAACAAAATAATTGTCATAAATCTAATTAATGTCAACAAAAGAATTAAATATGAAGAAATTAAATTAAATCAATTGAGACATTTCAATTATTATTATTTAAATCTATTTAGTGTTGAGATAATATCGTTAAAACATAAACTAAATTGTTTGTTTTTTATTAACGTAAGTATAGTTTTTAAGTAGAACAAAATATACAGTTACATTTATCGTTAACATCATTAATTTATATGTGAGACTTAAGTATTGAGTGATCTTCTAACTTAAATATAGTAAATATTATGAGTGAGAATTAAGTATTGAGTGATCTTTTAACATTATTCTTAAGCGTACTTTTGATTAACCTATAATATTATTGAGCTATCTGAATCTTTTGTTCGTGTTATAATTGACAAAATATTTTATATCAATTGCTTAGTTATGTAAAGTGTGTTTAATTCTTGTTTAGAAAAATTATTACATAAAGATTTAATGCATTAGTCAAGGTATATAAATGTCTCATTATCAGTTTTTTTTTTCTTTTTTAAGACTTCTAATTCCCAATATTGTATTCTTGTTCTTTTTCTTAAAAGAAAAAAATACATTTTTGAACAGTCAGTTAATTCTTAAAGAAACGATCATAATTCAATCCACCTGGTTATACTTGAATAAAAATTTTGTTTTGTGGATTATGGAATTCATACTCACGATATATTTCTTCAAAACAAAAAATGAAAAATATATATAAGTTTTCATCTTGATTTAGTGAACTGAAAATTTGTGAAAGAAATGGCTTAGGTCTGTCCCACACCGGATAGAGACAATAGGATATGGGCATTTTTAGTGACCGACTTCCAATTACCTACGGAGGTTTCCATCGAAATATTTTTCGCAGGAAAATCCGTAGGAAACTGAATTACTTGCGAATTTTTCTGTATAATCCCTAAGAAAATTTCCATGTAATTCGCAATTTTCTTGTAGTATTTCTGGACATGGTAGATCTTAACTGGCTAACACTCAGCATCATATAACATAGTTGGTCTAACCACCGCTTTGTAAAACTTATATTTAAGTTTTGGTGGCACATTCTTATCACACTAAACACCGAATTCAAGCCTCCACTTCATCCACCTCGCTCCGGTACAATGGGTAACATCCTCGTCAATCTCTCAATTATTTTGAATTACTGATTCAAGGTACTTGAAACTTCCTCTCTTGGGGATGACTTGTGTATCAAGCCTTACGTCCATATCCGCTTCATGAGATACATCACTAAACTTGCACTCCAAATATTCAATCTCGGTCCTGCTCAACTGAAAATATTTAGACTCCAGAGTCTGTCTCCAAACCTCTAATCTCGTGTTCACATCAGCCGCGTCTCGTCAATCAATTCAATATTATATGCAAACAACATACACCATGACACCTCTCCTTGAATATGACGTGTCAATGCATCCACCGCCAAGATAAATAAAAATGGGCTAAGGGCTGATACCTGGCACAACGCCATCACGACAAAAACGTATTCGGATTCTCCTCTCATTGTCCTCACTCGGGTTTAAACTCCATCATACATGTTCTTTATCACTCTAGTATAAGTCACTAGAACACCTCGAGCCTCCAAACATCTCCATAGGACCTCCTTTGGGACTTTGTCGTATATTTTTTCTAGGTCAATGAACACCATATATAAGTCTTGCTTCCTCTTTCTATATTGCTCCACCAATCTCCTAACAAGGTGAATGGCTTCCCTAGTTGAACGCCCCGGCATGAATCCAAATCGGTTCTTGGAAACATACACTCCTCCTCATCCTCACTTCTACCACCCTCTCCCAAATATTTATAGTATAGCTTAGTAACAGTGGCGTACACATGAGTTTTTGTAAGAGGTGTCACCATTATACGTGAAAAATATATAAATTATAATAATATCATTTTTTTTTAAAAAAAAAATACAACTTACAAAGGAAGAAGCAACATTCCTTCAATTAAAAAAAGTATTGTGCTGGTGTATTCAGTAATAGCTTATGATCCACTAATTCGGTGCTTTGATAAGGTCCAACAGGTTAGCGGTTCAAACCCCACTGGGTACGTATTGTTTATAGATGAGGCACAAAAGTATTAAAACACAAAATGAGGCTACGAAGGTTTGAACTCGCAACCTCGCATAGCAATCCTCAACTTCTAACCGGATAAGTTACAGAGCTCTTCGTGAAAAGCGGTATCACTTTATTTTATTTTATTGTTTCTTGTTTCTTCATTTGAATTATATACATATAATTAGTAAAGATTTTCGACGAAGTGATGTCACGTGGTACCGCGTGGGATAAGGTGGATCCGCTCCTACTTAGCAATTTGATACCCCTATAATTATTGTAATTTTAGATATCACCCTTGTTCTTATACACCGCAATCATCGTATTTCACTTTCACTCTTCGAGCAGCTTCTTCGTCGTAAAAATGAAATTAGGCAACCTAGTAAGCCACTCCAAGTTGGTCCTGCTCGTGTTCCTCCAAAACTCCACCAGGATTTCGCCTGGTCCCATTGCTCTTCCCCTGCTCATCTTACGCATAACCCCCTCGACCTCCGCAACTAGTTTATGCCTATAATAAAAAAAATCTTGACTACTCTCGGAGTGCTCCAACCCATCCAATACAACATTCCTTTCCCCATTTTCGTTCAAGTGTTTATAGAAGTAAGTCCGCAATTTTCGTCTAATATGTGCCTCTTCCATTAAACTTTGCCTTCCTCGTCTTTGATGCACTTCACTTGGTCCATGTCTCGGGTCTTCTTTTCTATCACCTTGGCCATCTTGGACAACTTCTTGTTCCCGCTTTTGTCTCTAATATCTACATATATACGTTCAAACACTGCGGTCTTAGCCGTTGTAACCGCTGACTTCGCCTACTTAACTATCTTATACCACTCCCTATTCACCCTTTACTCCTCCACGTCTATGCTCTCCACTAACTTCAAATACGTCGCTTTTTTGATTTTTTACTTTTCCTTTGACCTCTTCATTCCACCACCAATTCCTTTTATGACCACCATAGTAACCCTTCGAGACCCCTAAAACCTTTTTGACAGCTTCCCTTATGCAATTCGCTGTCGTGGTCAACGTACCTCTCACGTCCCCGCTACTCCTCCAGGCCCTCAGAGCCAGCAACTCCTCCTCCAACTCCTGAATTTCGTCCTTAGACAAGGCTCCCCACTTTCTTGGATTGACCATACATTTTCCTCTTTTTCCTCTTCCTCACGATAGCTAAATCCATTACTAAGAGCCTATATTGAGTAGTACGATTCTTACTCAAAATTAAATAAACGATTTTAAAAGACAACATGTGTTTGGTTTGATTTTTTTTTTTTTTTTTTTAATTTTGACCCCCAAAAAAATCGAATCAAAGACATATAAATATATTTATTTTTATAAACAATTTAAAATTATAAATATTTTTTCTTTAAAAATTTGCCTAGACATATTTCTGATTCTTGCTTTTTGAACATAATTATCTACCTAATTCTAATGTGTATGATCGATTGCTTAGTTAGCAAGTGTTATTTAATACTTCTTGTATTCTTTCATTTTCACACGTTAATATATTTGTTAAGCCCATATATCTTTTTTGATTCTGAGATATTTTTACCCACAATTCTTTAGAAGTAAATAAAGCATGTTGCACCCAAATGTGTGGCTTAGCGGCCAATGGGATGAGAAAAGATCTCACGTTCAACTCTCAGCGGAGGCAAAAATACTATGTGATTTCTTTCTAGTCTCGGTGGATAGAGTTACCTTATCTATTGCTGGCGGAAAGTAGCAGGTATCCCGTGAAAAAAGCATAGCATTGTACTAAGTTTTGCATTCATATCAAAACGTTTTTGGGAGTCATTTGTTATTCTTTCTAATAATTAAAATTTAGTTACGCCTGAAAGTATATATGAGTGGAACTGTGGAAGTTAAATTAATGAAAGGGAATAATTATCATGTGTAAGGGAGAAAATTATCATGAATTTGAATTTCATGTGCCAAGAAAACAACCGGGAAAGAATCAAAAAAATTGACAAACCGAAAAAATAAAAAATCGCAGCTAAAAAGTATGCTAATTTAGCTCTATTGGTGTTTATATGAACAACATTAGCCTGCTCAACTTTTTATAACATCTCTTGCTTTGATATAAAGGATGCTTTCGAATCGCCTCTGTATGTGAATTAGTTTGCCATGACCCTAATCAAGAAGCACCGGCAAAAAAGGATGTTAAAGTTTCCCTCCACAAGTTTCATTGACTAAATTTCATTGGTTTGTTCTTACATTTGCCTTTCTGGTTGTTCATCATTTGTCGTCATCTCTGTTGTTACTGTTATTAAATTTTCACTTCAAAGTAAATTTCCACATGCTATAAGTAAACTTCAACCGAAAAGAAAACAAGAAATAAATATGTTCTTCTTTGATCAAAATTTAGAACTAACTTGAGTTTGGACCCACGTAGAGAGCATTAGTAAGCTGTCGTTCGTTTCTTCACTGTTTAATCCAACAGCCTTTGCATGCCGAGAATAAATTTCTCAATACACTTTTTCAAAAATGCCATGTTTTTAACATATCTCCATTCACTACTACCAGTAGTTTGTCCTACTATTCACGATTTCTCATTAATTACAGTGTCACTTGTACAGAATATTCTTTGGTATCGAAACTTTACTCCAATATAATCTCCCTAGTTGGCTAATAAAGAACGGAAAGGAAAAGAAAAGTTACAAATTCTGCGTCTTAATTATACTCCATTTTATCACCGTTCAGGTTACATAACATACTTGGTATTCTTCTCGGATACAACAGTTGATATGAGCTCATATGCTTTAACCTCAGTGAGAGAATTACCATGAGAACTTGTGCTTCTAGGACAAGGAAACTGGATGCTTTTCTCTTTTCCATTAAGTGTGTTCTAATTTGTTTCATTGATGGCTTTTTCAAGCATTGAGGTTATCTTCATGATACTGGCTAGTATTGTTTCCTGGAACTCATGTAGATACGCTATTGTTAATTACAAGGAAATGTTGAACAGGAAGAGGTCTAAGTTAGTTTTCAGAAGATAGAAGCTTATGGGTTAGTCTGATAACAAGTCACTCGAATGTACCGCATGCTATTGCTTATCGCTTTTTGAGAATGGAGACGAGGGGAGAATGTGCCGCATGCTTATCGCTTTGAGCATGGAGACGAGGGGAGAAAGCTGCAAAGTATTTGCAAGCATATCTTCTATGAAAGCTGCTTAAGGAAATGGGTGTGTGTGTGTGTGTTGTGGGGGGGGGGGGGGGGGCGTAGGAAAGCAACTAACTTTGACGAGCGAGTAAATGTTGGAGCAGTATTTTAAACTAGAATGAAGGAGAGAATATATTGTATGAGGATCTTGGTGGAAAAGGAACGGTGAGGAAGCTATAAAAGTTAGCCAAGATTAGGGAGAGGAAGGCTCAGGACCTAGATCGAGTGAGGTGCATCAAAGACGAAGACGGTAATGTATTGGTGGAAGAGGCGTGTATCCGGCGTAGATGGCAGTAGTAATTCCATAGACTCTTGAACAAGGAAGGGGATAGGAGCATCGTGCTGGTCGAGTTGGAGATCTGAGAGAGTCGGAGAGATTTTAGGTTTTGTAGGCGTATTAAGTGTGAGGAGGTTGATGTGGCAATACGGAAGATGACGGGGGTAAGGCGACTGGGCCTAACGAGATCCCGGTGAAATTTTGGAAAGAAGCGGGTAGGGTAGGCTCGGAGTGGATTACTAGCCTGTTTAACGTCATTTTCAAGACGAATAAGATGCCCGAAGATTGGAGGTGGAGTTTGATGATTCCGTTGTACAAAAACAAAGGTGATATCCAGAACTGCAATAACTATAGGGGTATCAAATTGCTGAGTCACACTATGAAGTTTGGGAGAGGATGGTGGAGAAGAGAGTGAGGACAAGTGTATCTATCTCTGAGAAGCAGTTCGGATTTATGCCGGGACGGTCAACTGCAGAAGCCATTCACCTTGTGACACGATTGGTGGAGAAGTAGAGGGAGAGGAAAAAGGACTTGCTATGGAGATATTTGGAGGTTAGCGGAGTCTAGATAGCATACATTAGGGTGATTAATGACATGTACGAAGGTGCTAAGACACGGGTGAGGGCTGCGGCAGGAGACTCTGAACATTTCCCTGTGAAGATAGGGGTGCATTAGGGATCAGCCATTAGCCTGATTTTGTTTGTCGAAGCGTTGGATGTGCTGGCACGACACATACAAGGGAGGGTGCCATGGTGCATGTTAGTTGCTTACGACATAGTTCCGATTAACGATACGCGCGGGGGTGTTAACACTGGGTTGGAAATTTGGAGAGAGACGTTGGAGTCCAAAAGTTTCAAGTTGAGTAGCTCGAAAACTGAATATTTGGAGTGCAAGTTTTGTGATGAGAGGCATGAAGAAGAAGTGGAAGTAAATATTTATACTCAAGTCATTCCCACAAGAGATAGTTTCAAGTATCTTGGGTCAATAATCCATGGCAAAGGGGAGATTGACGAGGATGTTACTCATCGTATTGGAGCGGATTGGATGAGATGGAGGCTAGCTTTGGGGTTTTTATGCGATAAGAATGTGCCGTCTAGACTTAAGGGCAAATTCTACAGGGTTGTGTTTAGACCGACTATGTTGTATGGAGCTGAGTGTTGGTCCATCAAGAAGTCTCATATCCAAAAGACGAGCGTAGCTGAAATGAGGTTATTTAGATGGATGTGTGGACATACCAGGAAAAGGCAAGATTAGAAATGCATCCATGGAAGCCAAGTTGCGGGAATCGAGGTTGCGATGGTTTGGGCATGTGAGAAGGAGAGACATAGATGCCCTCATCAGGAGGTGTGAGAGGTTGACCATGGTGGGCTTGAGGAAGGGAAGGGGTAAGCCAAAGAAGTATTGGGGAGAGGTGATTAGGCAGGACATGTCGGTGCTTCACCTAACCAAGAACATGACTAGCGATAGGAAGGTGTGAGGTCGAGGATTAAGGTGGTGGGTTGACAGGTAGTTGTGAATTTCTCCTAAATTTACCAGTAGTACTAGTAATATTCCTGATGTTGGTTGAAAGTTACTTCCTTTTAGTTTGTTATTATATGTCGTACTTAGCAAGCACGTCCATTGTTTTTGAAAACTGCTACTGAAAACTGTTGCTCCCTGATTGTTACTATTTGAAGCTACTCTTTCTCCCCTTTTACTAGAAATTGATGCTCCCTGATTGTTACTATTCGATGCTACGTTTTCTCCGCTTTTTCCTTATCGTCCTTTGTTTCCCTCTTCTTTCTTTCTTTCTTTCTTTCTTTCTTTCTTCTTCTTCATCATCATCTTCTTCTTCTTCTTCTTCTTCTTCTTCTTTTTCTTCCCTTTTCTTTCTTTACACCTTTTCTTGAGCTAAGAGTCTATCGGAAACAACCTCTCTACCTCTCCAGGTAGGGATTGTTGCACCCTATTTTGCACTAGTCAAGACAGGATTCAACTTGTGGTTCTGTTATTGATGGAAGAGAGTCTCCGCCTAATTTTTAAAGGTATACTAGGGTACCTATTTATTTACTAAGTCATATTCTTCATTAGTCTGATAACCAGTGAAATTATAGGTAATGGTTCTTGTTCTTCCAAGGAGAAGGTGTTAGGCACCCCTTAAAATCTACCTGAGGTAGCTCCATAGGACTTAGACTAAGTTTACAATCAATTATTTATAAAATACTTTGATTAGTGATGAAGAGTATTGCTTACTGTATACCTAAGGAGAATGTATGATAAAAGGAATGTGAGACCCTAAAGGGATGCGAGTTTACGAAGAAGTTCATAAGATATAGAATTTTGAAATTGGTATATAAGTGGTCTAATTTTACAAGCTTGTAAAAGAAGTTGAGTTATCAAAACACTTTGATTAGGGGGATGGTTATTTATATATAATTCTAGGGAGTTTTATAAGAAAAGTGAGCCTAAAATTACCTTAGATTCGGAGGGTCTTCAAAGAAGAGGTTATTTGGCGAAAATTCATTTGGCGACAGTTCTGATTTTCTCTTTGAAAATGAAGCTGAGATCTGATTTCCTTTTTTTTAAAATATAGCTGCTATTTTGCTAAGTACCGAGCTGTGAAAATCATTTGAGGGAAGAAAAGATGAGTGAAACACAATAATTAGCGAGCAGATAATTATGGAATTAAGGATCTACTACTAACTAATTTCCCTTTTTAAATCCTATATTGTTTATGGCTTGCCTAAGTTTATATGATATTAAAACATAAAAGAAAAAGCATGTGATCTAATATATGAGTGTCATATACATGAGATATAAAACAACAACAAAGGCATAACAAATGCAACTAACAGTAAATTAAACTAGCAGAAGTAGTAAACTTAAACTAATCGAGACAGTAAATAATGGTAAAGGAGTTGAGGGAAAGGGGACTGGACTCTGGTGATTGGGCCTCAAGAAGGTAGGCCCATCAGTAAAGAGACGCGAGTACAACATGATTTTGGGCTCCTCGACGAAATGCAACAAGACTGGAATTGGGCCTGAGTTCATCATGAACATAGCGGCCCAAACAGATGTACATGCCAAAAAATAAGAAAGTCATTAGATATATTATTCAACATATACTCAACATACTATAACAACATATCACACTCTTGATGCATATGCCAGGTACGCAAACAGATAATTGAAACAAGAATAAGATTAATACTGTAAGGGAAAATTATATATACTAATGTGGTGGCTTTACTTAGCAAATAGTTCACATCGAAAATCTTTTGTTGTCATTAAACATTAAACCCTTAAAGAGCTGAATGTGTCAATGAATTAATAGCTAAGGAGGGAACCTAACTCTAGAACGATGCTCCCTTTTGGATCCTCGACACTTCAAAGTTCCCAAGGAAGTCAAGGCTCATGGCAATGCTTGTGCCGTGGATGACCACCCAACCTAGAGTTGAACTCCGCTCTCTAATACCCTTAAACACTAACAATATATTTTTCCTACGGGTTTAAGTGCCAATGAAGCCCTTCCAATATAAACTAAGTACTAAAGTATTACTTACCACAAAATTTATACTTTTCCTCTTAATAATAACACAACAGAACACAGATTACTTTTGACACTGGATAAGGAACACATATCAAGTAAGCTTAAAGGGGCTGACTTTAGAGTACATATAGATTAAAAACAAAAGTTTCATGTCATACTGCTACATCATTAAAGAACAACATATTCAGGCAGGTATTAATAACACTACTTCACACCTTAAAAATCATTAATGCAGATTCAAACCAATAGTCATGGCCATCCATTGTTATAGAGAGGTTATCAAGGTCATCAAGAATAAGATTAAACTCTCAACATGACTATCAATTCACAGATTCAAACATGGTATCGCCTCAACAAGGTCATTCTTTTAGCAGGCCATCATATTCACATATTTAAATATGGGTTCCCTAAGGTCTCAACAAGGGTCATGCTTCTAGCAGGTCATCATATTCAGGTAAAACTAGTAAAGGACTTCATAAGGCTTGAGAGTCAAACAAGATACTTGTGAAATTCAATCAACTACACATAGACATGATAAGTGAGATAGTGACCTCATATAAGCAGGGGAATTTTGCATATTACAGAACTAATTACAGAACCAAATCAACATGTTGGTAAAGAAAGGAGATGGAACCATTGTATCAAAACAAGTTCAAACTGAAACATATGTCTAGTTCAGTATGCAGGTATGAAGCGGGCATGCTTCAGCTTCTAAAGTGTCACTTGATTATAACATAGTATCTAAGTACGATCTTCATGGAAGATAATTTAATGATAGATGCATGCAGGCTTTACAGAATCAATGGTGGTTCAAAGAGACTAAAGACAGGGATGTACTGCACAACTTTGAATTACACATATATATGAGGGTCTGTACTGATCATGGGACAAACAAACTTAATTATGCAGCAAATACCAATTAACTTTATCCAAACAAGGTCATGACTTACACCATAGAGAAGAAGATGGATTAACATTAACAGAATATATAAACAACAAAGATTCATGAGAAGAAGACAATTTGATGCAAATAAGATAACTTCCTACAAATGTGTACAACAGTTGAGTATGAGCATGAGAAAGGTCATAGTGACATCCCCAAATTACCCTCAGTGTTAGTAGACACATATGCAGAGAAGGAAAGTATCTAATCACTTAGATTCTTACACTTAAGTTTTGGGATATGGACTCATTGGACTTTTAGATATTCAAATAATGAACTCAATCATAAGACAAATAGTATGCAAAGAACAATAAGGTTACAACAGAATCACTGCTGAAGGGAAAACATGAACATGATTGGTTTAACAATGATAATAACTAAACAAAGTAAAGACAATAGTGGTAACTCATAAACAGTTTAACAGGCAGAGAGGATAGTATTTAGACATTTTAAGTTCAGGCTCAAGATTAAAAAACAGGGGAATATAAGACATCTTAGTTATAACTATCAAGTATTAAACTCGATTTCAAAGTTCACAAAACTACAAAGGTGTAACAAGACAAAGATGAGCTTTCTGTAAGTTAATGAGAATTATAAAGTTCATTTTGAACATAAACACATAAGAACTTAGGCATAGAGACTGTTGAAAAACAAAGATCAACAATTATCAATGACTTAATTTATCCCTTAAAGAGTCACAACAGAACAAGCTAACCACAAAAGTCATCAAACTAACCAAGCATAAACATCAAACATATCCAACACATAAATATAATCTATATCACCTATCTCAATACAAACATGTCATTCAAAGAAACGAACAAAGAGAAAAGTGAGAGGGAGATGCTGACCTTTTCGCGAGCAGCAGACAAAACAGACTCTTTTGTTGCTCAAAATCCCACAAATTCTCGAGTTTGTCACACCCCGAATCAAGGGGGCGAGACTGGCACCCGGTGCTTCACCTAACCTAGCGTACCAACTTGCGATTAAGGGACTCTGAACATATAATGTCATAATTTTGCCATGGGGCCATATTGCAAGACAATTTGCAAAGAAAAATATAAAACTGAACTAAAACTAGCGCTGACTAAACATCAATATAAAGTTGGGCCGACAAGGCCGTCATAACTACTACAACAGAAGATGGATGTATTGTAATCAGAACAGGGCCCAGACCTACCCATAACATATATACATACATACAGAAGATGTACACAAAACCCTAGACCCGACAACTCCGAAGGACGTGGAGCTTACTGATCAGGCTGAACTCGGGAAACACATATTGAGGAGGTCTACCCATCTATCTATCTGAACCTGTACACATGAAATGCAGCGTCCCCAGAAAAAAGGATGTCAGTATGAAATAATTTACCGAGTATGTAAGGCAATAACATAACTAAAAGTTGAACTGATAATATAGTAACTGAAAGTAACTGGGAGTCAAAGACGATCAGGAGATATACTTACCTGATGATACTGACTCAACTGCTTCAATATAGTAAGTAAACTAAATGTTCGGTCCTATAAGGCTCGGTACATGTAACTTCTCGGTCGTAGAAGGCTCGTTCATAGGCGATCGACCATACTAGGCTCTGTATCTCGGCTATCCTGGGCTAACTCATAGGCTCTCGGCCGCAATAGGCTCGGTATATAACTTACCATCTGATCAGAGGTTTCCCAATAGGGGTCTGTCCACCGATTATAGCTCGATGGTGGTAAAAATACTGTAATACTGTATATATATAGACCCTCTGATCTCTTGACTAGAGGAAGACATCACTCAATTGAATATAAAGTTTTGATAAGGGAGAATACTGTAATTTATGAGACTAGGATAATGTATATAAATTCAGGAGTATGAACTTCTTTTTATGCCTCGTTATCAAACACATGTAGTTACGAGATCATGCCAAAATTAAAGAATGACTTAGCCTTAACATACCTTATCACAATCTTTCCAATCAACAAGTTGAACTCGCCTCTTCGCACCTTAATCTAGAATAACGATAATAATACTATCATTAAGTTACGAAAGGTACAACTATCACACATCGAACGACAAGCTTATTTTGTATTAAAGCGGGCAACATCTCCACTATAATCCTTACTTCCTCCAAATTCAAGGTAACACCAACAATACAAGAATGTAACAATAATAACATATATACATTATTTTCCAACCTTATATACACTACAAAATACTACAAAACAACCCAACACACCCCCAATCTCTTTATACACAAAACGACTATCGTAGTAGTGTCAGACAACCCGAAAATGTTACGACGAATGACCAGCCTGATAAGTAGGGATTTTAGCCTATAATTTATCTCTTTTACTTGTGTTTTGGGCCAAAAATGCGTGAAAGTATTTCAGAAAACTAACTTAATATGCTTGCTTGCAGGGGTTGTTCAAAATGATCCAAAGGAGCCATAATCAACTCATAAAGGAGTCAAAACTTGAACAAAAACCAAGACTGGGCCAAGAGGTATGGAACGCAGACCGCAAAAAAAAAAAGTGCGATCGCGAAAGTATCAACATTGACGTGGCCATTATTTCGAGGTCTGCGATATGAAGAATAAGAGAGATGGTTTTTTGGGCACAAACATGAACGCAGACCGCGACAAGAAGATGCGACTACGGAAGTACCATCACGGTCGTGATGGGAATTTCGCGGACCGTGGCTTCTAAGGTTTAGAGAGTGCATAATTCAAGCAAAAATGAGAACGGCGGTCCGTGTCAAAGTTACGTGGCCGCGAAAGTCTCTCACGCGGACGCAGTGGAAATTACGCGGTCCGCGAAACAAGGTTTAACCCAGATCCAGATGTGAAGAAATGCGCACCACGATCAGAATTATGTGGCCGCAAAAGCAAGTGTGCGGCCGCGGTCAGAATTACGCGGCCGCGAAACTTCCGCAGGGGTATTTTTGTCCTAAAATTTCAACTTAGTATAAATAGATATTTTTGTCAATTTTAGGAATGTTATGATTTTGCTGAGTACGTGAGACGGGTAGATTTTCCCTTTTGGGCAATTTTGTACAAGATTTACCTTATAACATAAGATTTTTATTTTTTAATTTACTATTATGGATTATATCTTCTCTTTATCTTTTATTTCTGCTATTATTATGAGTAGCTAGACCCATAGTTAGGGTTGTGAACCAACCCTAGTATGGGTATTTAATAGGTCTTGAATTTTATGGTTTGAATTTTTATGGGTTAGTGATATTTAGCCTAGTTCATGCTAGAATTTTAGAATTAGTGGTTGCAAACACTAATTCATGCCTTTGTGACTTAGGCTCTTCTTGAGAAAGAGGTACTAAGTCTAGGAGAACTAAGCTAACAAGGAATTGGGGTGAACTCAAGAAATTGATAGCCCCAATAAAAGGGTTAAACCTAGAGATAGTAATACCCGACTTGAGCTAATATCACTTGTATTGTATTAATACCCATTTGAGCTTGAGAAAGTCAAATTGGGCAAAATCACTCAAACTACTAAGAGGTATAGAGTGAGTACTTGGGTGTGATAGCTATATTATGACCCCAATCAAATCAAACTCGCCCTAGATTCTTGATACCCGTTATATATCCACCTAGGTGGAAGTCACTACCCTAGTCCTTTTAAACACTTGAAAGCTATCATCAAAAATGTTTTACTTAGCTTTAATCTTAGCATACAATAGAAATAGAAATAGAAGTAGAATCAACACCATCATGTTTGGAAGTGCAATTAGGAACAACACACACATCTAGATTTAGATAAATACCTAATTCCAAATCAATTAACTCCCTGTGGAAATCGATCCCAACCTTGTTGGATAAAACTGCATCGACCATCCTCGCTACTCAATACTGGTGTAGGTTTGGCACCGATCAATTTTTGGCGCCGTTGCCGGGGAATTAGACGGTTTTACCTATCTATCTAATTATTTGTGTGTTTTGTTTTTCTTTCCTTCCGTTTTCTAGTTTTTGTGTGTCAATTGCTTTAGGTATCAAAGAAAATCACAAAATCTGCGAGAAGAATGAACTTGTCCACCCGAACTAGAACATCATCAATAATCCCCAACGGCCTATTCATTGTCCGGTCCGCCATTTGCAACTCATGGAAGTAGGTCTTGGTTTCCCAATACCCAATGTCTTGAACACAGAATATGGCATCAAATTAATGCTCGCTCCCAAATCACTCAAGGCTTTGGCAAAATCGGCACTACCAATAGTGCATGGAATTGTAAAGGCACCGGGATCTTCTAGCTTTGGAGCCATGGAATGCACAATGACACTCACTTGATGTGTCATTTTGATCGTCTCACAATTCATTGACCTCTTCTTTGTTACCAAGTCCTTCATGAACTTGGCATATCCCGACAATTGTTCTCGAGCTTCAACCAAAGGCATATTGATGGACAAAATCTTCATCATATCAATGAATTTCTTGAATTGGTTTTCATTGTTTTGATTTGCAGGCCTTTTAAGATACGGTGGAGGAGGCCTTGGCAAAGGGGCCTTGGCTTTGGGCACTACCATTTCCGGTTTGTCTATCATGTGTTCCCTAGACGGGTGCACATCATTTTATGTCTCATCCACGTTGTCATCAATGTATATCCTCACTTCATCATTCACATTCTCATCATTGGCTTGGATCTCATCATCTTCTTGCACAACCAAATCATCATTCACAATCTTTCTTGGAGTGGAGGTACTTGCATCTCAACCTCTACCGCTTCTTATGGTCATCGCCATTGCATGGACTGTATTGTTCCCACCCTTCGGGTTTACTACCGTATCACTTGGTAATGCCCCCTTAGGGTGAGTATTCAATGCTTGAGAAATTTGACCCATTTGTACTTCCAAGTTGCGGATAGAAGTATTGTTGGAGGATATTTGGGCATTGGAGTCGGCATTTCTTTCCATCATTTGCCTGAACATACTTTCTATCCGCCCCATCTCATTATTTGAAGAACTTTTCCCTTGAGACAGATATGGAGGCAGGCTGTTGGGTTGTTGATACATCGGGGGCCTTTGAAAGCCCGACCCCCGATTGCCTTGGTTATTGTTGCTCCAACCCCCTTGGTTTCCATTGCCTCCCCAATTGTTATTATTGTTGCCACTCCAATTTCTATTATTGTTTCCTCCCCAATTGCCTTGTTGATTACCCCAATTTTGGTTGTTGTTCCCCCAATTGTTCGGATTGTTGTTATTGCCACTATTCCAATTCCCTTGGCCTTGGTTGCCCCAATTTTGATTGTTTCCTTGTGATCTCCATTGTTGATTTGGAGCATTGCTCCGTGGACCTTGGTTATTATTGGCATATAAAACTTCCTCACTTTGATTATCATAAGAACCGTCTTGATTGTAGCCACTACCACTCTGCTCAAATTGCTCTTGATTGCTTTGCACTTGTTGACCACGATGTCTTCTCTTGTTGACCATTACATTCACTCCTTCCATGGCGTTTACTTGCTTTGGCCCCTGAACTTGCTGAAGCTGAGCCTTTGCTAACTGGTTCATAGTAGTTGTCAATTCAACTATGGCTTGCCCGTGATCATGAAGTTCCTTGTGAAGTTGGATGACATTAGGGTCACCCTCAGGAACGTTTTCCCGACTTTGCCAAGCTGAGGAGGTGTCCACCATCTCATCTAGAATTTCACATGCTTATGAATATGGCGTGTTCATGAAGTTACCCCATGCCAGCTGATTCACCATACACTGGTTGGTTGTGTTGATACCCCCTATAAAATATTTGCTATATCATTGCTTCAGTCATATCATTGTTGGGGCATTCTTTTACCATTGTCCGTTACCGCTCCCAGATTTCATGTAAGGGTTCATTTGGCTCTTGTTTAATGGCTAAGAACTCGTCCCTCAATGTTTCCATATGACCCAAGGAGAAAAATGTTTCTATGAACTTCTCAGCCAACTCATCCCACGTGGTGATGGAATGGTTGGGAAGCCTCTCAAGCTAATCCAAAGCCTTCCCCCTAAGTGAAAATAGGAAAATCCTCAATCTCAAAGCATCCTCAGATACATTCGTCTGCTTTCTCCCCCATCATGTGTCTACAAAACCTTTGAGATGCTTATATGCGTTCTGATGTGGAGCTCCGGTGAAGAAACCCCTTTGCTCTAATAGAGTTAGCATGACATTGGTTATTTGAAAATTGCCCGCCCGAATTCGGGGCGGGACAATTGCACTTGCGTAGCCTTCATTGGGTAGCACCCGGTGTGCTGCCCTTGGAGGAGGTGGGGGAGGGTTTGGCACGTTGTCATGAGGCAGGCAGCCTCTTCTTCCGGGTGGGTGGTGAAAATGTTGTGTTCCACATGTGCAAGTCAATGACGTAGCCTAATAGCAACGAAGTATGCTCTTTTGTGGATCTTGTGACGGAGGTGATTGTTGATGACACGAGTTCTATGATCAATGTGGAAGACCCTCTGGAAACTGTGTTGTTGAATCATGAGGATGATGAGAAGGCAAGCTTGATATAATGTGCAAATGCTTTGCAAGGAATGGGATCCTACACATATGGACCCCGTAAACTTTCCTTGGACCTTGAGAAACAGTAGACTCCGCCAACAAAGCCCTCAATCGAGGAGCCACCAACATTGGAGTTGAAGCCCTTGCCTTCACACCTCAGGTATGAGTTCTTAGGCCCTTGTTCTGCATTACCTATTATTCTTTCTTCGTGTTTAACTAATGTGCAGGTAGATTCCACCCTTGTGGTGCTTCAAAGAAGTAAAAAAGGAAATAGGATGGACTTTGGCTGACATTCGGGGTATAAGCCCCGCCTTTTGCATGCACAAAATCATACTCGAGGAAGATGTCAAACTATCCATGGAACATCAATAGAGGTTGAATGAGGCCATCCAAGATGTCGTCAAGAAAGAGATAATCAAATGGCTAGATGCAGGGGTTGTATACCCCATTTCGGATAGTTCATGGACTTCGCTGGTACAATGTGTCCCAAAGAAGGGGGGTATGACTGTGATCACAAATGAGAAAAATGAGTTGATCCCCACCAGAACTGTTACTGGTTGAAGGGTATGCATGGATTATAGAAAGTTGAATAAAGTGACCCGCAAAGACCATTTTCCATTGCCATTTCTTGACCAAATGTTGGATAGACTTGCTGGGCGTGCTTGTTATTGCTTTTTGGATGGGTACTCCAGGTACAACCAGATTCTCATTGCACCTGAAGACCTAGATAAAACCACCTTCACTTGTCCGTATGGCACATTTGCATTCACACAGATGTCGTTTGGTTTGTGTAATGCAATGGCTACCTTTCAGAGGTGTATAATGGCAATATTTACGGATATGATGGAGGACTTCCTCGAAGTGTTCATGGATGATTTCAGTGTTGTGGGGGATTCATTTGAAGAATGCTTGTATAATCTTGACAAAGTGTTGGCCCGATGTGAAGAGACCAACTTAGTGCTTAATTCGGAAAAGTGCCACTTTATGGTCGAGGAGGGCATTGTCCTCGGCCATAAGATCTCAAAGAACGGTATTGAAGTGGACAAAGAAAAAATTGAAGTGATTTCAAAACTCCCTCCTCTTACTTCCGTCAAGGGAGTGAGGAGCTCTCTTGGTCACGCGGGGTTTTACCGAAGGTTCATCAAGGATTTCTCAAAAGTGGTGAACCCTTTGTGCAAGTTGTTGGAAAAAGAGGCAAAGTTTATGTTCAATGATGATTGTATGAAAGCCTTTGAGCTTCTCAAATATAGATTGACTACAACTCCCATCATTACCGCACCCAATTGGAGCTCATGTGCGATGCTAGCGATGTTGCGGTAGGAGCGGTTTTGGGGCAAAGGATCAACAAGATATTTCATCCGGTTTAACATGCAAGCAAAACAATGAACGACGCCCAAGTCAACTATATGGTGACCAAGAAAGAGTTATTAGCCGTTGTCTTCACCATGGAAAAGTTCAGGTCGTACCTCATGGGTGCCAAAGTGATTGTGCACACCGATCACGCGGCACTTCGTTACTTGATGACAAAAAATGACTCTAAGGCTAGGTTGATGAGATGTGTTCTTCTTCTACAAGAGTTTGACCTTGAAATCATAGACCGAAAAGGGAGTGAGAATCAAGTGGCGGACCATTTGTCCCGCTTGGAAGAGGAGGGGAGGCCCCATGATGGCCTCGAGATTAATGATTTGTTTTCAGATGAACAAATCCTCTCTGTGTCTTTGAATGGGATGCCTTGGTTCGCCGATTTGGCTAACTTTATTGTGACCGGCATTGTCCCGAGTGAGACCTCTTCCAACCAAAGGAGGAATCTCAAATGAGATAGCTTGGATTATTATTGGGACGAGCCATATCTTTTCAAGATTTGCAATGATGGTGTTATCCGGAGATGTGTTCTGAAAGAGGAGCAATTGAGTATTCTTGAAGCTTGCCATTCCTCGCCATACCGTGGGCATCATGGTGGGGCGAGAACTTATATAAAGGTCCTAAGATATGGATTCTATTGGCCTACCTTGTACAAAGATGCTAGCGAGCTTGTTAGGCGTTGTGATGAGTGCCAAAGAGCTGGTGGAATTTCCAAGAAGAATGAAATTCCCCTCACCACTATTCTTGAGATTGATATTTTCGATGTGTGGGGCATCGACTTTATGGGGCCATTTGTGAGTTCATGTGGGAACACTTATATTCTGCTTGCTGTTGATTATGTTTCCAAATGGGTTGAAGTTGTGGCTTTTCCCAACAATGAGGCACGGAGTGTGGTGGCTTTCTTAAAGAAAAATATCTTCACAAGGTTCGGCAACCCAAGTGCTATCATTAATGATTGGGGTTCTCATTTTTGCAACAAAGCCTTCGACACTTTACTTTCTAAGTATGGTGTCAATCATAAGGTGTCAACCCCTTATCACCCATAGGCTAGTGGACAAGTTGATGTCTCCAACAGGGAGATCAAGAGCATATTATCCAAGACTGTCAATGCAAACCGGACTGATTGGTCAAGGAAATTTGACGATGCTTTATGGGTCTATCGTACAACTTACAAGACTCCAATTGGTATGTCTCCGTACCGGTTGGTATTTGGGAAAGCATGCCATCTTCCAGTTGAATTAGGGCACAAGGCCATGTGGGCGCTGAAGAAGTTGAACCTTGAATGGGATATAGCTGCCAATCTCCGGGTAGAGCAACTAAATGAACTTGATGAGTTCTGGTTCCATGCTTATTCTAGCTCTCCTTGTATAAGGACAAGATGAAGTACTTACATGACAAATATATCCGGAAGAAAGAATTCAAGGAGGGTGACTTGGTTATTCTATTCAACTCTCGATTACGGATGTTTCCGGGAAAGCACAAGTCAAAGTGGAGTGGCCCTTTTAAAATGGTGCATATAACTTCGTTTGGTGCTCTCGATTTGAAATAAAAAAATGATGAAATCTTTAGAGTCAATGGGCACCGAGTGAAGCATTACCTTGTCAATATTGATGATATCCACGTGGTGGCCTTGATCCATTTCAAATGATGATGGTAACATGCGTCGTGTCACGATGTTAAATCAGGCGCTTCTTGGGAGGCAACCCATGTGTTTTTCTTTCTTTTGATTTTCTTCTTAGATTAGGCATTGTTTTGGACTAACTGGTTGTGAAGTGTATGTGGGAACTGGTTGTGCAGTGCAAGACTTTGACAGGGTGTTGGAAGTTCATGGACCACGCCCAAACTTTCGCGGTCCGCGTGAGCATTTCGCGGCAACACATTTTTGTCTGCGGACGCGTACTTGAAAAGAGCAAAATGCCAACTCTTTGAAGTTGGACTGTCAAAAAACAAAATCCTTCAGAGATCGCGGCCGCATTCCAATATTCGTGGACCCCGTTGAATTTTACGGGCGCGGCTAATATTCCGTGGATCGCGCCCATGTGCTTGAAGCTGGTTTACATAAGGTAACATAGCGCGGACCGTGATAGAATTTCATTGCCACGCTCAGGTAAGGTGGTGGGTTCCACCGTTGATTAGTATAAATAAGGGTTCCTTAAACATTTTACACTTTTCGAACCCTAACGTTTCACAGCACAAAAAGCACTGTTCATCTCATCCTACTCTCAATTTTCATCTCATTCACATTAAGAGTTCATTTCTTACTACAAATTTACAACTAGTATGTTCAATTCCATGATGTGATTTTATCTTTTTCTTTTCTTTTCTCTTTGTTTTAATTTTTCTTTTAGTTAGGGTTAGATGCATGCCATGATCTCAAATTAATGCTTAATTGATACTTAAATATATATGGGTAGTGTTTATATGCCTAATGGGGGCTGGAGTTAGTAACTTTGTATTGTTAATTGAACTAAGTTTTTGCATACTTAGTGAAAACCCTAGTTATCACTGTTCTTAGTACCGATCAATTTTTGATCGGTCCGCGCTATCAGTGTTCATTTTTTTGCGGTCCGCTCTACCCCAGATTTTAGTTACTGAGTGATTGCTAAGAGTTCGTGGCGGGGTCACTTTTACGCGGTCCGCAGTTTGTCCTCTGCGACTGCGTTCAAGTTTTTGCGGTCCGAACTTGTGAACTTCAAAGAGCGTGTTAATTGCTTTCGCGGCCGCATTCATTTTTTTGTGGTACGTGATTGTTCATTCGCAGCCGCGTGTAATATTTTGTGGTCCGCGTGTGTCCAAGATCATAGAGTCAGTAGTCTGAACCTGACCTCTTCACGGCCGCGTTAACTCTTTCACGGTCCGTGATGGGCATTTTGCGGCCGCGTCTACTTTTTCGCGGTCCGCGATGCCCTGTTTTGAGAAGAAATGTTGTTCATTTCATCTGTACTGCTTTAAAGCATGATTGAACCCCAATTCTACATATCTTTCACTAATTATGTGTTGCAGAAAATGGTACGATCTCGTGGAGGAGAAGAGAAATCAGAAGGGAGGGCAGAATCCTCCCGAGGCCGGGGCAAAGGAAACAGGCTTTGCCTTTAGCAACTCAAAGAATCATAAGCAAAAAAACAAACCCTCACTAGACCTTGTGCTGAATCATCAGACACAAGTGAATATCTCTCATCCCAAGAGATTTTTTAGTGGGAATCGACACAACCTCAAGAAGAGGCCCAATCACAACCCGAGCGACTAATCAATGAAGCTACCTCCTCTTTTGGGTCGTCTGATGACTCAGAGGGAGGTAGTGAGGCATCGGAGCCATCTTCCCCACCTGCTACAACTCCGGCCTCAACAGCTGCTCCTATCAATATAGATGAGGATGACGAGGTCCCAGATGATAGGATAAGGGTGATACCAATGTAGGTGGTCTTGCTAGATCAAGGAAGCCCGAGGTGTGGGCGGATAGATTCGTGAGCGAGAAAGCATACCTCAAATTACAGGAATGGTGGCCCCAAAGGTCGCTCACCCTTGAGCGACAGTTTATAGAAAGAGATCTCCTTCCTCACAATCCAACTGTCAAGAGATAGTTTGAGGATAGAAAAGGGTGGAAGTACTTCACCATCAAGGTTCCGGATGCCAATGAGTACCTTGTCAAGGAGTTCTACACAAATGTTGCTCACATCAAAAAGGGCACCACTGTGACAAAGGTACGGAACTTGAAGATACAGTTTGATGGTGACACCTTGAACAAATATGCCGATTTTGAGGATGTGGAAGTTGTATAGTATTTGGAGAAGATGGACCTAGATGAAGCAGACCGGCCTTGGCTAGCGGAAGTAATAGCCATCCCAGGGACAACACCGGCTTGTCTCGTAGCTGGAGTCCCAATCGCCAGAAACACCCTCAGCTTTGAAGCCAAAAGGTGGTGCACATTTGTATGCAGCCGGCTTGATCCTAGCCAGTATGATAGTGTCATCCCAGTCTTTCGGGCGATCCTAATTGCTTTCATCATGGCGGGGTATCCAATCAATGTGGGGAACCTCATGTCCCACCACATCTCCAAAGAATCCGGAAAAGAAGAAAGGTCCTACCCCTACCCCAACTTCATCACTATGTATCTCGAGGACCAAGGGGCAGAGAGGAGGCACTATGACATAAAGGTGAAATCGAAGAAACCTTTCTCCTGGTATAGCCTCCAAGGACCGGACAACCCTAAAGCAAAGGGTAAAGCCACTACCTCCACTGGCCAGTTTGAAGAGCCAAGGGTAGTGGCCACCGAGTCAGAGCCTTCCACAACAGAGGGACCTTCAGCTGCCATGCCTCTTACTTCATCCAGGACATCCATCACTGTGCCACTATCTGTGCACCGTGAGTTTCTCAGACCTTATCCAGCATCAACAACTGGATGTAGGCAGCTACATCAAAGATATTTGTCTTATCGAGTGCATTAGCAGCACAGTCAGCAACATCACAACTTTAGGTACCTCCATAAGTGGAGGATTCATTGAAGGAGATTCTGGACAACCAAAAGAAGCTCCTGGACAACCAAAAGAAGATCCTGGAGACTTTAGATACTCATGGAAATGTGATCAAGGATCTGGGCAAGCAGGTAAAGAAGATGAGAAAGACTTAGGCCTCAAAAAAGTCAGTGGAGAAGCTGTAGAGGGAGATAGAGAAGTTCACTTCTGCTAGAGATATCCCACTTGACTTGCTTATGGAGGAGACTGCTCCAGCAGCACAGGAAGCAGAGCATGAGGCAGATAGAGCTCCAGTTAGAGGATTTGTGGTCCCCCTGTCAGAGGATTTGGAGATTCAGTTAGAGGACCCGGAGGGAGCTGATGATCCTATGCAGTCTGAGGACCCCACTCATGTGCCTGACCCCATGCAGACAGAGACCACATAGGGAGTTTTCTTTACTCTCTAACCCTTCTTCATTTTACTTTCCGTAGTTTATTTCATAACTTCTTTCGTATTTTTCCTTAATAGCTTAGCTTCTTATTTCCTTTAGTAGCTTATTTTTGAGTTTTTAGCTTCTTTTTACATTCTGCGTGATCAATATTTCACTTTTGGTATGTATATAACTTTATCATTCGATGTATATACTCATTTTCATTTTGTATATATTCATTTCACTCCATTATTGTACATATTCAATTTACTTTCCGTAGTTTACTTCATAATTTCTTTCATATTTTTCCTTAATAGCTTAGCTTCTTATTTCCTTTAGTAGCTTATTTTTGAGTTTTTATCTTCTTTTTACATTCTGTGTGATCAATAAGCCTTTGGTTTTCTTAATTCCACGGTTCTTTCCAAAGGTGGATGTTGTGTGAACCGGGTGGCTCTTCCCAACGATGGATGGCGTGACAACCTTCTTAAGGTATTGAGTCTGTTTTCTTTTTGCTTTGATATATAGTAATAATGAATAAAAGTGTCTCAAGCAGGCTTTACTTGGGTACTAACACATGTACCTTCGACCTCATGGTTAGAGACATGTTTATTGACAAAGAATAGCTCTAGTTGTGACCATTTAGACTCTTGAGTTGACTAAAACAATCATCGAGTGATTTATTTGAGCCATTTGTGATCTTCAATCTTGGATAGGGTTGTTGTGGGAACTCGACTCTGTTCTCTTTAACAATCCAGTAGTTAGAGAGGTGAGGTATTGAATTGCAAGTCCAAGTCCCGTTCCAATACGTCTAGAACTTGCCTTGAATGTTTGTCTAGGCAAAATTCTAAGTGTAGCTAGACTTGAGAAGTGATTGTAGGATCTCCTTAGTCCAATTTGAACTTTGAAAGCTTCTGTTGCCTACCATTATGATATCCCTAGTCAACCCCTTTGAGCCTAAGCCTTTTTCATTCAATAGCCACATTATAAGCCTTTATCCGTTTTATAATGACCCTCTCTTGGCACCCAATCTTTCCTTAGCATTCTTGATGAACAATTGGCAAAAGCATAAGTTTGGGGGAGAGATGAGAAAATTGAAAGTGATAAAATGTTCACAAAAAAAAAAAGAATTGATGAAAAGGAAAGGCAAAGAAAAGGAAGAAAAGCCAAAAAGAAATGTGTCAAAAAGAAAGAGAATGTTGAATGGATTCAAAAAACACAATGATGAAAGGCAAAGAATGATGAGAAAAGGAGAAAAATGATTGTCATGAGTAAGAAAGAGTGACGGTTTGTCTCTCTAGTTCCCCTAAGGAAGAAGAAAAATGACTCAAAGAGTCAATAAAGTATGAGCCGAAATAAGAAAATGGAGTGCTTAAGGAAAGATGAAACCATCATAGTTCGTTATGCCCTACCTTGATCCAAAAGCCTTCATTACATCCCTGCTAAAGCCCTATATGATTTCAAGTTGAGTGAGCTTACATTAGTAGTTATTTACATAAGAGGAAAGCTTATGGTACTTAGAGCCAGACTTGTGGCATTCTTTTGAATGTGATGAGCGCACTTCTTCACAATCCTTGTTTTGAGTGCTACATTCTAAAAAGTGAGATTTTCTCATGGAGAGTAGAGGAGGAGGAGTTTGGGATCCACAATGACCTACGTGAGAGAGTGAGCTTCCATGATGAATTGAGTCAACTCTTGATGCTCTAGTGTCACATTAGAACTATGGAACTCAAAAGGTCATAACATGACATTGTTGATAATTCATTTGTGTTGAGGGTAATTGTTAGTCTCAATTGATGCTTGATGAAGTCACCTTAGGCCAGCTGAAATATCCTTTTCTTTTTCTTGTGGAGGTGGGAATTACCTTATTTGCTCGAGGACAAGCAAAAGCTTAAGTTTGGGGGAGTTGATAAGTAGGGATTTTAGCCTATTAATTGCTCTCTTTTACTTGTATTTTGGGCCAAAAATGCGTGAAGGTATTCCCGAAAACTAACTTAATATGCTTGCTTGCAGGGATTGTTCAAAATGAGCCAAAGGAGACATAATCAACTCATAAAGGAGTCCAAACGTGAACAAAAACCAAGACTGGGCCAAGAGGTGTGGAACGCGGACCGCGACAAAAAGGTGCGGCTGCGAAAGTATCAACGTGGACGCGACCATTATTTCGAGGTCCGTGATATGAAGAATCAGAGATATGGATTTTTGGGCACAAACATGAACGCGGACCGCGACAAGAAGATGCGGCCGCGAAAGTACAATCACGGCCGCGATGGGAATCCCGCGGACCGCGGTTGCTAAGGTTCAGAAGGGCGGTCCGCGTCGAAGTTACGCGGCCGTGGAAGTCTCTGACGTGGTGAAAATTATGCGGTCCGTGAAACAAGGTTCAACCCAGGTTCAGATGTGAAGAAACGCGGACCGCGATTAGAATTACGCGGCCGCGAAACTTCAGCAGGGGTATTTTTGTCCAAAAATTTTAGCTTAGTATAAATAGATCTTTTTGCCAATTTTAGGAATGTTATGTTTTTTCTGAGTACGTGAGACGGGGAGGTTTTCCCTTTTGGGCAATTTTGTATAAGATTTACCTTATAACATTAGATTTTCATCTTTTAATTTACTACTATGGACTATATCTTCTCTTTATCTTTGATTTCTGCTACTATTATGAGTAGCTAGACCCATAGCTAGGGTTGTGACCCAACCCTAGTGTGGGTATTTAATGGGTCTTGAATTTTAGGGTTTGATTGTTTATGGGTTAGTGATATTTAGCCTAGTTCATGCTAGAATTGTAGAATTAGTGGTTGCAAACACTGATTCATGCCTTTGTGACTTAGGCTCTTCTTGAGAAAGAGGGACTAAGTCTAGAAAAACAAGGCTAACACGGAATTGGGGTGAACTCAAGAAATTGATAGCCCTAATAAAAGGGTTAAACCTAGAGATAGTAATACCCGACTTGAGCTAATATCACTTGTATTGCATGAATACCCATTTGGGCTTGAGAAAGCCAAATTGGGCAAAATCACTCAAACTACTGAGAGGTATAGAGTGAGTACTTGGGTGTGATAGCTATATTACGACCCCAATCAAATCAAACTCGCCCTAGATTCTTAATACCCATTAGATATCCACCTAGGCGTAAGTCACTACCCTAGTCCTTTTAAACACTTGAAAGCTATCATCAAAAATATTGTACTTAGCTTTAATCTTAGCATATAATATAAATAGAAATAGAAGTAGAATCAACACCATCCTGTTTGGAAGTGCAATTAGGAACAACACACACATCTAGATTTAGATAAAAACCTAATTCCAGATCAATTAATTCCATGTGGAAGTCGATCCCGACCTTGTTGGGTAAAACTGCATCGACCATCTTTGCTACTAAATAGTGGTGTAGGTTTGGCACCGATAACAGTTAACCACCCTGCATTTATGTGGTGCTTGTCCACACCCTTACTCCTCCAAAACTCCACAAAATAGTTGTAAAACACGTAGCCCAACATCAACACAAAATAGTCCACAAAACAGTCCGCTACAAGTGAATAACTCGAACTCACGGCTTCCGATCACCTTCCCGTAATTTCTTACAAATATAGAACGACTTACCATTCATTTACAGTAGAAAAAAATGGATGAAAGAGAGAAGTAAACTTACCTTATTTGTTGGATAACTCAACTCCTATCTTGGTTCTGCAAACTCTAGGTTTTACCTCCAATTAGAACTTGAAAGGGAGAAAAATCAATTGGTATTTGGGGTAATATTTGGGAGGAATTTTGCAGAGATTATATCTGGTTATTATGACCTATTATCAGTCTAATATATGAAGGAAATATGCCTTTAAAATGCCTCTTTGGACAACCCGAACTGGCCCACATTTGGACTCTCACCTAGTAGTCTGCGCAGTCTTGCAAAAACGCCCATATCTCTTTACTCCGATATCGTATTGACAAACGGTTTAATGAGTTAGAAAATAGACTCATAGATATTCCATTTTATGGGTGGAACACCCCATAAATCTAAGTATATTGGTAGAAAATCGCAGTTACATTTCACCCAAAGTTTCAGTAAAACTTATGAACGTAACTTATGATGACTTTCATCGACTTTTGTTCCACAACTCGCTTGACTTATAAACATAACACACGACTATCATACACCTAACATAACTCATAACATAACCTCTTCATCATTCTAAGAAGTATCACCCCAAAAGTACATGCTATAACATTCCCAACTTGTCGACTTTGAACGAAACATTATTTTCTTCAATTTCTTTAACTTCTGAACCTTCCAACCCTCTTTGTACTTGTTGTTCATGATCTTCAATATTTTTAAACTCCGAGGTAACATGATTAACTTACTTTTATATATTTTGAAAGAAGACATCATTTTTGGTCCTACATTAGTTTGCTCATGACGTACTTTGACGTATGAAAATATAGGGTGTAACATCATTCCCCCCTTGGGAACATTCGTCCTCTAATGTTTACCTTTAGAGACTTTGGAAACTTTTTTGCTAGAGTCTCCTCTGTACACTAGACTAAAACCAACCTGTACACAGCCAGAAAGCATACTATGCATGCCACACATGGCCAATGTCTATAAATAGCAACACTTTGCCTCACCCACTCGTAAATCATAAATATTAAAAGTCAAGAAATAAAAGCTTACCTGATGACCTACTAGCCTGAATAGAGATGTGTTGTAGCATCCCATCTCGAGCCATATCTTCAGTTTGAAATAGGTGGGGGTATTTAGACTTCATTTCTTCCTCTCATTCCCACGTCATCTCTTCCACATTTTTGTTTCTCCATAAAAACTTCGCGGAGGCTACCTCATTATTTTGTAGCTTGCAGATTTGTCGGTTTGGGATGGCAACTAGAATTTCCTCGTATGACAAGTCCTCCATAATCTGTACATCATCCGTGGGCACCCCTCGGGTAGGATCGCCAATGCGCTTCCGTAGCATAGATACGTGAAAAACTAGATGGACTGACTCCAATTCTGAGGGAAATTCTAACTTATAAGCCACACGACCCACTCTCCGAATAATCCTATAAGGCCCAATATACCGTTGGCTAAGCTTGCCTTTCTTGTCAAACCTCATCACGCCCTTCATAGGTGATACCTTTAAGAATACCAAGTCATTAACCCTGAATACTAAGTCTCGTCGCCGCACGTCAAAATATGACTTCTGACGACTCTGAGCTGTCAACAGTCACTCCCGAATAAGCTTTACTTTCTTTACGGCCTGCTGAACCAGGTCTGGCCCATGTAACCAAGATTATCCAACATCAAATCACCCTATAGGAGATCTGCACTTACGCCCATACAAAATCTTGTACGGAGCCATCTGGATACTGGAGTGGTAACTGTTATTATATGAAAACTCGATAAGAGGTAGATGTTCATCCCAACTTCTGTTAAAAGCCAACACACATGCTCGTAACATATCCTCGAGCGCCTGAATTGTGCGCTCGGCTTGTCCATCGGTCTGTGGATGAAAAGTTGTGCTGAGATTCACCTGAGTCCCTAGACCTATATGAAATGACCTCCAAAAATGTGCTGTAAACTGGGCCCCACAGTCAGATATAATAGATATTGGTACTCCATGTAACCGCACTATCTCCTTAATATAAAACTTTGCATAATCTTCTATTGTATATGTAGATCTGACCGGTAGGAAATGAGCTGATTTCATGAGCATATGGACTATCACCCATATAGATTCGAACTTACGATGAGAACGAGGTAAACCCGTGACAAAGTCCATGTTTATCACCTCCCATTTCCACGTCGGGATCTCTATAGTCTGTATTAGCCCTCCGGGCTTCTGATGCTCTACCTTCACCTGCTGGCAACTAGGACACTGGGCAATAAACTCAGCAATGTTCTTCTTCATATTGTTCCACTAGTACACATCCTTAATGTCATGATACAACTTCGTCGACCCAGGATGAATGGAGTACCGCGAATAATGTGCCTCTGACATAATCCTATCTCATAGCCTTGCTACATCTGGAACACACAGATGATCCCTGTTTATGAGAACCCCATCTCCCTTGAGCTCTAACAACGACTTCTTCTGCTGTGGAACTCGCTCTCTCAACTCGACCAACTCTGGGTCCTCGTACTGCCTTTCCTTGACTTCAGCTATGAGAGATGATTTGGCAGTGTTTTGGAGTACAACTCCACCATCGTCAGAGTCTACTAACTAAACCCCCAAATAAGCCAATTGATGAATCTCTCTAGTTAATTGTCTTTTCTTGGCCTCTACATGTGCTAAGCTACCCATAGATCGACGACTTAAGGCATCTGCTACAACATTAGCTTTCCCTATATGGTAGAGAATGTTAACATCGTAATCTTTCAATAACTCAAGCCATCTCCTCTGTTGCAAATTCAACTCTTTTTGCTTGAAGATATATTGCAGGTTCTTATGATTTGTAAATACATCAACATGAACACCATATAAATAATGCCGCCATATCTTAAGTGCATGGACCACCGTAGCTAACTCGAGGTCGTGGATTAGATAATTTCTCTCGTGCTTCCTTAACTGCCTTGAAGCATACGCAATTACCTTCCCATGTTGCATCAAGACGCATCCTAACCCGACACTTTAGGCATCACAATACATGGCATAACCCTCTGGACCCTCTGTGTTACACCCCATGTTTTCGTACGTGAAAGTACGCCATAAGTAAATTGATAAAAGCTCAGAAATGAGACGTTACATCCCGTATTTTCGTACGTTAAAGTTTTGTCGTAAGTTAATTGACGTAAGCTCGGGAATGAGTTTATTTTGAAGTTATAAGTATTATGCTATTTCAAACAAGTGATAACTAAATTCATGAAAGTGAGAGGGTAAGCGAATCGAAGAAAATAAGTTTCGTCGAAGTTTGACAATTTGGGATAAAATACGGTCCGAGCTATAATACCCGGTATTTATGGACTAGTGCCATACAAGGTACCACATGACCATGATGGTATGATGTATAAAGTGTGTTAAAAGTGAGTAGTATTTTAAGTAATTTGAGGTAATTCTTAATTATGTGGATAATTGGATAATTAGTGATCTTAGTGGGAGATTAATTATTTAATTAGTGCATTTGGATAAGTTTTGATTAGACTCCAACGTGGCAGCATAAAGGACTCTTGATAATGAGTCTTAACCCACAAAGCAAGATGGCACAATTAGAGGACTTTGTGGCCAAAGTCATCAAAAGAGTGGGGCCCACACCCATTATGATAAAAGACCTCTCATTCACCTAAATGAGGTCCTTGTATCTACAAAGTAAAGAGTGAGATGCTTATATCTAGTCTTCAAGTAGTGGATGGAGCTCACAAAGATCTCTTTAAGAGAGATTCATACAAATTTGCAAGGTAACGTGATTAGCTCAAATTTGCAATGGTAATGTGAGGCTTCTCTAAAATCACAAATTAAAGATGGTCATATTCAGTAAGGTAACGGTCTTAAGAAAAATTTTATACGAAATTATTCTGCGTAATAGCAATAGGATTTTGCGATTCTAAGAGAGTACGGTACAATCTTTCTCAAGAATATCATACTGATGTTTTCCTACTTCGATCCGCCGTCACGTGTTGTTGCAAATGACGTGTGTTAGAGGGATTGTCAAGAGAATCGGATCAGGTATGTTAAGGCTATCCCTTCTTTCCTTTTGGCATGATCCATACAATACAAGCGAAACGAGTAAATGCCTAACTTCCATAAATGACTCTATTCATAGAAATGCTAGAGATGCTTATGTTCTTGATTCCCCATGTGTCCTATTATTTAATCATTTGTTCATGGGTCTTAAAAAATACGTAAGTGGATAAAGTTTACTTTATGATATTAATCAAAGGCATAATGGTCCTATGACATTCCGAGAAATTTTATTGATGTACTTCTCATGCATTGAATTCGTTTACATTGACCCATGACCAGATGGCGTTATATACGCGTATATATGTATATAATATGTATATGGGATATGGGAAAAGGTTACGGCGTTATATACGCACCACCACCTGATCAGCCGGTATACGTTGATGACTTTGCCCACAGTGGCCAAGATGATATGATGGGATGCCCTCAGAAGCTTGATGATGTTATGAACACATGTACCTATGCACAACATGACATTCATATGCATATGAATGACACTATAAGAATTTCATGATCTACAGAGTTATCCAGACTTACAGGTTAAGTCATTTACTCCATGTTTCTTCCATGTCTTTTATATACTTATTTATGTGCCTTACATACTCGGTACATTAATCGTACTGACGTCCTTTTGTTGGGGATGCTGTATTCATGCCTGCATGTATAGACAATCAGTTTGACGAGCCCTCATAGTAGATGAGGTTAGCATTCAGCGAAGGATCGGTAAGACTCCACCTCATTCAGAGTGCAGCCGAGTCTATGAGTCATCGTGTTAGAATTTTGCTACAGACTTATGGGTAGGCCGGTACCCTGTCCCATTTGATGTCAAATACTCTTAGAGGCTTTGTAGACAGTGGTTCATATTGTACAGTATGTCAGAGGCCTTGACGGCCCATATGTATTCATGTTTTAAGAAAGATAGTACATTAATACAGTGCTTTCCACTTATAGTTATAAATTATGAGTTGTGGCCATGTTGGCCTAGTTACCAACGACAGTACGATAAGAAAGATATGCTACGTTGGTACTCGGTTGAGTAAGGCACTGGGTGCCCATCGCGGCCCATCGTTTTGGGTCGTGACACTCTGGAAGTGTTAGAACTGGCGTTGAGGTCAACTTGTTCTTAGGCTCTTGGAAACTTTTCTCGCAAGCCTCTGTCCACTGAAACTTAGTTTCTTTCGGCGTCAACTTCGTCAATGGTGCCGAAAGAGAAGAAAGCCCCTCTACGAACCTCCGGTAGTATCCTGCTAAGCCTAGAAAGCTACGAACCTCTGTCGGAGTGGTAGGTCTAGGACAAGATTTCGCGGCCTCAATCTTCTGAGTGTCTACCTTTATACCTTCATTGTATACAATATGCTCCAAGAATGCTACAGACTTCAACCAGAACTCACATTTAGAAAATGTATCATACAACATACGATCACGGAGGGTTTGGAGTACTGCTCGTAGGTGGTCCGTATGTGCATCCTCTGAACTTGAATAAACGAGAATATCATCAATAAATACTATCACGAACATATATAAAAATGGTCGGAATAGGCTATTCATCAATTCCATAAATACAACGGGTGAATTCGTCAGCCTGAAGGACATGACAAGGAACTCGAAGTGACCATATCGGGTCCTGAAGGCTATCTTCAGAATATCTTTCTCCCGAACTCTGACCTGGTGGTATCCTGACCTTAAATCTATCTTTGAAAAGAATCTATCCCCCTGCAACGGATCAAACAAGCCATCGATCCTTGGAAGTGGATAATTATTATTAATAGTTACCTTGTCCAACTGCCTATAATCGATACACATCCTCAGCGAGCCATCTTTCTTCCGCATAAACAGTACCGGTGCACCCCAAGGGGAGGTACTGGCCCCGATGAAACCTTTCTCTAGAAAATCTTTTAACTACTCCTTCAATTCGGCAGGTGCCATTATATACAGAGGGATGGATATTGGTTGATTTCTTAGAAGCAAATCGATGCTAAAATTAATCTCTCGCTCTAGAGGAATACCTAGAAGCTCATCTAGAAACACATATGCATACGCTTTGACTATGGGAATAGACTGAAGTGTAGGTATCTCAACATCTGCATCTCTAACTCGCACAATATGATAAATGCACCCTTTCGAGATCATTTTCCTCTCCTTCAGATAGGAAATAAACCTACCTCTAGGTGTCGCTATATTACCTACCCATTCAAGGATTGGCTCACCCGGAAAGTGAAATCTGGCTACTTTTGCTCGGCAATCAACTGTGGTATAGCAAGCTTCTAACCAGTTCATGCCCATGATAGCATCAAAATCCATCATCTCTAGCTCAACTAGGTTGGCTGAGGTCTGACAACTACAAACTCTTGCCGTACAACCTCGGTAAACCCGCCTAGCAATAATTGATTCTCCGACCAGTGTAGATACCGCAAAAGGATCACTTAGCATTTCAGGCACTATACAAAACTTCCCCGCGACAAATGGGGTAATATACGATAAAGTAGATCTTGGGTCTATCAAGGCATAAGCATCGTGAGAGAAAATGGTCAATATACATGTCACAACATCTGGTGAAGACTCCTAGTCCTGTCGACCCGCTAAAGCGTAGATACTATTTTGATTACCTCATGAACTGGAACCTCTACCTCTGCATTGATCTCTACTAGCCGAAGACTGAGACTCGCCCCCTGAATGATGCACGGACATAGATGATCAAGTTGCTAAACTCGCTGATTGTGCCATACCCTTAGAATCTCTATTTGGTCAATCTCGCATCATATGCCCCGGACGCCCACATGTATAACAAGCATCAGAACCTGCTCGGCATTGGCTTAAGTGTCCTCTACCATGGATGTCACACCGCGGCGGAAATGACCATGTCTGCCTTGAACCTCACTGTCACTGCAAACCCGACGCTCGTGAGCTCTCACCTAGTCTTGAATGAGTATAGCAGCCATACATCTAACCTTGTAACTGAGGTGGCGGAGTCCTAGGTGGCCGTCCGAAGTACTAGGGCCTATAACTGCTCTGAGACTGCTCCTGAGACCTGGGAAATCTCATCCTCACACGCTGCCCTTACTCAGTCATCTTTGTACCCTGCTGCCGGCGCCTACCCCTTTCTATATTCTGAGCAAATGCCTGAATCCGGGAGATATCCATACTATCCTACAATGCAGTGGTGGCACATGCCTCGGTCAAATCTGGGGCTAACCCTGCTATCGATCGTGCATATCTAGCCAATGAGGTAAAATGGATACTATACTCTCGAACACTCATATTGCCCTGCTTGAGGGCTAGAAACTGATCGACCCTAGCCTGTCGGATCTTTCGCGGTAAGTACTGGTCAAGGAAGGCATCTGAAAAATTCTCCCAAATAGGTGGAGGTGCATCACGTCACCTGGACCTCTCCCATCCCTCGTACCAAAGGATGGCTATATCTCAGAGTCGAAAAGCTGCTAGCTCAGCTACCTATTTCCCTGTGGCATGCATAACTCGAAAGATCCTGTGAAGTTGATCAATGAAATCCTACGGGTCCTCCCTCTGATCTATCCCCGTGAACTCTGGGGGGACTCAAAGAAATAAACTCTTGGACCCTTGAATTCCCAGACCCCTCAGAAGATCTTACACTAGCTGATGCCCTTGCTTGTTGCTGGGTAGCTACCAACTATGTCAACAAATGAACCTCACTCCTCAAATCCCGATTTGATGGAAGTGGAGGGGGAACTGGACGTGTGGTATCCCTAGGAACCTCCTCAGGTGGTGGAGGAGCCGGTAATGACTAAGTAGGGGTCTCGCCATGTGCCTCAGACTGGGCCCTATCTATTGGTGTACCCTGTTGGTCCCCTCACCTACTGTTGTACCTCCCCTCTGGCTAGCCATAGTCTTCCTAGTCACCGTCATCTATATATGCAAACACCAGCACATAAGTTTAATTAAAATTTCCTATAACTCAGTTCTACAACACCATTTAGATTTGTAAGAAGGGTAACCAATTCCTAAATGCAATGTAGTTCCCTGCTTATATAATGTGGGGCACAACACATCTATAAACAAGACCCTACTAGACACGGCTTGTAGACTCCCTGGGACAGAGCTGCTCTAATACCAAGTTTGTCATGCCCCGAACCTGGGGGACGAGACCGGCACCTGGTGCCTCACCTAACCTAGCGTACCAACTTGCGACTAAATGACTTTGAACATATAATGTCATAATTTGGTCATGGGGTAACATTGCAAGACAATTTGCGAAGAAAAATATAAAACTGAATGAAAACTAGCGTTGACTAAACATCAATATAAAACTGGGCCGCCAAGTCAAACATAACTACTACAGCTCACAAACCAACAAAATATACATACCATGCCTACAAGCCCAACATACTGCACTAACTGACAGGATATGTCTACAAGCCTCTACTAATGGATGTATTGTGATCGTAACAGGGCCCTGACCTACCCATAACATATATACATACATACAGAAGATGTACATAAAACCCTACACCCGATAACTCCGAAGGACGTGGAGCTTACCGATCAGGATGAACTTGCTGAGGAGGTCTACACGTATGTCTATCTGAACCTGCACGCATGAAATGCAGCGTCCCCAGAAAAGGGACGTCAGTACGAAATAATGTACCGAGTATGTAAGGCAATAACATAATTGAAAGCTGAACTAATAATATAATAACTGAAAGTAACTGGGAGTCAAAGATGATCAGGAGATATACTTACCTGATGATACTGACTCAACTACTTCAATATAGTAAGTAAAATAAATGTCCGGCCCTATAAGGCTCGGTACGTGTAACTACTCGATCGTGGAAGGCTCGCTCATAGGCGCTCGGCCATACTAGGCTCTATGGCTCGGCCATCCTGGGCTCGCTCATAGACGCTCGGCCACAATAGGCTCGGTATACAACTTACCATCTGATCAGAGGTTGCCCAATAGGGGCCTGCCCACCGATTATAGCTCGATGGTGGTGAAAATACTGTAATACTGCATATATATAGACCATCTGCTCTCTTGATTAGAAGAAGACAATACTCAAATGAATATAAAGTCTCGATAACGGAGAATACTGTAACTTATGAGATTAGGATAATGTATATAAATTTGGGAGTATGAACTTCTCTTTATGCCTCATTATCAAACACATGTAGTTACGAGATCATGCCAAAATGAAAGAAGGGCTTAGCCTTAACATACCTTATCACAATGTTTCCAATCACCAAGTTGAACTCGCCTCTTCACACCTTAATCTACAACAACGATAATAATACTATCATTAAGTTATGAAAGGTACAACTATCGCACATCGAACGACAAGCTTATTTTGTATTAAAACGGGCAGCATCTCCCCTATAATCCTTACTTCCTCCAAATTCAAGGTAACACCAAAAACACGCAACAATAACAACATATATACATTATTTTCCAACCTTATATACACCCCAAAATACTACAAAACAGCCCAACACTCCCCAATCTCTTCATACACAAAACGACCATCGTAGTAGTGTCAAACATCCCAAAATTGTTACGACAAACGATCAGCCCACCACCCTGCATTTATGTAGTGTTTCTCCACACCCTTCCTCCTCCAAAACGCCACAAAACAGTAGTAAAACACGCAGCCCAACAGCAACACAAAACAATCCGCTACAAGTGAATAACTTGAACTCACTGCTTCCGATTACCATCCCGTGAGTTCTTACAAATATAGAACGACTTACCATGCATTTACAACAGAAAAAATGGATGAAAGAGAGAAGTAAACTTACCTTATTTGTAGGATAACTCAGTTCTATCTTGGATCTTCAAACTCTAGGTTTTACCTCCAATTAGAACTTGAAAGGGAGAGAAAATCAATTGGGTTTGTGGGCAATTTTGGGAGGATTTTTTGCAGAGCTTATGTCTGATTATTATACCCTATTATCAGTCCAATATATGAAGGAAATATTCCTTTAAAAGGCCTCTTTGGACGACCCGGACTGGCCCATTTTTGGACTCTCACCTAGTAGTCTGCGCAGTCTCGCAAAAATGCCCATATCTCTCTACTCTGATATCGTATTGACAAATGATTTAATGAGTTAAAAAAAAGACTCATAGATATTAAATTTAATGGGTGGAACACCCCATAACTCTAAGTATATTGGGAGAAAATCGCAGTTACATTTTACCCAAAGTTTCAGTAAAATGTATGAACGTATCTTGTGATGACTTTCACCGACTTTTGTTCCACAACTCGCTTGACTTCAAAACATAGCACACGACTATCATACGACTAACATAACTCATAACATAACCTCCTTATCATGTTAAGCACCGTAGTCTCACCACAAAAGTACATGTTATAACATTCCCAACTTGTCGATTTTCGATGAAACATTATTTTCTTCAATTCCTTTAGCTTCTGAACCTTCCAACCATCTTTGTACTTGTTGTTCATGATCTTCAGTATTTGTAACCTTCGAGGTAACATGATTAACTTACTTTATATAATTTCAAATATGAAATCACTTTTGGTCCTATATTAGTTTGCTCACGACACACTTTTGCGTACAAAAATATAGGGTGTAACAAAACCAGCAATAGAACTCAGCAAAATAGAGTGACGAATAGTAGATGATGTGAGCACGATTGAACTAGAAACCGTAAATTTCTTAGTGTCTTTGTGTGCTTAGTGTGTTTGTATCTGTAGGTTTCTTCAGTGTTAGGTTATTGTAGATCAGAGCATTAAATGCCCTATTTATAGTGATATTTAAGGCTCTAAGGTTACACATATTTAAAATCGTAAGTGAAAAGTGACAAATAGTAGATGATGTGAGCATGATTGTGTGAAATTGAAAGAAAATAGTGGGAAAAATAGGGTCGAGTTTACCTGAGTACGAGGAGGTCGACCGTTGAATCTTTTGATCTAACAGTCAAACTCTATTGTCCAGAGGTCACTGAGTTTGACCTCTGGACATCGAATCCTTATGATGAACTCTATGACTCCATGCATGCTTCGATTTGACAGAACACGAAGGAAATTCAGAGATTTGATATTGCATCTTTGAGTCTAGGGTTTCAGAATTTGGATTTTTGAATTTTTGATTGAAAGGGGAATTTGCAGCAAGATTTGCGGATTTCATAAGGTAATTTCATGCTCTAATTTAGACTTATGAGAGAAAATTAGATGATTTTTCCTTTGAGCTTAGGGTTTCTGACTTTGGGGGTCTTGGATTTGTGATTGAAAAAGGAATATTAAGAAAGAATCATGGTGTAGCGGAGACATGGGAGATGATTTACAGGGATTTCGAGTGACCTTGCAAAAATTTGTGCAAGGTCTTTGGGGATTAATGGTTGTTGGAGACGAGAGAAAAGAGAGAGAAGGGAGAAATAAGGGCGACAGGGCATGGGAGAAATGATTAGGGTTTCTGGGTAATTGGGGGTTGGTCTTTAGGCTTAAAAGTGAGACGGAACGGGAGCCGTTGGATCTTTTGATCAACGGCTCTGATTATTTGGTGATTGGATTTTTTAGAAATGTATTAAGTGGGAAAATCGAGGGTCGTTAGATCAAAAGAGTTTGGATGGTTGAGATTTGATCTCTGGTCGGGTGTTTAAAAATCAAAGGAAAGTCAGAGGTTAAATGTGAGTCGTTGATCAGATGGATCAACGTTTCAAATGCATGTGTGTTTCTTCTGGTCGACTCGTATTAGCCTGTGCTTTATTACAGGTAGTCATTCCCCCGTTTCTTTAGTCTTTTCAAGGGTACTTTTTTCTTTAGTTGCGGTCATGTCTTGCCCTCCCCCCTAGTATAGTGACTGACTGCTTCCATGTTTTCCCCGAATTTCATCAGTATTTTGTGAGTGATAAAGGAGGGTGTCTTGGCACGATCTGATTGGTGGGAGATGGACGCGGATCGCCAATCTGGAATGGAAGGGTCGTTTGGGCTGGGTTAGATGAGGGATTGGGCATGGTATCGGGCCAAAATAGTTAAAAGAAATTCCCATCTTATGTTTAGTAGGAGATTTGCAATTGTAGCCTTTTGGTCTTCTAACCCTTTTTAAATTAATTTAATTAAACTTAATTATTTTCAATAAAATACAGTAAATTTTAATTATGAAACATATTACTAATTATTATACCTAATTATTTATGAAATACTTTGTCTTCTAAATTATAACACTAATTTGAATATAATAATCTAATTAATCAGAATTTGAGATATAATTCATTAAAATAATTATAAAGCCTAGATAGTGTATTTTAGAAATTGCCTCAATGATATAAAAAGTAGTAAGTATATTTGTAATTATATAGTGTTAGTACTAAGTTATTAATTTCAAAACTAATACTTAATCAATTGATAAAATAGGTATTTTTTGATAGAAAATACTTTCAAAACATTCATTGTAAATTATTAAGAATAAATAAATTAATTTTAAAAGGGAGGGTCAAAATTGACCGTCAACAGAGTAAGGCATGCGTACACACTACCCTCCCCAAACTCCACATGTGGGATTATATTGTGTATGTTGTTGAAGGAGAGAATATAGCTTAGAGAAACTAGCTTTTCTCTCACTATCTGGCTTGAAGAAGGTAAATTGCCTTTTAAGGTATCATAATTGATGATGCTCAGAAACGGAAAAACAATCAGAGGTATGAGTATCTTGAAAGCGTGTTACAACTTTCAAGAATGTTCAACTAAGGTGGGGGAGGTGGGGTGGGGGGTGGAGGAAGTGTTTCCCCTGGTTCAAATCGTCCGCAAGGATTAACAAACTATAAAGTTGTTTAACTTCAAATAAATAGATCAAAGTTCACTAAATAGGACCTTTACATCTTGTTCAACCAAACCCAGAACGATAAATCTATTAACAAAGGGAAAACATAAATCAAACTAATTTTCACTACATTTATCAAGAGAGCTGCTTTTTCCTAAAAAAATTCACAACCCCGTGTAAGCTGTCACAGACAACTAAAATATGTCCCAATTTCAAGCGAGTCAAACATTCTTACTATGTCCTTAACTTCAGAATTACAAACATTCTTATTATGGCCTTTACATTAGATTCAAGCACTGTAAGCCTCAATATCACAACTGCTAAAAATTTTGAGGTAAACAAACGCAGACCTCTTTCTTCCAAGAAAAAAGCCAAAAAGGGAACCATTTCACATTTATAGACCTTGATGCAACTGACAAAGCTAGGTAGCAAAAGACAACACTTCATAAGGTTAATTATTTAGATGTGCTCATCTTAATAGGTCAAGGAAAACAAGTGTTGCGAGGAAATCTCAATGCATATGTAAAACATCTAAACTGCAACAAAAAAAAGCTCATGAGGAACCAAGCTACCATAAAATTCATTATGCCATAAGGTTAAGTTCAACAGAACAGAAACTTGCCATGCAGAGAAGCTAAAGGTTCATGATTGCATAAGCAGTTTGTAAAAAACTCAATTAAAGCGAAAATTTTCGTATCCTGAGACAGAAAACTACTTGCAGTCTGGTCATGGAAAGCTCACTCCTGGAAGATAAATACAGGATTGGCAGAGGATCTTGCACAACGTAACAATTTCTCAGTCAACTGAGATAAAAGTCGGGACTCACAGTTCATTGAACATCTCCTGCACTTTCTTCTCTCTGATGTGATAATGAACTTCTCCAAAACCGTTGCAATCTTCAACAGGAATTTTGAAAGTTCAAAAAGCTTTTTAAATTGCCATGCGAAATTATACTTCAAGCACATTTCGACGGAGATACCAATCTTAACAATCTTGAGGTTGGGAAACGGAAAGCTTGAAATCCTTCTCTCAATATTAGCATTATCTACTTTGCCCAAATATTTTGACTCAAAGCGGCAGGGGGAACCAAACTGGAGACAGAAAATATAATCAGGATCAAATGCAGGTCCGACAAATGAAATTGCAGAAAGGTACAAAAATTGATTTCACAGTAGAAGTGTCTATTACATAAAAATTTCAGAACCAACGAATCCTAACGGTACATGGAACATGATTATGAGGGCTGTTCCTATCATAAGATTCATCGAGCACGTAACCGAAGTAAAAAGTGATAGCGGAGCTCATTTGCCTCAAAGAAAGCAACAGCACCGACCATATTAATGTGAAGCTTTATAGTTACAAAAGCAAGCATCTTACTGATAGTTACAGATATATTTGCATTCTCCTTCAGAAATAACCTCCTTGGGTGTGGTGGTGGGGGTGGGGGATTCAAGCTTCATCAAATGAATAAACTAAGAAGAATAAAAAAAGTTCCAGGAAGTTACAAGCGTAATTGCGATGTCTATGTTGAGTGTCTCCGCATTAGGTGACGCTCGCAAAAGGCCAGCTAGTCCATGCAAATTAAAGTTTCCTAGCAACCTAGTGTAAGATATTTGCATTTCAGGTCTGGAATCAGCACCCATGGCACCCCTTCAAACTGTGAGGCACACAGGACCTGGAGCAGTAAAACAAATGAACCCAATAAAGAATGGAGAAAGCATTAACAACAAAAAGAAAGTACTCAACAGCAGAGAGATAGTGTCGTGACAAATCTAAAAGCTTTATGCAACAATGTAAAAATATCTTGGCTGGCGTAATCAAGCAACATCACTGGAAAAAGGCCCAGAAGGCCGCAACTTTCTGCAATTAATCCAGTTGCGCCTATAAACAAGTAAAGACCACTCCCCAAGCCGAGCTTGCATTCTCAAACATATCTCCTTTATTAAAGAAAATAGAAAGACTTTAAGAAGTTGAAATTACCATCCATATCTCAGGTAGTTAACTTTTTATCAGTTTAGCGTTTAGAAAAAGAATTCCATTTAGAAAATGTAAGAATGAATCGTTGTTTGTGAAATTTGTGCAAAGGTTCTCAATGTATAATGTTTACATTCAATAACGACTACTTAACATCAATAGAGAAAATAAGGACTTTCGAGTTAAAAAGAAACCTCTCTGAAGCAAGTTCCAATTGATAGCTCGGTTGCATAACTCAACTTATGAAGATAATCTTGCACGAGTGTCCTTAAAACTTGATGATAATCACCACAAGTGGCTTCCTCAACATCATTATCATATTCACCAGACTGGATGCTTTTGATACATGTAATGTTGAAAGTAAGCTTAGCATTAACTAAGGAAGACACATTTACAAGCCTACACATGAGATTATAAAGATTCCCCGAAATCTCCAAATGCTGAAGATACGGGGCCATAATTTCCAAAGAAGTGTCATTTTCGAAATCAGGCCGCCAATGGCCTGCCAATGTTAGTCTCTTTAAATTTGAAGAAGTAATTTCAAGACGACGAAAACCCCGAAAGAAGAACAACTCCAGTGTTTCCATAGCAGGACAACCAGACAGTAAGTTCACAATATCGTCATCGTCTAAACTGATTAGGTCCAGCTTTAAGCTCTTAAGAGAGTTCCAAGCAATGGCCAGTCTTTTATCAAACACCCAGCGGCTCAAATTCAATGTAATTAATGACGAACAAGTGCCCATAGATAGAGGCAATTTGTAAGTGAGTTCTTCATCATCTGAACACAATATAACATCTTCCACTTTTCTTTCTACAGCAAAGCTAATCCATCGGATGGTTTCCAAGTCAAAGTTCCATCGAGTCATGTAATCAAAATTGAGTTGGAATTTTTTGATGTTGGAACTAGTGCAATGAGTTAAAACGTGGTCCACAAAGTATATGAAGTTTTCTGTCCTGTAATCACTATTAATGAAAAGGAAGTTATAAATTGAATACCAGAGATAACACCACCGTTTTGAGAGAACACATGATGCGACGGCATCTTTGGTGGGCAAAAGAGAGAGAATTTGTACGAGGAGTGCGTCCGGCAACTGACTGACACGGTCTAGGGTTTCTTCAACTCCACTGACTCCGCCCTTTCGTTTCTTCGACATTGATTCTCCCAAATTACTACTTCTAGAATCACCTTCTTTGAGTGAATCCATGATTTCCCAAGAGAGATGTCACAAAATGAACTAGCAAGAACCTCAAATCGTGAAGAACAGAGAAAAGAAATAAGAGGAGAGAATTGGGCATGAATACAAACACCAGCTTATAAGGAAAATAACACTAACTTGGAATGTGACACATAAGTTGTTACAAAGATGAGAAAAATAGAGTTTTTGGTCAATGTTGTTCCTTATATTTGAGGATAAGTTTATTTTGATCTCTCAAATATATCTCTGAGTATATTTAGTGCATTAAGTATGCTAAGTGGAGCACTTTGAGTCTCATTGAATGACACAATGTGTTCAAAAACTAACGATGTTACCCAACTTTGATTTATGAAACAAAACGTTTCCTCTCCTTTTATTGGATAATATAAATTATCCAATAAAATTAATTATTTTTAGATAATGTCTTCTAAAATTTTGACCTTGAAAATATTCCTTTTGTGCCAGTTTTCAGTGAGAAAATGACACTGTATAGCCGCTGTAAAACTAATAACCGAAAAAATATATAAAATTTGTATAAATCAACCCAAAATTTTTAAATGTATATATATACACAAAAAACTCTACAAATTTTATATATTTTTTCGGGTATTATTTTTACAGCGGTTATACAGTGTCATTTTCTCATTGAAAACTTGCACAGAAGGGGATATTTTCAAGGTCAAATTTTTAGAAGACATTATCTAAAAATGAGAAATTAAAGTGATAATTTGCTTTATCCAATAAAAGGAGAGGAAACATTTTGCTTCAGATCAGAAGATTTGCTTCATGAATCAGAGTTGGGTAACACCGTTAGTTTTTGAATATATTGTGTCAGTGAGACTAAAAGTGCTCCACTTTAGCATACTTAAGGGACTAAATATGCTTAGGGTTATATTTGAGGGACCAAAATAGACCTACCTTCAAAGATAAGAGACAATATTGGTAAAAACACTCGAAAAAAATACATAGAACAAACCTGCAATAATAAAAGGGAATAAATAATTTTGATCATGATATAAGAGAAATCAAATTATGTTGTATGTCTACTCTTCCTCTTCCGTGATCTTCTCAAATATTTAATGACATATTCAATGACATATTTTTATGCTTAATAACATATTTTTATTCACTTTTCATGCATATATAAAGACCTTGTAATAGATAGGAAAAAAACACACAATTGAAGAAGAAATAAGAATCTATCTGCCTCTTTTTCTCTCTATATTTCTTAGCTTGTTTTTCCTTGTTCGATATTGTTATTTTGAGTTATATTTATAACACGTTATCAGCACGATTGTCACCTTCATTTCACAATCACATCCTAGTTGTGTTCGATTCTCCTTCAGGTATATCATGATATATTCTTTTAGTTTATGGAAATATATATGCACCAATATGCTATTTATTAATAAATTCATATATTGTTAAGCATTTAATTTAGTTGATCATGTTACTGAAGTTCTCTTACCTTGCTTATTGTTAAAGAAAATATAAGATATAGATCTTAAGTGCGTTAAACTAACAAAAATAATTAAATAAATATGTGTAGATTTGCGTAGAGCAAAACTTATCTTCAAGACATTCTACAAAAATAAAATAGTGATAACCAAGATGACAAAGTAATTATTGTACATACTAGTTTAAATTACTTTACAATTGGTGGAAAGTAATATTTGAATACATTCACTCTTATCACCGTATATGGTTATTCCTCAAATCCACGTTTATAATAAATTGCTTTTCTTTTACCATACTAAATATATCTCTTTGTGTTTATTCATATACTCCATAATTCTTGTTTATTTGACATATATATTATATGTTACTTACACCTCTCTTTTTTTATACTACATGTTTGAAGTGATCAACTTTTTAATTAGTTGTCTGATTTATTTTTACAAGTATATTTTCATTGAAAATTATTTTTATTCGTTCTAACCCATTTACTTTTGTAATTAGTTTCAATATGTCAAACTTATCAAAGCTTGAATTCGTGGCACTAGACATTACCGGAAAGAATTATTTATCATGGGTCCTTGATGCTAAATTCACCTTGACGCTAAAGGTCTTGGAAATACTATTATACAAGAAAATGAAGCATCAAATCAGGATAAAGCGAAGGCCATGATTTACCTTCGTCATCATCTATATGAAGGGTTAAAAACTGAATATTTAACTGTAAAATATCCACTTGAGTTATGGATTAATTTGAAGGATCGATATGACCACCTAAAACTTACGGTATTACCGAAAGCTCGGTATGAGTGGATACATTTAAGGTTGCAAGACTTTAAAACCGTAAGTGAGTATAATTCGGCTATCTTTAAAGTAAATTCTCTATTAAAATTATGTGGAGACACTTTCACAGATGAAGACTTATTAGAAAAAATATTTTCTACTTTTCACGCTTCAAATGTGGTGCTACAACAACAATACCGTGAAAAGGGTTTTAAGACATATTCTGAGTTAATCACATGCCTACTTGTGGTAGAGCAGAATAATACTCTTTTAATGAAAAATCATAAAGCCCGTCCCACTGGGTCAGCACCATTCCTGGAAGTGAATTCTGTAGCAGCATATGATAAGTCTGAAAGAAAAAAAAAATAATTACCGTGGTCGTGGACATGGTCGTAGACGTGGACGTGGCAGGGGACGAAATAATTATTGTCATTATGGTGGAAATAAACAGGAGAACAATAAGGATTCTCAAATTAATCCTTCAAAAGGTAAAATTAGTATGTGTCACCATTGTGGTATGAAAGGTCATTGGGCACGCATTTGTCGTACGTCAGATTATTTTGTCAAACTTTATCAAGCCTCCCTTAGAAAGAAAGAAAATAACGTAGAGGCACACTTGACCTTTCAATAATGATGATGAAGCAGGTCTCTCAAACAAATATGATTCTGAGGCACATCTTGCATATAAAGATGATGATTTTGGAGGCCTAGCAAATATTACTCATTTAGAAGCTGGAGACTTCTTTGAGGATATTGACTGAAGAAATAATCATGTTACTGGGAATGAAGCTATAATAAAAGTTGTCATTTTGTTATGTTTGCAATTAGTTTATTTTTTTTAAGTGTATTTTCCTAATGTATCATGTGTTGCTAGTTTCTACATTTCTAATGTATTTCTTAATATATATTTTATTTGTCTTTCATATTTCTTATAATGTACTTTTTGATTTTTTAATGAAGAATATGAAAATTTTTCAGTCTTTAGTTGGACTCAAGATTAATAAAGATGATATATGTCTTCTGGATAGTGCTATAACACACACTATTTTAAGAGATAAGAGATATTTCTCTTATTTGGTAATGAAATAAGCTAATGTTAATACAATATCCAGTAGTACAAAATTAATTGAAGGTTCTGGAAGAGCCAATTTATTACTACCAGGAGGAACAAATTTGGCTATTTATGAAGCACTATATTGTAGTAAATCTCAAAGAAACTTATTAAGTTTTAAAGATATTCGCCAAAATGGCTACCATATTGAGACTACAAATGATGAAAAGATTGAATATCTTTATATTACTACAATAATGTCTGGTAAGAAATATGTGCTTGAAATGTTACCTGCTCTTTCCTCCGGCTTATACTACACAAGTATTAGCAGGATTGAAACGCATGCCATAGTAAATGAAAAGTTTACTAATCAAGATAATTTTATTATTTGGCATGACCGGTTGGGTCATCCTGGTTCTACTATGATGCGTAAAATAATTGAGAATTCATATGGACATTCAATGAAGAACCAAAAGATTCTTCAATTTAAAGAATTCTCATGTGTTGCATATTCTCAAGGCAAATTAATTATTAGACCATCAGCTATTAAAGTTAGGATGGAATTCCCTACATTTATGGAACGTATACAAGGTGATATATATAGGCCCATTCATCCTCCATATGGACCATTCAGATATTATATGATTTTGGTAGATGCATCTACAAGATGGTCACATGTGTGCTTACTATCAACTTGCAATATGGCATTTGCGAGATTGTTGGCTCAAATAATAAAGCTAAGAGCACAATTTCCAGATTATGCAATTAAGAAAATTCGTCTTGATAATGCTGGTGAGTTTACATTCCAAGCCTTTAATGATTATTGTATATCAACTGGGATAACAATTGAGCATCCGGTTGCTCATGTTCATACACAAAATGGTCTAGCGGAATCATTGATCAAACACCTCCAATTAATTGCTAGACCAATGCTTATGAGAACAAAACTTTCCATTTCAGTATGGGGTCATGCTATTTTACATACAACAGCACTTGTGCGGATAAGGCCCACAAGTTATCATAAAGTCTCCCCATTGCAATTGGCTTTTGATCAGGAGCCAAATATTTCTCATCTTAGAATCTTTGGTTGTGCGATATATGTTCCAATTGCTCCACCACAACGCACAAAGATGGGTCCCCAAAGAAGGTTGGGAGTATATGTTGGGTATGAATATCCTTCTATTATAAAATATCTGGAGCCTATGACTAGAGATTTATTTACAGCAAGATTTTCTTATTGTCATTTTGATGAATCAGTATACCCAATATTAGGGGGAGAAAATAAGCAGCTGAGAAAGGAGATAGATTGGAATGTATTATCACTATCTCATTTAGATCCTCGAATAAATCAATGTAAACAAGAGGTTCAAAAGATAATTCATTTGCAAAATATTACAAATCAACTGCCAGATGCATTCACTGACCTACCAAGGGTGACTAAGTCACATACTCTAACTGCTAATGCTCCAATTCGAGTGGATATCCCGGTAGGACATTTAGTTAAAGCAAATGAGTTTAAACCACGCTTGAAACGTGGTAGACCTATCGGTTCTAAGGATAAAAATCCTCGAAAAAGAAAAGGAGCAAATGATCAAAGTGATCATAATACAAAGGTAGTAACTCAAGAAGAGCACAAAGACATAACAAATGATAAAACCTCAAGGGAGGTTCAGGTATTGTTATCGATAACTTTTTTGCTTATAATGTTGCTATTGAAATGATGCAACAAGATGAGGATCTTGAACAAAAATCCGTTGATGAATGTAGACAGAGAAATGATTGGCCAAAATGGGAAGATGCTATCCAGGAAGAATTAACTTCATTTGCGAAACGTGAAGTTTTTGGGTCTGTAGTCCAAACACCAAATGGTGTTAAGCCTGTTGGCTATAAATGTGTTTTTGTACATAAAAGGAATGAGAAAAATAAGGTACAAAGATATAAGGCACGCCTTGTTGCACAAGGATTTTCACAAAGGCCTGGTATCGATTATGAAGAGACATATTCTCCTATTATGGATGCTATAACGTTCCGTTATCTCATTAGTTTTGCTGTCCATGAAAAGCTTGACATGCATTTAATGGATGTGGTTACAGCCTACCTTTACGGCTCACTTGATAATGAGATATACATGAAAATTTCCCAGGGATTTAAAATGCCTGACGCACATAATTCGAAGTCCCGAGAAATATTTTCAATCAAATTGCAAAGATCTTTGTATGGTCTAAAGCAATCAGGTAGAATGTGGTATAACCGCCTTAATGAGTATTTATTAAAGGAAGGTTATATAAATGATACCATTTGTCCATGTGTTTTTATAAAGAAAACAACATCGGAGTTTGTTGTACTTGCTGTATATGTTGATGACATAAACCTTATTGAAACTCCTACCGAACTCCAAAAGGTAATTGATTATTTAAAGATGGAATTTGAGATGAAATATCTCGGAAAAACAAAATTATGTCTTTGTTTGCAAATTGAACATTTGGCAAACGAGACTTTTGTTCATCAATCGACCTACATAGAAAATGTATTGAAACGGTTTTACATGGATGGAGCACATACATTAAGTACTCCGATGATTGTTCGATCACTTGATGTGAATAAGGACTCGTTCCGACCTCAAGAAAAGAATGAAGAACTTCTTGGTCCTGAAGTACCATATCTTAGTGCAATTGGTGCACTTATGTATCTTGCTAACACTACAAGGCCTGACATAACTTTTTCAGTTAATGTCTTAGCAAGATATAGCTCTGCTCCTACAAGGAGAAATTGGATGGAATCAAACATATATTGCGGTATCTAAAAGGGACTATCGATATGGGATTATTTTATGGCAATGATTGCAGTCCCGATCTTGTTGGTTATGCCGATGCTGGGTATTTATCTGACCCACACAAGACTCGATCTCAAATAGGCTATGTGTTTACATATGGAGGCACTACCACATCTTGGCGATCGACTAAGCAATCAATAGTGGCTACTTCATCTAATCATGCTGAGATAATTGTTATTCATGAAGCAAGTCGAGAAATTGTATGGTTTAGGTCTATAATACACCTTATTCGAGACAAATGTGGTTTGAAGTGTGATAAATTACCCACAATTTTGTATGAAGACAATGCAGCATGCATATCCCAATTGAAAGAAGGATTCATAAAAGGGGATAGGACAAAGCACAGTTCATCAAAGTTATTTTTCACACATGATCTTCAAAAGAATGGTGATATCAATGTGCAACAGATCCGTTCAAGTAATAATATGGCTGATTTGTTCACCAAATCTCTACCGACGTCAACCTTCAAGAAACTAGTGTACAAGATTGGGATGTGAAAGCTCAAGGATGTGAATTGATGCTCTCATCAGAGGGAGTTAATACGCGTTGTACTCTTTTTACCTTATAAGGTTTTGTCCCACTGGGTTTTCCTTGCAAGGTTTTTAACGAAGCAACCAAAAGGCGTATTTCTAAACATGTGTACTCTTTTTCCTTCACTATGATTTTTTTTCCATAGGATATTTTCCTAATAAGGTTTTAGCGAGGCACATTATTTATGGACATCCAAGGGGGAATGTTATAAGAGAAATCAAATTATGTTGGATGTCTAATCTTCCTCCATGATCTTCTCAAATGATTAATGACATATTCAATGACATATTTGTATGCTTAATGACATATTCAATGACATATTTTTATTCACTTTTCATGCCTATATAAAGGCCTTGTAATAGATAGGAAAATAATACACAATTGAAGAAGAAATAAGAATCTCTCTTCCTCTCTTTCTCTCTATATCTCTTAGCTTGTTTTTCCTTGTTCGATATTGCTATTTTGAATTATATTTATAACAGATCCTTGAATTATAGCATTATTTCAATTTTGGTCTTTATAGTATTTGGGTAAGCGCATTAGACCTTCAATTTTTATTTTTTTTTTGAAAAAGGTTATTTTTAGAATTCTCTCGGTGCATGTTTAGCGTTAGTGCTATAATACACCTCGTCGGAAAATGGGGAGAGGACGACTATCCAGAAACGCAAAGAAAGTTCAGAGTGATGAAATCAAGCTTGCAGTGGGTAGAAATCCAAGCCTAGATCAAGCATCAACTCTGAAGGGTATATTAATCAGAGATGTGGAAGCTAATTTCACGGCACCGGCTGTGTTAGGGGAGAGAGATAAAAGCGAAACCTAATCCTCTAAGTGTGACTAATGGCACAAAGGAAAACATATGCATGGCACCGCAAAAGCAGATTGAGGAGTCAGGGATGGACAAAGGAAAGGATAAGCTCAAGGATGTTGAAAATTGGTCGACATTTCCCATCCACAATGATCGATCTAAGACCCCAGGAAGCGATGTGGTCACGCATGAGACTATGAGGAGTGACGAAATCTTGTAGAATCAACCAAATCACCTTGTGACAAAATGAATACAATAGCACAAGCAACAGAAGGTGCTCAGATAAAGCTGCACAGGGAACAAAAGCCACCAACTAAGGCTTGGGTGAATTTGTTCGAGGCAAACAAAATGGCATCAAAAGGTATGGAATTAAAATTTATCCCACCTATGATAATAGAGGGGGAGAAAGTAGTGGAACTAGCTCAAGAAGATGTCGCAAGTGAAAATGAAAAATGAAAATCTATTGTTATCTTGTATATCATAGGAGGCAGCCCCCGATAGGAACAATAGAAAGATTTATAGCTTCAGAGGGAAACTTTGAGCCTAAATTAAAGGTTTTCTATCGTAATGTTGGTTATTTTGTGATTAACTTCAAAAGTAAAGAGGATAGGAATGTGGTACTGCACCCAGGGCTGTATGGGGTGAAATTGGTCGATAACAAGTGGTCGAATAGTGAGGTGACACGTAGAACCGAAGACAGCTAAAAAGTGAGTCAACAAATAACTGGCACCGGGTGCGAAGTGTGTGACCGATGCTGGATGGATCCGGAAGGAAGTATAGCCAACAATAAAGATTCAAAGGTTTGATATCTGATGACATTTAATAAAAAGCCATTATAAAGATTATCTGTATTCAAAGCCAGCCGTTATGCACCCATCAATGATGATTTTATTCCCATTCAAGAGGAGCTTGATTTTAGGATATTGTCTCCCTAAGTAGGGCTATAAATAGCAGGACTAACAACCATTGTAAGGACACGAAACTGCACACAAAAGTTATAATCTATTATCTTATTATGCTCAGTTAGAACCCATGAATGTTGCTTTTACTTTTGTCCTCGAAAAGGCTAAATTATGAGTCAGGCTTGTCATTTTTTTAAATTTCAATCGTTAATCTTATTTTTTTTCTTATTTATTTATCCTTTTTGGATCAAATTAATTCGCTTATCTATAAACCACACTATAAATTTAACTGTACTATTTTACAGATCAACAGTTTGGCGCCCACCGTGGTGCATAGACAACTGTGTAATTGCTTTGATCCATTCGTTTGTTACTAACAAAGTTTTGACTCTTTCCTTAGTAAAAATCAGATATGGAAGCCAATGATGTCAATAACGTTTATAATGTTAGAGCACACGATGAATGGTAAGAGGTGTCACAGTGTGATGACTCAATCAGCGAGACCCGTAATGAAGGGGATTAAACAACCCTGGTTTGTGAGGTCAGTACCCTCGGTATGTGCGGGGCCTAACTCCTGATGATGCAGAGGATGAACATGTTGTTGAAATGGTCAAACTCCTAAGAGAACAGTAAAGAGCAATCATGGATCACCTCTCATGGAAAGATCGGGAGATGACGGAATTAAAACAAGCATTGTCAGGTGCTTTCAATAATGCGAATGGAAGGGCCCTGATTCCTCCTAGTGCTCCCGCAAATCAAACCGCTCAGAGAACCAATACCAATACCCAATGGATGAAGTCGGGGGGACCGAAGGTGGATCTGGGAACAACAACTTGAATGATCCTTACAAAACCGAGCTCATGAGATTCATGAGGGAGATGAATGAAAGAATAGACTATAACACAAAAGCGTTTCATGCTCGAATGGATCAGATCCAGGCGCGCCGCCGGTGTTAAAAGGGCCAGATCGAGGAAGTATACACAACTATCGTTTAAACCAAGAGTGGAACCGTAGTTGATCCCGAAGAGTTTTAAGATGCCAGATATTCCAAAATATGATGGGACATCGGATCCGCAGGAGCACATCATGACCTACACAACGACAGTGAAAGGAACGACTTGGCTCAGCACGAGATCGAGTCGGTTTTTTTGAAAGAAATTAGCGAAATCCTCACGAAGGGTGCCCCGACATAGTATTCTCTCTTACCCGAGCTTTCAATCGATTCTTTAAAAATGCTTGCAGATTCGTTCATCAAAGCTCCTACTGGATCAAGAAAGGTCCATGCCAGAAGGGCGGATATATTCAGAATTTCATAAGGAGAATTCGAGTTGTTGCGGGAATTTGTAATCCAGTTTTAGAAGGAAAGGATATTTCTACCAGCGGTTCCAGATAAGTGGGTAGTGAAGGCATTCACTGAGGGTGTCCGCTTAGTTCCGATGCCTCTCGAAAATTGAAAGAGAGCTTTCTCGAGTTTTAGGCAACCACATAGGTAGATGCCGACAATCGCTACGAGTCAAAGATAAGGATAGAAGATGATCAACTTGGCTCTTCTGCGTCATCCAAGGACGGGGTAGAGATAAAAATCAGGATAAGTTTAAAAATGACTTTGATGCAGATCAGAGGTCCTCTAGGGGTCATTTTCTACCGTACGAGAGGACCGATGGGCATAGAAGTAAAGGATTCCAGTCATCAGATAGGTTCGCTTTCGACAGAAGGAAAGATCGTGGCCGGAATAACAGATCATTTAAAGAAAAAGAGGTACCAAGATCCCGAGATCCCATATATCCCAAGTTATCAGATTATAACTTTAACATCATCCTGGTAGAATTAGTGTCGACAATGAGGAATATCAAAGAATTGCGATTTCTGAAACCAATCCGATCGGATCCTAGCCAAAGGGATCCTAATATGCGATGTGAATTCCATGGGACTCACGGCCATAGAACTGGGGACTGTCGATATCTTCATGAGGAAGTGGCGACGTTGTTGTAAAAAGGCCATCTTAGAGAATGTTAAGTCAAAGCACCAAAAACAATTATGGTCAAAGTCGGGACAATGCAGAACCATCAAAGATAGCATCAGAGTCACCTCAGATCACAATCAATATGATCTTTGGAGGAACGAGGTCAATGGGGTGATATTTTCGGCAGTAAAAAAGATAAAGATAACGGTGACTCATGACAAGAGAATCTGAGAAGCCACAGAAGGTGACATTACTTTCACGGAGGAAGATGTTGATAGGCTTTTTCTTCCGATGCCTTGATAATTTCTCTTAGTGTTTTAGATTTCAAAAATTAGCGTGTTTTGTTGATCCAGGAAGTTCAACTAATATCATACAATTGAGCGTTCTGGAACAAGCAAAGTTGACCAGGAATCATCATTCCAGCGACAAAACTTCTAGCTGGCTTCAACCTAACAAGTGTCACAACCCGAGGAGAAATTTTTCTGCCTACACATGCCAAAGGGGTAACAAAGACCACTTTGTTTGAAGTGGTAGATAACTATATAGGCTATAAAGTGATCCTTGGAAGGCTGTGGATACACGAGATGAAGATTGTGCCCTCAACCTATCACCAATTGTTGAAATTTCTGACACCGGAAGGGATCAAACAGATAAGAGGAGACCAACCGGCAGAAAGGTAGATGAACGCTATAACCATTTCGAGCAATAAGGATAGAGAATACAACAAATAGCAATTACAGGAACTAGTGCCTTCTCCCACCCCATTCGAAAATAGTAAAAATAAGGAGTCATTAGAATTATATTAGGTGTCGAGATCTTATCAGGTACCGGAGGAGACGAATGCGACAAAATCAACTTCGGAGGAACTCAAACAAGTGGCTTTGTTCGAGGAATTGTTGGAAAGGACATTTCACTTAGGAATGAGGTTGAGTCCCGAAATCAGGTTAAAACTTATAGAATTCCTTAATAGCATTGATTGCTTTGCATGGTCGCATTTAGATATGACAGGTATTCCATTGGAGGTGGTGGTCAACAAACTAAGTTTGGATCCAACCTTCCCTCTGATAAGGCAGAAGAAACGACCGATAAAAGAGGTTAGAAACATGTTTGTTAAAGAAGATGTAACCCAACTACTCAATATCAGTTCAATTCGAGAGGTAAAGTATCCGAATTGGCTAGCTAACGTAGTAGTGGTGTCTAAAAAAATAACAAATTTAGGATGTGTGTAAACTATAAGGATTTGAATAAGGCATGCCATAGAGACTCTTTCCCATTGATCAAATGATTGATGCTACGGTCGGGCACGAGATAATGAGTTTTCTTGATGCTTATTCCAGGTATAATCAAATTAGGATGAACCCGGAAGATCAAGAAAAAATCTCTTTCATCACGAACTTTAGCACATATTGCGATAATGTGATGCCTTTTGGGCTTAAAAATGCGGAGCCACTTATCAGAGGCTCGCTAATAAGATATTTGAAAAGAAGATAGGTAAGACGATGGAAGTATATATTGATGAAATGTTAGTTAAGTCTTTAAATGCATGAGATCATATAAGACATCTCCAAGAGACATTCGACATCCTGATGAAGTACAACATGAAGCTCAACTCGGAGAAGTGTGACTTCGGGGTTGGGGGTTTCTGGTCTCACGAAAAGGGATCAAGGTAAATCCTAACAAAATCAAAGCCATCGAGGACATCCCGGACCAGTTAACAAGTGTGGAGGAAGTGCAGAGGTTGACTGGTAGGTTGGCCGCTCTTAGTAGATTCATCTCAAGGTCCTCGGAAAAATTCCACCATTTCTTTTAACTTTTGTAAAAGAAGATCGGCTTTGTATGGACTCCAGAATGCTAACATGAACTGAAGGACCTAAAAAGGTACCTATCCATTCCTCCGTTATTGTCAAAATCGGGGGAAAGTGAGCAACTGATAATTTATTTAGCAGTCTCGGAAGTAGAGGTAAGTGTAGTTTGATCCGAGAAGAAGATACACAATTTCCTGCTTATTACGTTAGTAAAATTTTATCAGGGGCGGAGATACGTTATTCGCACCTTGAAAAGCTGGCTTTAGCTCTTGTAGTTGCCTCTCGAAAGCTTAGGCCTTACTTTCAGTGTCACCCAATAGCCATTGTGGCAACCTTTCCCTTAAGGAAATGTCCTTCATAAGCCTGAGTTGTCATGCCGTTTTGCTAATTTTGGCGGTCAAAGTGAGCGATTTCGACATTGAGTACAAACCCAAGACTGTAATCAAGTCACAAGTTTTGGCCGACTTCATGGCAGATTTCAGTCCGGGACTAATGTATTTTGGCTGGTATCGGGAACGGTATCAGGAGTTTGGACAACGGTCTGGTCTCGGGGTAGTTCTAATCTCTCCCTCGTGAGAAACCCTAAGACAGGCCATTAGAACCATACAATTAACTAACAATGAAGCCGAGTATGAGGCTTTGATTGCAGGACTTGAACTAGCTCAGGGACTAGGTTCCGAGGTCATCGAGATAAAGTGCGACCCCCAGCTGGTGATAATCCAAGTGTATAGAATTTTCGACGCCAAGGAGGAGGGCATGAAACAGTACTTGAACAAGGTTCAAGCATTACTTTCACGATTCAGAGAATGGTCAATTGTCCACATTCTGAGTGAGGAAAATGTAAAGACGCATTGGCTAAGTTAGGGTCATCCATAGATATTAAAGGACCATATTTTGGTACGGTCGCTGCATTCGATGTTAGATGTGGACGGCTACTGCAAAGTAATTCATTTAACTTGTTTACCTGTAAAACGATACAGTTAAATTTGTTGTGTGGTTTATAGACAAACGAACTGATTTGATATCAAAATGATAAAGAAATAAGGTAAAAACAAAAACATAGCAATAAAAATTAAAGAAAATGACAAGCTTGGCTCTGAGCGCAGTGTCTCCGAGGACAGATATGGAAGCAATGTAAAAGAGCAAATAAAGTTGTTTAATTGAGAGTGAAATATAGCATATGTTTTTTCCATGAATTTTGTGTCTTACAATTGCTGTTGAGCCTACTATTTATAGCTATACCTAGGGGAATAAGATCCTAGGATCAAGCCTTACTTAAATTATAATAAAAGAGTCATTGATGAATATATGACGATAGGATACGAATGCAAATATTCTCTGCAACGGTTGCCCATTTAATATGAAAGAACATACTCTCATGGAATGCTATCCGATGGAAAATACTCGATCTATTCCTGTTGACTATGCTCCATTTGGGATTTATCCTATGTCGATTGTAGTTATTGTCCCCGGTACTGGTTGTTACTTGACTCACCTTTTATCTATCTTCATGTCCATGTGTCATGCCATCATTCGACCATTTATTATAAACTAATTTTACCTCATACGGATAGTCCCCATGCTTTCTGGTGACACATCTTTGTGTCACCAGGAAGTTTCTTGGCAGGAAAGTTCCTGAACAGTTTCTGACGCTTGAAAGGATGCAAGTCTTCTCGCATTTAATACCCCGAACAAATGTTGCCCCATGATTCAACAAATAGTTTTGCCGGTTTTCGAGGTAATCATGACCACGATTTTTGCCATCTATATCTTCACTTCTACTCATCACTTTACCTCTTTACTTCCAAAGTTCTAGTTTTCATAAACCCTTCTTCTTCTCTGCTTTTACTCTGCATTTGCTTAGAAAGTTTTCCATCTTCTTCAACATTCTTAGGAAATTTTTTTATTGATACATTATTACCATGGCATCTTTCACTCCCCTTTTACCATGCCCATTTAATATGAAAGAACATACTCTCATTGGTGGAGGTCCGAAGAGAATCAAAGACAAAGAAGTTGACATTGATTCTGAACCTCCCACTGTAAGCACCATCATACCAAAGCAACCTAGTACCGTTAATGACTTCCAAGAGAAGGCTCCATCTGCGTCTTCACGGACTTGGGCCATTAGTAGGTACCCTCCTTCATTCTCCCTTCTAGTATTCCTACTGTGAAGGAGGATTGCAACTGCTGTCACGATCCAAAATCCAACTAGTCGTGATGGCACCTAACCTCACCCGCTAGGTAATCCAAATAACAACAATCCGATTCAATTAATATTTAACTGAATACACTCCCAAGGACTGGTAGTACAAATCATGAGTTTCTAAGATAAGAATTTACAAAGCTGGTGTGAAATAAAAATACATCATCTGTTTGAAATATACATGAACAGATTAAATATTCTAAAGCTACCATGAACAAGAGGCAGTTGTGACTGGATTGCAGGTACATCTTCAATGCTAGCTCCCACCATACACAACAACATCAGTATCAGAAATCTGCACGCTAGGTGAAAAAGTGTAGTATGAGTACAACCGACCCCATGTACTCAATAAGTAACAAACCTAACCTTAGGTTGAAAGTAGTGACGAGCTTGTACCAAGGTCAGAGTCCATACCAATAACCAATAACATCTCATAACAATACAATTACAAGCAGCACAAATAATAACTCAATAATAAAATTCTCAACTGATATACAATTCCGAAAAATAAACATTTTCTTTTCAAGTATAACAGTAAAACTCATATCTTTTTACGAAATCACCGAAAATAAGATTAAGTCTGAAATATGTGATTTTCCTCATAAACATTAATGACAGATAAGAAATTTCATTATCAGATGGCACGAGGAAAAAGCTTCTCTATGCCTACATATCAAGTATGCATGTCGAATACAATGCAGTACAATGATGAACTCATGTACATTCTCTCTCAGAGTACTCAGTATCATTGTCTCGCTTATCCACTCATCACGCTCAATATTCAACACACTCAGTCACTCGGCACTGTACAGGGAAGATCCAGCCCAAGTATAAATAATAACTCTCGCACAGTCACTCAATATTGTATATGGCCAATCTAGCCCAGGGTAGATCCATCCCAAATATATACATAATAACTTACATTCAATCACTCAGTACTGTATAAGGCCAATCCTGCCCGGGGGAAGATTCATCTCCAAATATAAATAATTCGGACAAGATCCATGTCCAGGAAAGATCCATCCCTTAATATATATATATCTATGGCAAGATCCATGCCCAGGGAAGATCCATCCCAAATATATATATATATATATATATATATATATATATATATATATATATATATATATATAAGCTGTATTCGATACAAGAGGGGGGGAGAGCAGACTCTGGAGGGGCTTCTTCAGCCCAAGTGCTATAATAAGCCAGATCTAGGCATAAGTAAATAAAATTTATTGTGGCGTGCATCCTGGTCCCATATAATAACCTCATAATCAGGCTCTCAGCCTCACTCAGTCATCACTCTCTCCAGTCTCTCGGGCTCACAATGTTATGAAACTAGCCCAAAATGATGATATGGTGTATCAATAAATAATAACAGAGACTGAGATATGATATGCAATGAAGGAATATGACTGAGTATGAAATTTCAATTTAAACAAATAATTCAACAGCAATATGACTGTGGGTCTCAATAATGCTGGCATATAGCCTCAGCTTGATTTTTAACATAATTCTCAGCTTAATTTCTCTAACACACAAAACTACATGGATAATGCCAAGATTATTTGACTACACAATTCCACGGAACCAATTACGCCACAATTTCTACGGTGCACGCCTAGACGCTCGTCACCTAGTATGTGTGTCACCTCCAAACAATTGACATAACACGTATAATCAGGGTTCATACCCTCAGCTCCAAGTTTAAAAATGTTACTTACCTCGAACAAGCCGAAACCAATGCCGAACAAACTAATAAATGCTCTGGAAATTCCATTCTGCGCGTATCACCCTTCGAACGCCTTCCCATCTCCTTAATTACAAGCCAAACGATTCTAAGCTAGTCAAAAAACATGAAAATTAATCAAAATATACTCCAATACTTACAATTTAACAATTTATAAAAATTTCCAACTCTGTTAAAAATGTTGGCAGTGGGGCCCATATCTCAAAATACGACAAAACTCTAACAATACGACAACCCATTCAATTACGAATCTAACCATACTAGTTTTAATCAAATCCGGCTGTGAATCAACATTCAAATCCCAAAAATCCGTTTTATGAAATTTCTACAATTTCCCCCAAATTTCCCTCTCAAAATACTAATTAAATGGTGAAAACAATGATATATTCATGTATATTAACCAAATCCGAGTTAGAATCACTTACCCGGATGGATTGCTTGAAAATCCTACGAAACATCGCCACAAATCAAGCTCCCAAAGTACAAATATGAAATAATACTCTAACCCTCATTTATAAAGTACACAAATCTGATCTCCCATTGTGTTGACCGCACAATTCCAAGTTCTGCGGCCGCGATCCAAATTGTGTGGCCGCACTTCAGCAGTGATTGCACTACCAGGCTTTAGTAAATTGACCATAACTTTCTGTACAAATGTCCAAATGATTAATGGTATGTTATTCTGGAAACTAGATGCAAATGGCTACAACTTTTATTTTTTAATCATCTCCAAATTACTTGTAGATTAAAAGATATAAGCTTATGAAATTGGACCATCGAACTTGCAAAATCCCTTTTCAACGGCCGTGATATCGCCAAAACTCACAGCACTAATTTAGGTTGTGAGGCGGTCGATGCAATAATAAAAACCATGCGAGTCGGGGTCGATTCCACTGGGAGCTTGATGTGGGATTAGGTATATACCTAGTGTGAATGTATGACGTGCCTAAGATTACACTTCCATATTTTCAATTGTTGTTTCTACTTCTACTTTTACGCTAATGCTTGTAATTGTAAAGCTAAGAGACAATGATTTTGCTTTTGGTTGTTTTTCAAGTTATAAAAGATCTAGGGTTGCGATTTCCGCCTAGTTGGTTACCTAACAGATTTATAGTTGTAGGGAATGTTTGGTTGATCGGGATACAATATAGCAATCACATGTAATTACTCACTCTATACCTCTCAGTAGTTTGAGTGATTTTTCCTAATTCGCCTTTCTCAAGTCCAAATGGGTATCTCATGAAACAAGTGATAAATGCTCAAGTCGAGTCTTACTATCTCTAGATTCGACCCTTTAATTGGGGCTATCAATTTCTTGTGTTCACCCCAATTTCTTGTTAGCCAAGTTTTCCTAGACTTAGTCTCACTTTCTCAAGTATAGACTAAGTCAATTAGGCATGAATCAATATTTGCAACCATTAATTCTCAAATTCAAGCAAGAACTAGGCTAAAATTCATATACCCAATCACAAATAAGCCAAAAATCAATCACCCATTAAGTACCCATACTAGGGTTGGGTCACAACCCTAGCTAAGGGTTTAGCTACTCATGGAAAATGAAGAAATTAAAGAAGAAACTAAGATAAAATGCATAATAATTGATTAAGGAAAGAAAATCTTATGTTTAAATGTTAAACTAGTACAAAGTTAGCCAATACAGTAAAGAAAAATGGCTATAAGTGTTCAGGTGCACCTAACTTAACCTAAAAATAACAAAAAGATCTATTTATACCCAGCTGAAAATATCTGACAAAATTGCCCCTGCGAAGGTTGTGCAGCCGCACAATTCTGTGTGCGGTTCGCACTTTGAGACTGACTGATCAGGTTGGCTTTCTGCGGTCACATAAAAGTGAGATTCGGCCGCACTTCCTCTAATTGTGCGGACCACACATTTCTGAGTGCGGCAACACTATTGCTCTTGGATTGGATCTGGGCTTTATTCTGCGGACCGCACATTTATGAGTACGACCGCATTTTTGCATCCTTCGGCCGCACAATAATGGTGTGGTCCGCACATCTTCAAGCTCCCAAACTACAAGTCTCTAAATCTAGTCTTTTGCGGCCGGACAATAATTGTGCGGTCCGCACTCTGTGAAGAAATTCTATCAGTGCCTCTTCAGAGTTTGCGGCCGCACTGTAGCCCTTTTTGCCTTGTTTTGGTTCTTGTCCAATTTTACTCCTTTTTGAGTTGATTTTCACTGTTTGGTTCATTTCCCAATATTCCTGCAAGAAAGCACATTTCATTAGTTCTCGGGAATATTTTAAGCATTTTTGAGCTAAAACTTATGTAAGAAAGAGCAAATAAGCGGTCAAAATCCCTACTTATCAACTCCCCCAAACTTAAGCTTTTGCTTGTCCTCAAGCAATTAAGACAATTTCCCATCTCCACTAGAAAAGGGCTATTTCAGCTGGCCTAAGTTGAATCAAACATAAATCAATTGGGACCAATAATTACCCACACGCTCATGAATCATTAACAAGCCTATGATTTGAGTGTTAAAGCACAAATGACTCTAATGTGACGCTTGAGCATCAAGGGTTGACTTTGTTCATCAAGGAAGCTCGCACTTTCATGCAGGTCACCGTGGATCCCCAACTCCTCCTCCTATACTCTCCGGAAGCTCATCTTACTCATGAATGAGGAATTCAATTCAATGACTCGAGGAAGATTCGCTCATCACTATCAAAAGAATGTCACAAGCATGGCTCTAAGTACCATATGCTTGCCCCTCATATAGATCACCACTAATGTAAGCTCGCTCGGCTTGAAATTACGTAGGGCATTTTCGGCATGTAATGAAGGCTTTTGGACTAAGGAGGAAAATATCGAAATGGAATTGGTTCATCTTTCCTTTAGCACTTCATATTCTCTTTTTGGCTCTTACTTTGCCGACTCTTTGAGTCATTTTCTTTTCCCTTAGGGGGATTAGAGAGACTTGATACCACTATTTCTTTGTCATGCTATTCATACTTTCCTTCTTTGTTATCTCCATGCTTTGAACTTTTGCTTTCTTTTGCATCTTTTAACCTTTTCACATTATTCACTTTCTTTTTGTGTTTTTCTTTTGTTCTTCCTTTCTTTTTCTTTGCCTTTCCTCTTCTTCATTTCTTTTCTCTTTTTGCGCCTTAGACCACCTTTAAACTCCTTGTCTCTCCCCCAAACTTATGTTTTTGCCATTTGAATCACATGAGTGCTAATGAAAGTTCGGGTGCCAAGAGAGAGTCACTATAAAATGGGTAAAGGCTTGTAATGTGGTTATCGAATAAAAAGGCTTTAGGCTCAGAAGGGTTTACTAAGGATGATATCATTGGTGGGCCATGGAAGGTTTCAAAACGGGTCAGCGAAATCCTATAATCACTTCTCAAGCTAGGATAACTTAGAATTTTGCCTAAAAACACATTCGGGGCAAGTTCTAGACCACTTGCACGGGTACTTGGACTTGTAAAAAGTACTTCACCTCTCACACAACCGGATTGTCAAAGAGAATAGAGTCGAGGGCCCACAACAACCGCATTCAAGATTGAAAATCGCTAATAGTTCAGCTAAACCACCCGATGATTGCCTAAGTCAACACAAGAGTCACAAGGTCGCTAACTAGGGCTATTTCTTTACAAAAACTTATTTTTTACATAAGCATTTAGTTAAGTGTGTTGGTACCAAGTGAAGCATGCTTGACCCTTATTTATTCATTAATACTACTTGTTTCTACCTAATCATCAAAAACTGACTCGATCCCTTAAGAAGGTTGTCACGCCATCCATCGTTGGGAAGAGCCACCCGGTTCACACAAGACCCACCTTTGGAAAGAACCGTAGCATTAAGAAAACCAAAGGCTTATTTTCACTAAAACATAAAAAGAAATAAACAAATCAAAAAGAAGCTAATAAAGTAACTAAGAAGCTATAATATTAAGAAACCAAAATGAAGAAGCTATGAAATAAACTATTTAAAGTAAGGCAAATGAATATACAAACCGAGAGGAATAGAATATATACAAGAGGGATGAATATATACATAATGAGGGAGAAATTAAAAATAAAATAAAAAGAGTATTAAAGTTATTACAGTCGCAAAATTAATCAAATGTCATCACAGTCATCCAAAATGAACCAAAATAGACCACCCCCCAGAATAAGAACAAGCATTGTCCTCAATGCTTAGCCAAATTAAAACAAAAGAGGATAGAGAGTAAAGAAAAATCCTTATGTGGTCTCAGGGTGACTGGCAGCATCACTGCCCTTAGTCTCCTCCAACTGTATCTCATCATCACCGGGTTGAGGGACAACATGGTTGGTGAGCATCTGAAGCATCTCCTTAGTAGTGGGGGCAGTGAGATCTGGCTCGTCAGGCTGGTCAGCTGGTGCCTCTGCTGATGGTGCTATTGGGTCAACTGGTACTGATGGATTTGTCTCCATTAGTAGGTCAACAGGCAAATCACCTACTGCTGCTATCATCTTGACCTCCTTTCTAAAACTCTCCACTGCTTTCTTTGAAGCCTAGGATTTCCTCATCTTCTTCACCTGCTTGGTCAACTTTTCAATAGCACCCCCGTAAGCCACCAATGTATCCATAACAGTCTTCTGGTTGTCCAAAATCTTCTTCAATGTTTCCTCTACTGACGGAGGGACCTGTGGTGCTGCTGGGGTAGAGGATTGTGCTGCAACAATAATGGATATGTCAGACAACTTAGAAGTGGCTGTCTATATCCAGTTGTTGAGGCTCGCCAAAGTCTGGGAGACTCGCAGCGCAGTGAGAGGATAAGTGAATGAGGCTGGCACTGGTACTGCAACTGATGGCCTAGAAGATGAAGATAGTGGCATTGCGGCAGTCGCAGTGGAAGGCCCGACTGCTGTGGAAGGCATGGGAGCTGTAGATGGCTCAACAGCAGCCTCAGAACCTACCACCGATGGCTCGTCAGACTGACCGACGGTGGTAGTGACCTTACCCTTGAACTTTGGGTTGTCAGCACCCTGCAGGTGGTACTATGAGAAAGGCTTCTTGGCCTTTACTTTTGTGTCATATGGCCTCAGCTCCACCTTGGCATCATTGAGATACTATGTGAGGGTGTTTGGATAAGGGTATGACTTTTCACTTTTTCGGACCGCCAATGTGATATTGGTTGACATGATGTCACCCACATTGATCGGGTACCCCACCATAATATAATCCACCAGACTTGCCTGGGGAAGTGGGAGGTTGTTCTCATTCAAACTCGGATCAATCCGACTACACACAAAGGTTTGCCACCCTTTAGCTTCAAAATTGAAGGTGGCCAGGAGGATAGGAACTCCTGTTGTAATCCATGGTGGTGATGGTCCTCGGGCGGCCAAAATCTCAGCTAGACAAGGGTGAGCTGCATCACCCAGAGCCAACTTCTCTAGGTACTGGACTGCCTCCACTTCTTCAAATCTCATATAAGTGTTCAAAGAGTAGGTGTCGAATCGGACTTTCAAATTTCTCACCATTGTCAGTTTTGTCCCCTTCTTGATGTGAGCCACATTGGCGTAGGATTTCCTGACCAAGTGCTCATTTGCATCGATGACACTGTGGGTTAACCACTTCGACCCCTTGCGCTCGTGAAACTGTTGAAGGATATTTGTATTATGAATATCCAAATCCTTCATTAATAACTGTCGCTCAAGTGTGAGCGACCTCTGGGTCCATAATTTCCGGAACCTGTTGAAGGATGTCAAGCTCACGAATCGATCCTCCCATATTTCCTTTTCTTCGACCTCTCAAGGCTGCCCACTTGAGTGTCCCCCCCATCATCTGGGACATTATCATCATCGATATCAATAGCTACTGGTGCAGGAGGAGTAGATGTAGAGGAGGGCTCGGAACCCTGGCTTCCCACATCAGAACCACCAGAAGAACTAGATGTAGGTTTGTCACGCAATTGATAACGCCCAGTGGGTTGGGATGGTTGGAACTGGGCCTCAGGTTGGAACTCCATTGAATGACCCTCAGAGGCTTCTTCTCCTGGTGGTCAGCTTTTTAGCAATAGGCTTCGATTGCACTCGCAGAGGGCGAGTGCCTTTTCCTCTGCCTCGGGAGGATTAACCTCTCCCTTTTGATGTATTGCCTCCACCACATGCTCTAACCATTGTATGCAATACAAGGTACATAGGTCAGTTGAGTTCAAAACAATTCAAACATTTGCAAAACAATTGCAGTACGACAGTCATCAAAGGAGACAGTGCGGGACACACAATTCTGAGTCCGACAGCAGAGTATCTAGTGCGGACCGCCCAATTTTGAAGTGTTATCGCACACCCTCAAGTGTGGACCACATAATTGTGAGTGTGGCCGCACATCCTAAAGTGCAGACCACACAATATTGAGTGCGGCCGCAAAAGTCCAATCTTGAGATACTGATTTTTTGAAGTTCGAAAGTGCGGTCGCACATATTTTTATGCGGACACACAATTTTACTATGGACCGCACAATTTTGAGTGCGGTGCACACTTTTCAAGCACAATATTTGCCCTAATCCAGTGGTCTGCGGAACACACAAATTTGTGTGCGGCCGCACAATTTGAATATTTACGATAGTAAGGTTAGGGTTCATGCAATTTTCCACAATTTAGACATGGCATGCACAAATTAACATGATTAATGGTCTACCCAGTCCCTAATGAACATATATGAAACTACCCACATGATTTTAAGCACCCATGTCTAACAATTGACATTTTAGGTCTAACAATAACTCTAACACAAAAGAACAAAATTAAAATAGATTGCAAAATCTAAAGATGTAATGAACATACCAGTTACGAAGGATGCGGGTAAGAATCTACACTAATGAAATGAAGGAATATTGTGAACTAATTGATCGTGCACTGTGTTTGCTTAGGGTTCAAGAACTCAGAGTGGTAAAGTTGTGAATAGTGCTTTGAGGTTCTATTTATAGGTTGACCAAGTCGCCCCAAACCTAAGGTGAGTGCGACCGCACAATTTTGAATGCGGCTTCATATTGGCTATGAATTTTGATATGCCAACTTCAGAGAACTTGCACTTTTTGTCTTCCAGTTGTGCGACCACACACAAAATTGTATGGCCGTAGAGTTATTTCTGCTGCTACCTTTAGAATTGTGCGGTCCGCACAATTAATGTGTGGTCCGCACTATTTTAACACTTAGCCAAAATTATTAAGACATAGTCCCTGCATGCACATCCATTCCTTCATACACTTCAAAACTAGTTAACACAAAACAAAGCCTATCTAATGAAAAAGAAAAAGAAAAAAGACACATGTGTTGCCTCCCAAGAAGCGCCTGATTTAACGTCGCGGCACGACGCAGGTTACCATCAATCACTTGAAATGAATTAACGCCACAACGTGGCCATCATTAACTTTGCCAAGATAATGTTTCACCCAGTGACCATTGACTCTAAAGACTTCATCATTCTTGTTCTTCAAGTCTAATGCACCAAAGGGTGTCACATGCACAACCTCAAATGGGCCACCCCACTTGGATTTCAACTTTCCCGGAAACATCCGCAACCGAGAATTGAACAATAGAACAAGATCGCCTTCTTGGAACTCCTTGTTCCGGATGTACTTGTTATGGAGGTACTTCATCTTGTCCTTGTACAAGGACGAACTTGAATATGCATGCAATCGGAATTCATCAAGCTCATTCAATTGTGCCACCCTTAAGTTGGCGGCGACATCCCATTCAAGATTAAGCTTCTTCAATGCCCACATAGCCCTGTGCTCAAGTTCCACCGGTAGGTGACAAGCTTTCCCGAACACTAACCGATATGGAGACATACCAATCAGTGTTTTATAAGCCGTCCTATAAGCCCAAAGAGCATCATCAAGTTTCTTTGACCAATCCGTCCTGTTGGCATTCACGGTCTTTGATAAAATACTCTTGATCTCCCGGTTGCAAACGTCAACTTGTCCGCTTGCTTGAGGATGATAGGGGGTCGACACTTTGTGAGTAACACCATACTTTGTAAGTAAGGTATCAAAAGCTTTGTTGTAAAAGTGCGATCCCCCATCACTAATAATGGCCCTTGGAGTACCAAACCTTATGAAGATGTTCTTTTTCAAAAATGCCACCACACTCTGAGCTTCATTGTTGGGCAAAGCCACTTCTTCAACCCACTTTGACACATAATCCACAGCTACCAATATGTATGTGTTCCCACAAGAGCTCACGAACGGACCCATGAAATAAATGCCCCATACATAAAAAATGTCAATCTCCAAGATGGTGGTGAAGGGCATCTCATTTTTCTTAGAAATCCCACCGGCCCTTTGACATTCATCACAACGCTTGATGAGATTGCTAGCGTCCTTGCAAAGAGTAGGCCAATAGAATCCACAACTCAGCACTTTTGTTGCCATTCTAGCTCCACCATAGTGACCACCATATGGCGAAGAGTGGCAAGCCTCAAGAATTTCCATGTGTTCCTCCTCCGGTACGCATCGTCAAATCACACCATCGGTACAAATCCGGAAGAGATAAGGCTCATACCAATAATAGTCAAGGCAATATCATTTGAGCTTCTTCCTTTGGTTTGAAGAGAACTCATTTGGTACAATGCCACTCACAAGATAATTGGAAAAGTCGGAGAACCATGGCATCCTTGTCATAGAAATGGCTAGAAGTTGCTCGTCGGGAAATGAATCATTTATCTCAAGGCCATCATGTGGCCTCCCCTCCTCCTCCAAACAAGACAAGTGGTCTGCCACTTGGTTTTCGCTACCTTTGCGGTCTTGAATCTCTAGATCAAACTCTTGCAAAAGAAGCACCCACCGCATTAGTCTTGCTTTAGAATCTTTCTTGCTCATCAAATATCGAAGCACCTTATGGTTGGTATGAACAATCACCTTTGTTCCCATCAAGTACGGCTAGAATGTTTCTATAGCAATAGCAATAGCAAGAAGCTCTTTTTCGATCACTGTGTAGTTAACTTGGGCATCATTCATAGTCTTACTAGCATAATAGACCAGATGGAAGATTTTGTTGATACGTTGCCCCAAAACTGCTCCGACCACCACATCACTTGCATCACACATGAGCTCAAAGGGCAAGCTTCAATCCGATGCAGTGATAATAAGAGTAGTAGTCAACTTGAACTTGAGCAATTCGAATGCCTTCAAACAATCCTCGTTGAAATGGAGCTTGGTATCCTTCTCCAAAAGTTTACACAAGAGGTTCACCACCTTAGAAAAGTCCTTGATGAATCGGCTCTAGAACCCCACATGACCCAAAAATCTCCTCACTCCCTTCACAGATGTAGAGGAGGGAGTTTGGAGATCACCTCAATTTTGGCCTTGTCGACCTTAATACCATGCTTTGAAATTTTGTGGTCGAGGATTATGCCTTCTTCGACCATGAAGTGACATTTCTCCCAATTCAAAACTAAGTTTGTCTCCTCACATCTTGCCAAGACCTTATACAAGTTGTTCAAGAAATCATTGACGGAATTCTCAACCACAGAGAAATCATCCATAAAGACCTTAAGAAAATCCTCCACCATGTCGGTGAAGTTGGCCATCATACACCGTTGAAAAGTCGTCGGTGCATTACATAACCCAAATGGCATCCGTGAGAATACGAAAGTACCATAGGGAAAAGTGAAAGTATTCTTCTCTTGGTCCTCAAGAGCAATGTGAATTTGATTGTAGCCAGAATATCCATCAAGGAAACAATAAAAAGCTTGTCCGACCAACTTATCAAGCATTTGATCAAGAAATGAAAGCGAAAAATGATCTTTCCGAGTGACTTTGTTGAGCTCCAATAGTCCATGCACACTCTCCACTCGGTCACCGTTCTTGTAGGAATCAATTTGTTCTTGTCATTGGTGACCATAGTCATGCCCCTTTCTTTGGGACACATTGCACCAGAGAGGTCCGCGAGCTATCAGAAATGGGGTAAACTACCCCATCATCCAACCACTTTATGATCTACTTCTTCACCACCTATTGCATTGCTTAATTTAATCTTCTTTAATGTTCAATTGAAGATTTGGCATCCTCCTCCAAAAGAATCTTGTGCATGCAAAAGGCGGGGCTTATACCCTGAATATGCGCCAGTGTCCATCCTATAGCTTTCTTCCTCTTTTGGAGCACCGCCAAAGTAGAATCTACATGCACGTTAGTCAAGCAAGAGGAAAGAATAACAGGTAAAGTAGAACATGGGCCAAGAAACTCATACCTGAGATGTGAAGGTAATGGCCTTAAATCCAAAGTGGGAGGCTCCTCGATTGAGGTCTTTGTTGGAGGAGTCTTCCGGTTCTCAAGATCTAAGGACAAATTTTGGGGTTCATAAGTATACGACCCCATTCCTTGTAATGCATTTACACATTCTACATAGCCATCCTTCTCATCATCATCATGATTAAACAATACGGCCTCCAAAGTATCATCAACATTCATCATGGCACTAGCATAATCAACAATCACCTCGGTCACTAAGTCCACAAATAAACAAACTTCGTTGCTATTCGGTTACCTAAAAGATTTGCACACATGGAAAATCACCTTTTCATCACCCATACAAAAGGTGAGCTCACCGGCTTCCACATCAACAAGAGCCTCCCCCGTAGCAAGGAAAGGTCTACCCAAGATAATAGTCATCTCATAGTCCATTTCGCAATCAAGAATGACAAAGCCCACCAGGAGGATGAACTTATCAACACAAACCAACACATCATCAATAATACCCAATGGTCTCTTCATAGTACGATCCTCCATTTGTAACCTCATAGATATGGTTCTTGGTTTCCCAATTCCCAAAGTTTTGAACACCGAGTAGGGCATCAAGTTGATACTCGCCCCTGGATCACATAGAGCTTTGGCAAAGTCGGCGCTTCCAATAGTGCAATAGATTGTGAAAGCGCCGAGATCATCAAATTTAGGAGCCATTGAGTGCACAATAGCACTCACTTGATGTGTCATCTTGATAGTCTTACAATTCATTGATCTTTTCTTTGTCACCAAATCTTTCACGAACTTTGCATAACCGGGCATTTGTTCCAATGCCTCAACCAATGGCACGTTAATGGATAAGCTCTTCATCATGTCAACAAACTTCTTGAATTAGTCCTCACTATTTCGCTTGGCTAGCCTTTGAGGGTATGGAGGAGGAGGCCTTGGCATTGGTGCCTTGGCCTTTGGCAGTGGTGCCTTGGCCTTTGGCATTGGTGCCTTGGCCTTTGGCACTACCGGTTCCGGTATGTCAGTCACGTGTTCCTTAGACGAGTTCACTTCTTCTTGGGTCTCCTCCACATTCTCATCAATATCAATTCTCACTTCATCATTAGCTTGAACCATATTGCTTGGAATATCATCTTCTTGAACCACTACATCATCATCTACAATTCTTCTTTGATTTTAGGTGGTTGCATCTGCACCTCTTCCACTCCTTGTTGTTACTTCCATGGCATGTCCCGTGTTGTTCCCACCCTTTGGGTTCACCACCGTATCACTAGGTAGTGCCCCTTAGGACGAATGTTTAAAGCTTGCGAGATTTACCCCAATTGAACTTCCAAATTGCGGATTAAAGTGTTATGAGAGGCTAATTGAGCATCAGAGTTGGCATTTTTCTCCATCATTTGTTTGAACATATTTTCAATCCATCCCATCTCATTGTTGGAAGAACTAGAATCTTGAGACGGATAAGGAGGTGGGTTGTTTGGTTGTTGATACATCGGGGGCCTTTGAGAGCCTGGCCCCCGATTCCCTTGGTTACCGTTCCAACCCCCTTGGTTGTTGCCTCCCCAATGTCTTTGATTGTTGCCACCCCAATTGCCTTGGTTGCCTTGATTGTTTCAATTTCCTTGATTATTGTTATTCCTCCAATTACCTTGATTATTGGTACCACCACTCCAATTACCTTGGTGGTTTTGATTGTTTCAATTTCCTTGATTTCCTTGAGATCGCCATTGTTGTTGATTTGGGCCTTGAGAGTTGTTCCTTTGCCCTTGGTATTTATTCACATATTGCACTTCTTCCTCTTGCTCATTATATGATACGTCTTGGTCGAACCCACTATCATCTTGCACAAATTGTTCTACATGGCTTTGTACTTGTTGACACTTTTGCCTTCTCTTGTTCACCATTATATTGACACCTTCCATTGCATTTACTTGCTTAGGACCTTGAACCTATTGAAGTTGATCTTTGGCCAATTGATTCATTGTAGTGGTCAACTCGACAATTGCTTGCCCATGATCATGCAATTATTTGTGTAGGTGAATCATATTTGGATCACCTTGAGGAACATTTGCTCTACTTTGCCATGCCGATGAAGTATCCGCCATTTCATCTAAGATTTTGCAAGCTTCGGCATATGGTGTTGTCATGAAATTTCCACTGGCAAGTTGGTTGACCACGCGTTGATTGGTAGTATTGATCCCCCTATAGAAGGTTTGTTGAATCATAGCCTCGGTCATGTCATTATTAGGGCACTCTTTCACCATAGTGCGGCACCTCTCCCATATCTCGTGCAAAGGCTCATTGGATTCTTGTTTGAATACTAGAATCTCGTCTCTAAGAGTAGCCATATGCCCGGGAGAAAAGAACTTGGCAATGAATATTTCCGCCAATTCATCCCATGTATGGATAGAATGGTTTGGGAATCTTTCTAACCAGTCCAAGGCTTTCCCCCGTAGAGAAAAGGGAAATAGTCTCAACCTTAGAGCATCCTCAGAAACGTTGGTCTGTTTACTCCTCCAGCAGGTGTCCACAAATCCTTTCAAGTGCATGTACGCATTTTGATTCGGAGCCCCGGTGAAGAATCCTCGTTGCTCAAGTAATATAAGCATAACATTTGTGATTTGAAAGTTGCCCGCCCTAATGCAGGGCGGGACTATGGCACTTCGCACCCTTCATTCGGCAACACCCAGAGTGGAGCCGCTCTTGGTGGATTTGGGGGAGGAATGAGAATGTTGTCTTGAGGCAGTCGGCCTCGTCTATTTACTTGAGGTTCAAGAGGAACCTCTTCAACTGGGTCATCTTCCACGTTCACATCCCCCAAAGGCATGTTTCCGAGAGGATCATTGTTGAGAGCCATTTTTTTGTACCTACAATCGATTCACAAAAAGGTTAGTAACCCGGAAAGAAAAGAAGACAAGTCACACACAAAACCAAATATATAGGTAAATTCGATTTTAGCTCCCCGGCAATGGTGCCAAAAATTGATATCGCCTCACACCACTAATTTAGGTTGAGATGTGGTCGATGCAATAATAAAAACCCAATGCAAGTCAGGGTTGATTCCATAGGGAGCTTGATGTGGATTAGGTATATACCCAGTGTGAATGTATGACGTGCCTAAGATTACACTTCCACATTTTCAATTGTTGTTTCTACTTCTACCTTTACGCTAATGCTTGTAATTGTAAAGCTAAGAGACAATATTTTTTGTTTTAGTTGTTTTTCAAGTTATAAAAGATCTAGGGTTGCGACTTCCGCCTAGTTGGTTACCGAATAGATTTATAGCTTTAGGGAATGTTTGGTTGATCGGTATACAATATAGCAATCACACGTAATTACTCACTCTATACCTCTCGGTAGTTTGAGTGATTTTGCCCAATTCAGCTTTCTCAAGTCCAAATGGGTATCTCACGAAACAAGTGATAAATGCTCAAGTCGGGTCTTACTATCTCTAGATTCAACCCTTTAATTGGGGCTATCAATATCTTGAGTTCACCAAAATTTCTTGTTAGCCAAGTTTTCCTAGACTTAGTCTCACTTTCTCAAGTATAGACTAAGTCAATTAGGCATGAATCAATGTTTGCAACCATCAATTCTCAAATTCAAGCAAGAACTGGGCTAAATTTCATATACCCAATCATAAATAAGGCCTAAATTAATCACATATTAAGTACCCATACTAGGGTTGGGTCACAACCCTAGTTAAGGGTTTATCTACTCATGGGAAATGAAGAAATTAAAGAAGAAACTAAGATAAAATGCATAATAATTGATTAAGGAAAGAAAATCTAATATTTAAATGCTAAACTAGTACAAAGTTACCCAATACAGTAAAGAAAAATGGCTCTAAGTGTTCAGGTTCACCCAACTTAACCTAAAAATGACAAAAAGATCTATTTATACCAAGCTGAAAATATCTGACAAAATTGCCCCTGCTATGTTTGTGTGGTCAACACTTTGAGACTGACTGATCAGGTTGGCTTTCTGCGGTCGCATAAAAGTGAGATGCGGCCGCACTTCCTCTAATTGTGCGGACCGCACATTTCTAAGTGCGGTCGCACTCTTGCTCTTGGATTGGATTTGGGCTTTATTTTGCGGACCGCACATTTATGAGTGCAGCCGCACAATAATGGTGCGGTCTGCACATCCTCAAGATCCCAAACTACAAGTCTCTGAATCTAGTCTTCTGCGGCCGCACAATAATTGTGCGGTCCACACTCTATGGAGAAATTCTATCGGTGCATCTTCATAGTTTGCGGCCGCACACAATATTGTGCGGTCCGCACTGTAGCCCTTTTTGAGTTGATTTTCACTGCTTTGGCTTGTTTCCTAATATTTCTGCAAGAAAGCACATTTCATTAGTTCTTAGGAATACCTTTAAGCATTTTTAAGCTAAAACGTAAGTAAAAGAGATCAAATAAGCGGTCAAAATCCCTTCTTATCAGGCCGCAAGTAAAATTCTGTGGTCCGCACATGAGGCTTTGCCTCAGCACTCCAAAATGTGTCTCGCACTCCAATTGTTACCAAAACATCATGCGAGTGTCGAAATGCCAAAACACGTTCAAAACTCACCCCGAAACACACCCGAGCCACTTGGGACCCCGTCCGAATATTCCAACAAGTCTCGTAACATAACACGGACCTACTCGAGGCCTCAAATCGCACCTAACAATGTCAAAATCACGAATCACACCTCAAATCAAACTTAATGAACTTTGAATCTTCCAACTTCCAAAACTCATGCCGATACGTATCAAATCAATCTGGAATGACTTTAATTTTTTCAAACAAGTCATAAATGACATAAAGAAGCTACTAAAATTTTCGGAACCACGATCCGAACCCGATATCATCAAAGTCAACTCCCGGTCAAAGTTTTGAATATTCCAAACCTTCATTTTCCCAACTTTCGCTAATTGGTGTCGAAACCTTCTAGAAATATTCAAATGAAATTTCGAACATACTCCCAAGTCAAAAATACCATCCGGACCCAAAAGAATCATCAAAACTCTAATTCGAGGTCAAAACTAAAAAGTCAGACTTAGTCAACTCTTCCAACTTAAAGTTTCAAACATGAACTTCATCCTTCCGAACCAATTCTAAAACACCTGAAAACTAAAACCGAAGATTCACACATGTCATGATACATCATATGAAGCTATTTAAGACTTAAAAATGCCAAAAATGAAAAGGTTGTTTTAATCCTTCCGGCAATAACTCCGTCTTTTCCTCAGTTATGGAACCTATTCCGTAAGTTTTTAATTCATTTCCTTCCTTCATGAAATGGTTATTTTCCGGTATTGTTGATCTCCTCGTTTCTGTTGTTCCACCATGGGTCCAATGCCGGGACCAATGGGTTCCGAAGATTCTGGAAATCACAATACCAGAATCCCGCCGGTGGAAGGAAATGACCCTCAAATATGGGTGCAAGGCCAAGAACCATGGTATAGCGAGTCCTTCTTTCTTTTATATTTGTATGAACATAGGTAACTTTGATAACTCCATTTTATGATTGATTCAAGACTTCCGCGGGGATTTGTCACCTGCCCTGAGGTCGACGTTTTACCTGCCACCTAGGAGGCCATGAGGGCTCTACAAAGTGCCCTTGCTCAAAGTCCCTAGCCAGAGAACAAGCAACCAACAAGGCGACGTTCTTCCTCGGCTAGGACTCAAAGTAAGAAACTAACAAAGACATCGACTGAGTTGGCCATAGTTACAGTGGTCCTCGATAATGAAGGGGAAGCTAGTAATGGAGAGGCTTCCCTTCAAAGGAGGAAAATATCTTCATCAGCTCAACCGGAAGCTCAGCCCGGGGAGTTTCAAAACCCGTCTGCATGAGAAACCCAAGAGCTTTGGGGCGAGATGGACTTGGTGGATAATGCCGATTCTCACTTTCCAATACCCATTGCTGCTTGCGGTTCAAGGATTTTGGACCCTAGGCTTCTTCTGCCTTCGACCAGCAGTGCCCTCACCGCAACTGTTTCTTATCCTTTAACAACAACAACTTCACACCCCTCAAAACCAGCTACACCTTTGCCACCAGCAACAATTACATCTCCTCCACCGGTGACAGATGTTTGAGAGAGAGGTGATTCTTCCCCCGGTCTCCCGACTATGGGAATTTGGGGCATAATTATTCCCCCCTTCCCAGATCCGCGACGGAAGATAAGTGATACTCTTTCGGTTTCGAAGGAGTGTCATATGTTGTCCAAGATGGTGGAGCTTGCAAACTATGTAAAGCCGCTGGCTTCAGAAAAATATTGTACAAAGATGCGCTCACTTTCAGGGGAGTGTGTGTTAAATAATGCTATGCACAATGCGGCAACGGTACCATACTTGTTTTCTTATCACTTCTTTTCCATTTATCTGCTATAATGGGATTTCTAACCTTGATATTCTTTTTATAGGCCAACTTTCTCGCTTTTGAGGGCCTGCAGAGATTGATCCTCAATAAACAAAGACTCGCCTCCAAGCGGGATCAACTGTTGGCCGAAAGGAATCAACTTGTTGCATGCCTCCTGATTCCAGAGGCAAAATCCGTTGAGATGGATGAGCTCAAGGCTCGGTTGCAGCAGAGTGAGCAAGAGAAAATGTCCCACCATCAAGAGGCTGCTCAATTGCATGAAAAGCATCAAGAGGCCAAGGCTAAGTGGGCTGAGTTACATGACGTTATGCTCACTGCTGCCGAGCGCGAGTCGGCCTCGTAGGATGAAATAAATAACCTGAAGGTAGAGCTGACCTCCAAAGCCGAAGAAGCCATTGATAAGGTCCAAGATTGAGGAGCGTTTTAAAATAATCATGGAGCAAAATCTTATCCATTTATCTACAACTATAGAACTTGATTCTCGCCTCGGTGCCATGAGATCCGAAAGGGACTACCTCCGGGCTGAGGTTGATAGACTTAAAGAAAAGCTTCATTACCAAGAGGATTCCATCATATTTGAGAAGGTTTATTCTATATATCTTATGAGGAGGAAAACCTTGGAATAGGCCAAAGCGGGCATCGTCGATATTGATGATTGCATCGTCAAGGCCAGAGAACTGGAGCTAACTGCCCGAGAAAATCTTCTTTCTTGGTCTGCAGCAACCGACTCTTCGAGCACCTGTTCCAAATACTCGGGAACCAAAGGGGAGGTTTAAGAAAATGATGATGATGGTCCAAGCCCCAAACCGGCAGCTGATCCGCCTTTTTCCACCGGGGGAGACGTAAATCCCTCTCTCCCTTTGGGCTCCAACATCGATAATGCTTAGATTCTTGCTTCCTTTCCTTTTGTTTTTTTATACTTTGTAATTATGCCAAACTTTTCATTGAGTTTGGCACTTTGATAAATAAATAAGAATTTTTCTTAAGTGTTTTGCAAAATACATTCTCTTTGCTTTGAATTAGTTAAAGCTTCGGGTATACTTTCATCTGATAGCTTCTGATTCCGGGCATAGATTCTTCCTGAACCAACCCTTTACTATGAGAGTTTCATAAGAGAGGTCCCTCTTATGTTTACGATGCTCTTGAAGAGGACGTCTCTTATTCATTCTGGCACAATCATTAGAAGTTTTTGTTATATTTCAAATGATAAAATTAACTCATCGATTTGACAAGAAACAAGATTAAATAAAAGGACTTTATGTTTTTCCTTATATCTATAAAATTACATAAGCATTCATTTGCTAAAGTAAAAAAGAAACTGCCAATGCATGTGGCTAACTTGTACAACTTATTTCTAGGGGGCTGGTCGGGCAGTCCCCGGTCTTGATGAGGCATTATTGTTCCCAGTTCTAATAGTCCTCAATTTTTATGGAATGTTTTGTTGTCGTATCTTATACTATCCCCCCAGTGTTAGAATGCGAAGTATGTGAATTGAAACACTAGAAGTCTTGCTTCATTGGTGGAAACAACTTGTGAATGGTTAAATAGTCTTTGGTTCGATGGCAAGCTTTGCTTCCCATTAGCGATTTGCCATAGAGCCAAAGATTATTTAACCATCCCCATAGCGTTTTATCATTGATGTGGAAATTTCAGTGCCTTGTCATTTAAAGGTCTTATCCTTGTAGATGAAGCTCCTTTCATAGTATGTTTTCCATTGCTGCCTCGTTAAATACCTTGCCAGAAAAACATGATTGGGACAAAAACTAGTCGAAGGGAAAAAAAAGTGCAACACATACTTTTAGTATTGATAGGATGCATCTGCAGTAATACCTTTTGAGGTAGTCATGTTCCAATTGCTGGGCAATTTGACTCCATCTGAATTTTCCAACTCGTGACCCTTTACCGGTGGCAGTTGAAATGCAGTAAGGACCTTCCCATATTGGACCTAGCTTCCCAACATTGATTTCCTGAATGCTCTGAGTCACCTTTATCAAAACCAAGTCACCTACTTTGAAGTAGCGGAGATTAGCCCTCTGATTATAATATCTTTCATCCTTTTCTTTTCAGCTGCCATACTTACATACGCTAAGTCCCTATATTCGTCGAGGAAATCTGGCTTTACCAGCAGTGCCTCATTGTTTTCTTCTTCGTTTGCTCGGAAAAATCGTATAGTTAGCTCCCCAATTCTACCAGTATTAGAGCTTTTGTGCCATATACGAGAGAGAAAAGTGTTTCTCCCATGCTCGATTTCGTCGTCGTCCTGTATGCCCATAGCTCACCAGGTAACTCTTTGGACCATTTGCCTTTAGCAGCTTCTAACCTCTTTTTAAGATTTTGGATAATCACCTTATTGGTTGATTCCACCTGTCCATTAGCATTTGGATGGTACGGTGAGGATGTAATCCTTTTGATTTTCAAATCTTTCACAAATTTTGTGACTTTTGAGCCTATGAACTGTGGTCCGTTGTCGCAAGAAATCTCCTTCCGTATTTACTTCACTAAATAGGTCGACCACTTCGTGCTTACCGATCTTTTGGTAAGGACCTGCTTCAACCTGTTTAGTGAAGTAGTTAGTTAAAATTAAAAGGAATCTTACCTTTTCGGGACCTAGTGGCAGTGGACCAACTATATCCATCCCCCATTTCATGAATGGCCATGGGGACAGTACCGAATGCGAGAATTTCGTCGGTTGGTGTACCAACTGTGCATAGCATTAACATTTGTCGCATTTCTAAATGAACGTCTTTGCATCCTGTTCCATCAGAGGCCAATAGTATCCTGCCTTAACCATCTTTAGAACCAACGATTCTGCACTGGAATAGTTCCCACAAATTCCTTCATGGACTTCTCTCATTACGTAGTCCGCTTCCGAGGCTCCCAGACATCGGACCAACGGGCCTTGGTACAATCTCCTATATAATTGACCATCCATGAGGCAGTAACGAGCCTCTTTGGTGCATAGTGCCCGGGATGCCTTCAGATCTTCGGGTAATTTTACATGTCGAAGATATTCGACGAATTCGTTCCTCCAGTCCTAGAATAAGTTGGTTGAATTTACTTCACAATACCCATCCACATCCAATAGCGAATGTAGAAGTTGAATGACGGTACCGGAGTCATATCCTTTCATCTCCGTAGATGACCCCTAATTAGCCAATGCATTTGTCTGCACATTCTCTTCTCCCGGGATGTGTATGATTGACCATTCCCTGAATCATGCTAGCAATACTTAAACCTTGTTCACATATTGTTTCATGCGTTCTTCCTTTGTGTCAAAGATACCATATACTTAGTTTACTACCAGTTGGGAATCACATTTGATGTCGATGACCTCGGAGCTAAGTCCTCGGGCCAGTTCAAGTCGCGCAACCAAAGCCTCATACTTGGCTTCATTTTTAGTTAATGGAACAGTCTTAATAGCCTACCTCAGGGTCTCTCCTAAGGGTGTGACTAGAACTACCCCAAGACTAAATCCTTTTACATTAGAAGCTCCATTCGTAAACAAGGTCCAAACTCTTAATGCTATTTCCGACACCAGCACAACTTCCTTATTAGCCAAGGGCATTAATATGGGACTGAAATCAGCCACAAAGTCAGCCAAAACTTGTGACTTGATCGCAGTCCTAGGATTATACTCGATGTCGAACTCACTAATTTTAACTGCCCATTTAGCTAGATGACCTGACAACTCAGGCTTGTGAATAACATTCCTCAAGGGAAAGGTTATCACAACGGCTATCGGGTGGCACTGAAAATAAGTCCTAAGCTTTCAAGAGACGACTACGAGAGCTAAGGCCAACTTTTTGAGGTACGGATAGCGAGTCTCTGCTCCCAACAATATTTTACTAACATAATAGACAGGAAATGGCGTACCTTCTGCTTCTCGGACTAAAACGGCACTTATCGCTACTTCTGAGACCGCTAGATATATTAGCAACTGCTCACTTTCCCCTGGTTTTGAAAGTAACGTGGGGCTTAACAGGTACTGTTTTAAGTCTTTCAAGGCATGTTTAAGGTTGCTAACCTTCCAATTAATCTTCGTACATCCTTTAAATTTGTCAATTGATCCATAATGTCCTCGATAGCCTTGATTTTGGTGGGATTTACCTTGATCCCTCTTTGCGAGACTAGGAACCCCAAGACTTTTCCGGAACCAACCCCGAACGCATATTTTTCCAGGTTGAGTTTCATGTTATACTTCCTAAGATATCAAAGGTTTCTAGGAGGTGTTTTAAATGATTTCCTGCATTCAAAGAATTGACTAACATCTCGTCAATGTTTCCTTCAATTGTTTTGCCTATCTAATTTTCAAACATTTTGTTAACGAGCCTCTGATAAGTGGCTCTGGTGTTCTTGAGCCCAAATGGCATCACATTATAACGGTATGTGCCAAAGTTTGTTATGAACAAAGTTTTTCCTGATCATTCGGGTTCATCTGATTGTATCCGAAGAAAGAATCTAGGAAATTCATTAACTCGTGCCCGACCGTAACATCAATTATTTGATGAATGTTTAGCAATGGGAATGAGTCTTTAGGGCATGCCTTATTTAGACCTTTATAGTCAATGCACATTCTAAACTTGTTATTCTTGTTTGGTATGACAACTACGTTGGCTAACCATTCTGGATACTTTACCTCTCGTATGGAACCGATATTGAGTAATCGGGTTACCTTTTCTTTAACAAACATGTTCCTGTCTCGACAATCAGGCATTTCTTCTGCTTTACCAGCAATAGTTTGGGTCCAGGCTCAACTTGTGCACGACCACTTCCAATAGGATACTTGTCATATCCGAGTGCGACCATGAAAAGCAATATTCCTTAGCTTTAAGAAATTTTATAAAATCTAACCTGAGTTCGGGATTGAGTCATGTTCCCAAGTGAAACTTCCTTTCCAGGAATTCTTTGAATAAAGCCACTTGCTTGAGTTCTTTTGCAGTGAATTTGGTTCCATCTGTCTCCTCCGATACCTGAAAGTATCTCGACACCTGGTGGTATTCCGATGACTCCTCGCATTTATCATCTTCATTTGGATAGGGGGAAGGCATCAGTTCCTATAATTGCTATTTGCTGGTCTCCTTCCCCTTGCTGCTGCAAATTGTCACTGTGTTCATCTCCCTTGCCACCGGCTAATCTCCTCTTATCTGCTTGATTCCCTCCGGGGTTGGGAATTTCAACTGTTGATGATATATTGAGGGCACAACCTTCATTTTGTGTATCAACGACCTTCCGAGGGTTACGTTGTAGCCCACGTAACCGTCTACCAATTCGAATAAGGTGGTCTTGGTTACACCTTTTGCATTCATGGGTAGCCAGATCTCTCCTTGGATTGTCACACTTATCAAATTAAATCCAGCTAAGAGTTTTGTTGCCGGAATAATGCTTCCGGTTAGCTTTTTTTGCTCCAGCACTCTCCATTGAATGATGTTGGTTGAGCTTCCTCGGTCAACCAAAACATGCTTAATTTTAAAATCTAAACATTAAGAGAGATTACTAGAGTGTCATTGTGCGGCAAAAGAAGTCCGTCGGCATCTTCCTCCGGGAAAGTGATATCATCTTCTGTGACTTCCCGGAGTCTCTTGTTGTGAGTTACTGATATCTTTTTTTTCTTTTCTGTCGATAAGGTTATGGCATTAATTTCATTCCCTCTGAAAATCATGTTTATAGTCAAACGAGGGGAGTCTTCTGCTACCTTCGAAGGCTCTGCATTGTCCCAGCTACGGATACATTTATTCTTGGCTCGGTCGCTCAAGAATTCCCTAAGATGGTCATTCTTTAGCAATGTCGTCACCTCTTCACGAAGATACCAGTAGTCCTAGTTCTATGGTTGTGAGTCCCATGATATTCACACCACAAGTTGGGGTCCCTCTGGCTCGGATCAGATCTAATTGGTTTTGGGAATTGTGTTTCTTTGATATTCCGCATCACTGATACCAGCTCCGCTAAGCTGATGTTGAAGTTGTAATCCGATATCTTGGGATATGTGGAGTCCCGGGCCCCTGGTAGCTCTTTTTCTTGTAATGACCTGCTATTTCGGCTACGGTCAATTCTTCTATTAGGAGCGAACCTATCCGAGGAACGAATCCCCTTGCTGCTGCAATATTCAATTCTTTCATATGGAAGGAAATGACCTTTCACAGACCTCCGATCCGCATCAAAGTCTCTTTTAAACTTGCCTGGTTTTTATCTCGGTCCCGTTCCTTGGTTGATGTTGGGAACCCGAGATAATATTCTTCTATTCTTATTTTTGATTCGTAACGGTTATGGACATTCGCCCAGGTGGTTTCTTGGAATTCGAGCAGGTTTTCCTTCAACTTTTGAGAAGCGTCGGATCTTTGTGGATTCAACCCCTTTGTGAATTCCTCTGCAGCCTACTCATCTGGTACAGCCGGTAGCAACATCCTCTCTTTTTGGAATTGGATCATGAATTTCCACAACAATTTGGACTCAAATTGCGTAATCCTAAATATGTATGCCTTCCTAGCTTAGACCTTCTTTGCCTCGGCATGAGCCTTAATGAATGAATCTTCAAGCATTTCAAAAGAGTTCATCAAATGCTCGGGTAAGAGTTAATACCATGTCAGGGCCCGCTTTGTGAGGGTTTCATCAAACTTCTTCAGTAGGACCGATTCGATCTCATGTTGAGCCAAATCATTCCCTTTCATAGCCGTGGTATAGGTGGTGATGTTCTCCTATGGATCCGAAGTCCCGTCGTATTTTTGTATGTCCGGCATCTTGAACCTCTTTAGAATCAACTTGGTGCTGCACTTGGTTTAAACGGAAATTGCGTGTATTATTTGGAATATTGTCCTTTCAGTACTTGTGGTGTGCCCGAAATCTGATCCATCAGAGCGTGGAACTCCTTCGCATTTTGATGTATTCGTTCATTCATCTCCCTTATAAACTTCATAAGCTGAGTTTTTAAGGGATCATTCCTATTGTCATTTCCTGATCCGCTACTGATCCCTCCGGCTTCGTCGAACCATCCTCGCCTCTTGGGGTGTTGTTATCAAATCTCTGAGTCGTCTGATTTGCATGAATGCTGGGAAGAATCGTACCTCTTCCGCTTACAATATTGGAAGAGCTTGACAATGCTTGTTTCAACTCCGTCATTACCCTATCCTGTCTTGAGAGGTGGCTTATGATGTCTTTCTACTACACTCTCAAGATTTTCACTGTTTCCACGACATGTTCCTCTTCCGCATCATAGGGAGTCGGCTCCCGCACATGCCGAGGGTACTGCCCTTCGCGAACCAGGTCGTTTCGTCCCCTTTGTTACAGATGTCGCTGATTGAATCTTCATATTGAGGCAAGTCTTCGCGTCCCTCACCGTCGTGTGAGATGTTGACATCATTAGCTGCCATTTCTGATTTCTTGCTAAGGGAAAAATCAAACATGTTAGTAACAAACGTAAGGATCAAAGCAATTATACAACTGTCTAAGCCCCATGGTAGGCGCCAATCTATTTACCCGTAAAATGGTACAATTGAATTTGTCACATGATTTATAGACAAGAGAATTGATTTGATCCAAAAATAATAAAGAAATAAGATAAAAATAAAAACTTAGCAATAGAAATTGAAGAAGATGACAAGCCTGGCTCCGAGCGCAGTGTCTCCGAGGACAGAAATATAATTAATGTAAAAGAGAAATAAAATTATTTAATTAAGAGTGAAATATAGCATATGTTTTTTCAAGTGTTTCGTGTCTTACAATGGTTGTTGAGCCTAATATTTATAGCTATACCTAGGGAAACAAAATCCTTGGATCAAGCCCAACTTAAATGACAATAAAAGAGTCATTGATGAATATATAACATCATGCTATGAATGCAAATATTCTCTACAATAGTTGCCCATTTAATATGAAAGAATATTCTCTCATTGAATGCTATCCGATGGAAAATACTCGATCTACTCCGGTTGACTACGCTCCCTTCAGGATTTATCTAATGTCGATTGCAGTTATTGTCACAGGTACTGGTTGTTACTTGACTCACCTTTTATCTGTCTTTGGGTCCACATGTCACGCCATCATTCGACCATTTACTATAAACAAATTTTACCCTATACACAACTTAATCTAGGATTTGAGGAATGAGTTCATTGAATATCTCAAGCATGGTAAATTACCCGAGGACCCAAAGGCATCCCGGGTACTACGAACCAAAGCAGCTCGTTACTGCCTCGTTGATGGAGAATTATACTGGAGATCATTCCAAGGATGATTGTCTTGGTGCCTAGGGGCCTCGGAGGTAAACTACGTGATGATAGAAGTCCACGGAGGAGAGTATGAAAATCACTCTTGTGCAGACTTCTTAGTTCTCAAGTTAGTCAGGGCTGGCTATTATTGGCCCCAGATGGAGCAGGACGTAAAGACATTCGTACAAAAGTGCGACAAATATTAATGTCATGCACAATTAGTGCATCAACTAGTTGAACTTTTGCATTTAGTGGTGCCCTCGTGGCCATTCATGAAAGGGGAGATGGATATAGTCAGTCCCTTATCGCAAGGGCCTGAGAAGATAAGATTTTTTTTAGTTTTAACTGGTTATTTTACTAAATGGGTTGAAGTAAGTGCTTACCAAAAAATGGGAGAATGAGAAGTGGTTGACTTCATATGGGACCACATAATCCGTCGATTTGGAATACCAAAAGAGATTGCTTATGATAACGGGCCATAGTTCGTAGGTTCTAAAGTCACAACATTTCTGGAAGGATTAAAGATCAAACGAATTATGTATTCTCCATACCACCAAAGTTCTACTGGACATGCGGAGTCAACCAACAAGGTAATTCTTCAAAATCTTAAATGAAGTTAGAAGATGCCAAGGGCAAGTGGCCAGATGAGCTTCCAGGAGTGCTATAGGCATATCGAACCACCGCAAAGTCGAGCACGGGTGAAACACCCTTTTTTGCTCGTATACGCTTCAGAGGCATTGATACCGGTGGAAGTGAGGGAACTGACCATAAGGTTTTCCTGAGCGAATGAAGAAGCAAACAATGAGGCATTACTGATCAGATTAGATTTACTTCAGGAGCACCGGGATCTGGCGTGAGGAAAGTGGACTACAAACAAATGATAGAGAGGTACTACAACCGCAGGGCAAATGTAGGGCCCCATAAAATTTTGAAAAGGAAAAATAATATTTCGTAGTGCCGAACTGGGTTTACGTGTGTGAGGATGCACTGGAAAGTAAAGGAAATATTTGGGTTGAACAATGCACTGGAAAGTAAAGGAAATATTTGGGCAGAAGAATCGCACTTTTGCGGCCCACTATGCGGTTGCAGAATCACTATGCAGACCGCATAAAGGGTGCAGAGTGAGGCAGGCAACTGGGAATGTTTGATGTCATTTCACGGTCCATTATGCGACTGCAAATCAATTTTGCGGGCTGCACTCTGATCGCATATCCAACTTTGAATTTTTCGGAGAAAGGTTTTGCGGTGCATTGTGTGACTGCAGACCAATTCTATGGTGCATTATGTGACCGTAGAATAGGTCTGCAGGCCGCATAATGAACGCAGACCGGATTAGATTTGCCCAGTTCTGGAGGGTAATTATGCGGCCTATTCTACAGACCACATACCCTGTTCTGGAGCTTTATTTTGGATTTTTATAACCCGACCACTTCGTTAAATAGACACAATAATCTATTTTTGAGCAAATATTTAATGTTTTAGAGAGAAGTGAGAGTGTTTTAGAGAAAGGAAACCCTAGCCTAATTTTCACCAATCTTTGCTCAAGATTTGGGGAGATTCACAAGGAAAACTCACAAGGTCTTCATCCTAAAGGTAAGATTCTACACCCTAGCCCTTAATTTTGAAATTTATATAAAAATGGTTAATTAGCAAGAAAATTGTTGGGTATGGGAGTTGTTTATTTGATTTCATGTGTTATCAAAGGATGTAGGAAGATTGTGAGCTAAAAATGGTAAATAATGGGTTGTGTTGAATCCTCCATAAAAGGACCTTGAAACCTTAATGCACACTTAGTGTTTGTTAAAATGCTCATATGAGCTAGAACCATGATCATCTTCCTAATTTTGGTTTAACTTTTTATATTTCTAAAATAGATTGAAGTTGCTAAGAATTCCGGAATATTTTAGAGTTTTAAGGAAGCTCAATTGAGGTATGTTGGCTAAACTCTTTTCTTAGAATTGAATCTCACGGTATTCATGTGATTTATGTAAGTCCCGAATTGTTCATTATGAAAGTGGCGATTCCGAATAAGCTTGTGTTGAAAGATATATGTTCAATATGTAACCCAAAATGCTTTTATCATGTTATGTTATTAATTGAGAATATGTTCAAAGTATGGGTTGTGCATTAATAATGTTGTGACTTCAAGTCAAGTTCAAGTTAAGGCTATTATGCCAAATCTTGTGAAAAATCTCTATGTTCCCAAGACTTTTAATTGCTCACATGTGTACTAAAAACTTTGATTTGTAATGCTTTGTTGTTGAGGATGATGATGATGTTTGAAAATGAAAAAGGTGAGCATCAAATACTAAATACAACCTACGTGCCAAGAATAATTTTATAATTGTGGCCACTAGTGCCAATGAAATGAAAAGATGTGAAAGAAGTATGAAATGAGATGATTGGTATAAAAAGGTTGATGTCTCGAAAGAGACGGCCTAGCCGATCGGGTCATGATCGGACGCCATGACGCACATATGGTGGTGATTGTGCTGGAAATTATGATTTTAGTTGATATCTCTAATGAGATGGCCTAGCCGATCAGGTCGTGATCGGACTCGGTCGTGATCGGACTCCGTGCTAAAAGTACGGTGGTATTGGTATTGTGAACGGTGGCATATTGGTACTAAAGATCTCACAACTTAAAATATGGAAATTTATTTAAACACTGTCTTGATCCTAATTTGAGGTTTGATGTTGTTTGTGACTTCCACTGATATTATGATTGTTCTTTCTTGTATTATTTATCATTCTATTGAGAGGGTATTTTGTCATTCATACTAGTACTATTCCATATGTACTAACGTCCCTTTTGCCGGGGGCGCTGCATCTTCAATGGATGCAGGTGGTTCCACAGCAGGAGACATTGATCAGTGATAGCAGTACACTCTCTTCCCAACAAACTTGGTGAGCCCCACTTCATTTCGGGGTCATGTATTTTGTTCCTTATGTATTGTGTTTGAGGTATAGTCGGGGCCTTGTTACCGGCATTATCATAGTACTCTTTTGTATTTATAGAGGCTTCATAGACACAGTGTGGGTTGTATATGGGTGCTGGAAAAGTCAGACAATGTTATGTTGTGGTTGTATTACTTGTTCCATTTCAGACTATGAAAAATGTGTGTGAAATTTGAGACTTTAAAATGATGAAACTGCTGGTAATGAATTGGTATTATAGACATGATCACCTTATTGTCTAATTAACGAAAATATGTATCCTATTTATTCATGGATGAGTCTAGGTAGAAGAAAATCTAATAGGCTTGCTCGGCCGGGTTTACTCGGTTGAGCGTCGTTCGCGCTCCCCGGTTTCGGGGCGTTACAGCAAATCTCCGTTATTTCAAAATTAGAGATTTGGTTATGAGGAAGATTACTCAAAGCACTTGGGAAATTAACCCCAGAAAGCTAGGATCAACGTGAGAAGGTCCTCTGGGTCTCAGCTATAGCTGGTAAAGGCTACTATGAACTGAAAAATCAAGATGGTCAAATTGCTAAGCAGCTAGAACGTGACTCGCCTCAAAAGGTATTATTGCTGAAGATCCTTGTTGGTACTGAAAGTATGTGTTGCACTATGTTTTCCTTCGTCCAAATTTTGTCCCAATCGAGTTTTTGCTGGCAAGGTTTTTAACGAGGAAGCAACGTAAATCATACTACGATGGAAGGATCATTGACAAAGAAAAACCTTCAATATTAAGGCACTAAAGTTATTCCACCGATGGAATCGATGACCATGACCTCATGTGGCAAACAACTTGTGGATGGTTAAATAATATTTGGTCTATTGGAAAATCTTGCCTCCCAAAACACAAACAGATTATTTAACAATTCACAAGTTGTCTCCACTGATGAAGCAACAATAAAAGTATAAAACAAAGGAAAAGGCCTTCTATGAATGCAAGACTTTCAGTTTTCGAATTCTCATACTTAGAATTCGAACACTGGGGAAGTAATATATGTTACAGTACCAAGAGTACCATACAGAACAGGAACCGTTAGAACCGAGATCAATGTCTTATGAGGACCGGGGACTGCATGATCAACCCAGTAGAAATAAGTTGTACAAGTTAGCCACATATATTGGTAGCTTTATTTACTTAAGCAAATGAATGCTTATGTAAATGTACTTTTAAAGATAGAAGGAATAAATCAAAGTCCTTTTATTCTTATCTTATTTCTTGTCCGAATGATAAGTTACTTTATTTTATCATTTGAAAGTTAGCAAAACCTTCAAACGCTTGTGCTAGAATGAACAGGAAACGACATATTCAAGAGCAATGTAAACATAAGGGCCCTCTCTTATGATACCCTCATAGTAAAGTGTAGATTCCGGAAGTGTTTATGCCCAGAATCAAAAGCTTTGGACGTAAAAATATTCCCGAGGCTTTGTCAATTAAACGAAAGAGAATAATTTTTGCACAACACTTAGGCAAAAAGTTTCTTTTATTAAGTAAACCGCCAAATGCAATAAGAGGTTTTGGCATAATTATAAAAGATAAAAGGAAAACTTTATACATCTTTGCTGCCAGAACCCGAAGGGAGATAAGGGTCTTCATTCTCCCTAGTGGAAGAAGGTTGTTCCGCTACCGGTTCGAGACCTTCATGTTCTTCGATTTCCCCTTCGGATGCCGAATACTCAAAATTAGTATTCGAGGAGTTAGATGCAGCGGGTTGAGCAGGTGAGGAGAGCATGATGACCATGCTTGCTAAGGTTTATCACTCCCCCACGGATAATCTTGGCAGAGTAAAGGTTTATGATATGTGCAAGGGTTAGGGTTTCCCTAGGCTCGATACACAATTGACAAAGGAAGGCCACCATACGCCATATGAACGGGCCTACTTGTGCCAAGCAAACCTGGCACCGGTGGCAGAACTCCAGGATTTTTGGGTCAAGTCCTTCACCTAACCCTAAGGTGAAGGGACCCAAAGTGAAGGGGTATGTATAGACGTACATGAACCCCGCCTTGGAGTATGTAACTCGTTCTTCCACATCTGGGGCGAAGATATCAATATTGCTGCAATTGTAGTCCTCCTTGATAATGGGGATACTAGGAAGATGAATGGGGGAAGGGAAATTACGGACATGCCAAAACCTGCCACTTGTGGAATTTGCAGGTGTTTTTTGTTCCTATAGATCAGATGTGGTGCTAAGATGAAGGGGTATGATGGTGTTTATGGTTGGAGGTTCAGACTCGACATCAACCTCTTTGTTTTTTTTTCTTTGGACCTCCACCAAGAACAAAGACAGAGTTTCCAGTGAAAGAGATACGAGAAGACATGGTGGTTATAAATCCGTGAAGAAATGTTTTACTGAGAAGGTTGAGTGTTGCAGAAAATCTCTAAGGGGATTCAAAGAGGAAGAAGGAGTTATGAAAGCAATGAAAGTGAAGAAGTAAAATTGATGAGTAGCGAAGAAGTTATAGACGACAAAAAATATGTTCATGATTACCTCAAAAACTGGCAAAAATATTTGTTGAGTCATGGGGCAACACGTGTTCGGGGCATTAAATGCGAGAAGATATGTGTCCCTTCAAGTGTTAGAGAACGTTCAGGAACTTTCGTGCCAAGAAAAGAATTCTTATCTACTTCCCGATAATACTGAGTTGTGTCACCGAAAAGTAGGGGTACTATCTGTATGGGGTGAAATTGATTGATAACAAGTGGTTGAATGGTGAGGTGACATGTGGAACCGAATACATGTAAAAAGTGAATCAGCAAATAACTGACACCGGGTGCGAAATGTGTGACCGGTGCTGGATGGATCCCGAAGGAAGTATATCTGACAATAAAGATTCAAAGGTTTGACATCGGATGTCATTTAATGAGCAGCTGTTATAGAGAATATTTGCATTCAAAGCTAGTCGTTATGCACCCATTATTGATGATTTTATTCTCATTCAAGAGGAGCTTGATTTTAGGATCTTGTCTCCCTACGTAGGCCTATAAATAGTAGGATTAACCACTATTATAAGGACACAAAACATTATACATACAAAAGCTATAATCTATTATCTTGTTACTCTCAGTTTGAACCCCTAAACATTGCGTTTACTTTTGTCCTTAGAAAGGCTAAATTCTGAGTCAGGATTGTTATCTCCTTTAAATTCAGTGGTTTATCTTATTTTGTTCTTATTTATTTATTTATTATTATTGGATCATATCAATTCGCTTATCTATAAATCATGCTATAAATTCAACTGTATCATTTTACGGGTAAATAAGGGCCTCATATGATAATTAAGTGACCAATTGTAATGAAGCCATGGACACCTGAATTTAATTTGAAGGAGGATAGCTTGAAGTCAATTCCATTATAGGTAAATCTCCTGTCACGACCCAAAAATCCAATAAGTCGTGATGACACCTAACCCTACCCGCTAGGTAAACCAACCAATAAAAGTTACAACAATACTGAGAAATCGACAATATATGTGTATAGAAACTCTAACTGAATTCAATACAATTACCCCAAGGATTGGTAGTACAAGTCATGAGCCACTATGATTTAGATTTACAAAATAGATATGATTAATAAATACAATATCTGCTTGAATTTGACATAAACAGACACTCAAACCTAAGCTACCATGAACACGAGATAGCTTGAATCTGGAACGCGGGTACGTCTTCAATGTAAGGCTTCGTCTCCCACAACTATGCAGCTCCAAGATTTACACGCAAGGTGCAGAAGTGTAGCATGAGTACAACCAACCCTATGTACTTAGTAAGTATATTGACTAACCTCGGTAAATTAGTGACGAGGTTTTTATCAAAAAATACTCACTAATATAACTTGTTTAGTTAAATTTGCAATAAAACCAATACAAGAAATAACAAACAAGAGTACAAGAACATATATGCGAAGCAATAAATGATTACTAAAAGAAATTACGGTCAGTTTCCTCCATGTCACAACCAATCCTTTTCTTAAAGAGATAACCACCATACGATATAGTAAATTCACGAATCTTCATAGTATGAGGAATGCATTCAAGATATCAAGTCAAATGTCACGGAAACACCCTTCGCGAATTTATCTCATCCTCACCGAATATATAAATGTATGTCAAATCAATTAGCCCAACAACACCATTCATGCATTTATCTCATCCTCACCAAGAATATGTATAACAATGCCAACGAGGTAAAAAAATATCGATAACAGTAATAACAAAGTGGAAAGCGCACATGTAGTAATTTCGAACAAGGCAGAGCATACATGCAATAGTAACTGACAAGATGGAAAGTACAGAAATAATGATGGTAATTAAGGTAGGAGGACATATATTTCACCATCTAAGAAGGTAAAAGGTTTAGATAAGAGCACAGCAGACATAGATGTAAATATAACAAACAAGACGGAAAGCATGATTGTGACCAGATAAACAGATAGAAAACATGGATAGCAAAATAACAATTAAGGTAGGGAGCAAAGACGTAACAATAACAACAACAACAAGAAGTCACATAGAAAGCATAGGTGCAACAATGACAACCTAGAATGAACACACAAATGCATATATAATGGCACAACATCACCCTTCGTGCTTTACTCTTTGCTCACATGATAATGTATATGCAATGGCACGATATTCATCCTTCGTGCTTTATGCTCTTCCTCACATGATAATGTAAATAAAATGACATGGCATTATCCTTCGTGCGTAATGATATATATGAAATGTCATGGCATCACCCTTCGTGCTTTACACCCTTCCTCACAAGATAATATAAATGAAATGATACGCCATCACCCTTCGTGCTTTACAGTCTTCCTCACCAAGCACATGTATATCAATGACAAGTAAGGTAGGAAACATGAATAATATCAATAAAAGTGGTTAAGCAAATACACCACATGAACTTCAATCACAACTCTCAAACCAATAAACAATTCAATAAACCTCAAGAATCCTATTGTTCAAGTATTTCGACAAAAACTCAAACATGCTTTCAACATAAGTGTGGAACCCAAGTACCTCAGAATTACGGTCATAGACATGTATTCATGATTTGGTATAGTGATGACCGAATTTAGCATATTAACAGTTTCACAAAGAGTCCGTCAAATTTAATCAAGTTGTAATAAGTTGAATCATAGTTTCTAGCATTAAAATTCATATTCATATTATTATAGAAGTCAAGTAAAACCTGAAGCAAGAAAATCACATATTCCAACAAGGCACAAAGAATCGTATAATCTACCACGAGCATGGTTAACCCTGGCACATACATATATGTTTGTCACCTCATATATGTATCACCCCCATATGTAGCAAACAATATCATTTTATTAGGAAAAATTTTCCTAACAAAGTTAGGCAAGACACTTACATCAAACAAGTCAATCAATACACTAAAGTGTCATCGTGCACGAATCAACCTCCAAACGGCTCGAAACTAGCCAAAAGCATATCAAAATATCAAATAATGCCATAGAAATCGAATACAAATGATAAAGATCAGATCTTTAATCAAATACTCAAAGTCAACCCGGACCCACATCCCGGAACCCGACAAAACTCACAAATTCTGAAAACCCATTTGAATACAATCCAACCATACATATTTCACTCAAATCCGACTCCGAATTGATGTTCAAAACTCAAGAATTCTCTTTAGGAAAGTTTTAGACAAAAACCTCTAATTTCTCTTTTAGAATCATCAATCAAATGCCAAATTCGAAGATGGAATCATGGAATATAATCAAAATCAAATTTAAAATATTTACCCCAATCCACGTGGTGAAAATTTCCTCCAAAATCGCCCGAATCCGAACTTCATAACTCAAAATATAATAAAATAAGCTCAAGGTCCGAAATAGAGTACTTATATGCATTGCCCATTGGTACCCTATGTGTTCGTGGTTGTACCCTCGCGATCGCGATGCACAAAAATAAACTCAGTTAAAAATACGCTTCGCGTTCGTGGCACTTCCCTCAGGAACGCAATGAACACAGGCACCACAACTACGCGAACAAGCCGATGACCTCGCGAACGCGAAGATAGAAGCCCTCAGCTCCTCGCTGAACCGCAATTGGGAACCATCACTAGTCCCCAGTCCCTAGTAGCAGAGAAGGATGATTGGCAAGTGGTGAAAGGTAGATCTGCAGCCAAAAATCCTTAGGTCCTAGAAAGTGGAAGACATGTGGATGTTACAAATGGTTTCAAGATACTGATAGATGATCAACCTGGAAACCTAAGACCAACCATAAATGGCACAGAGGAATGTAGTACAAGTAGTAGCGGAATGGGAGAAATATTTATACCTTGGTCTTCAAGATTTTAGTAGCATGTAATTTTAGAGGTTTTAATAAAGTGTTTAAGCACAAGGAGATGAACTTGCTTCTTAGAGAAAATAAAGTTGAGATGACAACAATAGTAGAACATAGAGTTATAGCAAATAAAGACATAATGATTTTAAATAAAGTACTACCAGGTTGAAACTGGTGCACAAATACTTCACCCTATGGTAGAGGCAGGATTTGGGTTGTTTGGAATGAGGTCAATTTTACTAAATTGGAAGAATCTGATCAACTAATACATGGTATAGTAGCATATCACAATAGAGCCACAAAGTTTCAGTTCTCAGCTGTTTATGTACTGCACACAATCCATGATAGAAGAGGTTTATGGACAAAATTGAGGGAGAAAGATGAACAGATGGAAGAAGCTTGGTTGATTATGGAGGATTTCAACACTATCCTAACAAATGAAGATAGGGTACATGGAAGTGAGGTGCAAGACGATGAAACTGCAAATTTCAGAGGTTTCATGGATGATTGCAACTTGACAGAAATGCCAATAATTGGTAGATCCTAGTATCCTACACATGGATCAATGGTCATGGTTTTAGCAAAATTCATAGGGCTATTGTCAATGCCCAATGGATGACTACTATTCCTCCTTTACAAGTACATGTGATGGACATCTACATCTCAGATCACTCCCCACTTGGTATTGAATTTGAAGTACTAGCTAAGTACATGTGATGGACATCTACATCTCAGATCACTCCCCACTTGGTATTGAATTTGAAGTACTAGCTAAGTACATGTAATGGACATCTACATCTCAGATCACTCCCCACTTGGTATTGAATTTGAAGTACTAGCTGACACTACAAAGAAGCCTTTCAAATTCTACAACTGTATTGCAGAGGATCCCGAGTTTACAAGAATTGTTCAAGAGAACTGGTGCCTGTATAATGGGAAAATGACAATTATATGGCAAAATCTGGAAGAAGTCAGAAAGAAGTTAAAGCAGTTGAACAAAAAGAAATTTGCAGGGGTAACAAAAAAGATTCATAGTCTCAGACAAAGCCTAAAACATATACAAGGACAGATGATGAGTACAAATCAGAATGCAGAACTGTTTGAGGAAGAAAAGAATGTTAGAATGCAACTAGAGAAATGGACTATAACTTAAGAAAGTATATACAGACAGAAGTCTAGAGTGAATGGCTCAAACTGGGGAATTCCAACACAACTGATTTCTTTGCCAATATAAAGGGAAGAAAAGCACAAAACCAGATATGGATGCTCAAATCAGTGAATGAGGAGACTATTAAAAGACCCGAGGACATTCATGCAGAGATTAGTGGGTTCTATCAAAAATTACTTAGATCTGCAGCTGATACTCTACCTGCCATACATCCAGGAATAATTAAAAAAGGGCCAATGCTAAGTAGATCACATCAATTGCAACTCATAAAGCCTTTTACAAAGGAAGATGTGGTACTAGCTCTGAAGGGAATAGATGACTTGAAGGCCCCAGGGGGAGATGGTTTCAATGCTTACATTTTTAAGAATAAGAAAGCATTTTACAAAGGAAGATGTGGTACTAGCTCTGAAGGGAATAGATGACTTGAAGGGGGAGATGGTTTCAATACTTTCTTTTTTATGAATAAGAAAGCATCGCCTGTAATTGGGGAAGAGGTTACTAAAGCAGAGCTGGATTTCTTTAACACTGGCAAGATGTATAAACCAATCAATACTACAGCAGTCACTCTAATACCTAAAGTCAAAATTCCATCATCCATAAGGGAATACAGGCCTATTTCCTGTTACACAACTCTATATAAGATAATTTCCAAGATGATCACTAGTAGACTACAACATGTTATGGAGCTAGTAGTGTACTGCAACCAAGTTACATTTGTACCTGGCAAAATGATAACAGATGTGTGATCCTAAGCCATGAGTTGGTCAAGGAGTATGGAAGAAAAAGAGTATCACCTAGGTGCATGGTAAACATTAATACGCAGAAAGCATATAACTCTTTGGAATGGAAGTTCCTCGAGCAAATTCTAACAGGTCTGAACTTTCCACAACAATTTGTGAGGTGGATAATGGCATGTGTCATGACTGTGTCCTACTCTATAACTATATATGGTAGCGCAACTCCCCCATTTGCTGCCAAGAGAGAGGTGACACAGGGTGATCATATATACCCATACATGTTGGTCTTGGCAATGGAATATTTGACAAGAATATTGAAGACTCTAAAACATAAACCTGATTTTAATTTCCACCCAAGATGTGAAAAGATGAACATAATCCAGTAGTTTTGCATATGATTTACTCCTATTCTGTAGAGGAGATGTGAAGTCAGTTAAGATGTTATACCAATGCTTCCAAAAATTATCTAAGGCATCAGACCTAGTTGCAAATCAAAGTAAAAGTTGCATCTACGTTGGAGGGGTTCCACTGAGTATTCAATAGGAGATTGTCCAAATGCTTGGTTTCACAATAGGGCTCACCTTTCAGATATCTTGGGGTACGCTTGAGTACAAAAAGAATGTCCGCTGGACAATGTCAACCTCTCTTTGACAGAATCCTAAGAAGGTTGGCATGGTGGACTACAAAATTCTTATCCTATGTAGGGAGGCTATAGCTAATAAAGAGTGCACTCATTGCTATTCAATCCTTCTAGTCCCAAATTTCCCCTCTACCAAAGATGGTCTTATAAAAGATTGAAACAGTTTGCAAAAGATTCCTATGGACATGAAATACTAAGGCTAAGAACAAAGCTCAGTAGCATGGAAAGTTGTGCTGGCCAAAATCTGCTGGAGGGCTTAATATCACTAATATATACACATGGAACAAAGCAGCAATTCTAAAGCATCTATGGAATCTGTGCAAGAAGAAAGACAAATTATGGATTGTATGGGTGCACATGTATTACATAAAGGAAAAGAAGCCCTGGAATGTACAGAGTAAACAAGCATCATAGCTAATCCAGAAAATACTTAAGGAAGCAAAGTACCTAACATAAGCTGGTTTGAGAGAAGAAGAAGTGCTAAATGCAGATTGCTATTCTATCGGACGGGTATACAACAAATTAAGAGGAGAATTTGCTAAAGTACTGTGGAGTGTGGAGAAGAACCATATGCAACAATCACGGGATCCCAAAATGGGTATTCATACTATATCTAGCAATCTAAAGAAGATTATATACCAGGGACAGGCTAACAAAGTAGGAAATTCCAACCAGTCCAATATGTCCACTGTGTGAGGATGAAGTGGAGGACCACCAACATTTGTTCTTCAAATGCAGATTCTCAGAAGAAATATGGGCTAACTACTTCATTGGAAAGGAGTGAGAAAACCAGTCCAGGGATGGAATGAGGAAATATAATGGGTAGTAACGTATGCAAATGGAAGGAACTCACAGGCAACAACTTACAGAATTGTTCTGGCAGGCGTCGCATACCACATCTAGTTGGAGAGAAATTATCGAATATTTCCAACGAAGTTGTGCAGAGTTGATCAAATTAAATAATTTAAGAGGTGAATTGCATAGGGAGTTTGAAACCAGGGATAGCTAGGCCGATGCAAAAATTAAATTTCTACCCATAGCATGACTGCTCGTGGTTGTTTTGTAATTTCTTGTAGTTGTTGAGTCATTTAGAAGCAGGAAATAGTATTGGGATACCAATGAGGAAACACTCTGAATAAATGAGGAAAAGAAGAAACAAAAAATGAAGACTCAAGTCTTGTTGGTGTGTCTAAAATGAATTAATGGCCTTCCCTTTTATAGGCAAAAATGTCTTGGCCTCTTAGGTGTAAAAGAAGATATACAACTTGTGCAAATGATGTCTGCCACACAATATAATATTTTTGGGTTCCAAAGAATATTACCAACAAAGTTTACACTTTGCAAAGATGCTTATACTTATGTGAGATGAACTGCATTAGGCAAAATATTGGCCATAATTACAAATCTCCACCTTGGTCTAATTTTGGCTGATATAGTAAATTTGTTCCACCCTCTCCGCAAAAGCCCCAATGGGCGTATGTCAAAATTTAATTCCATCAAAATCAGATAAGTTGTCTGATACCGAAACTGTAGTATGGCCTATAACAGTGGAGCCCAATAAAGTATACAACGAAGCAGATCTGTTTGCTTTCATGATCACAAGAGCACTTTGAAAAATTTTCAGAACTCCATCTTCACCAGTAAATTTGCACCCAAGGAATTCTAAAGTGCCCAAAGATATGAGATTTTTCTTAAACTCAGGAACATATCTAACATCGGTGAGAGTTCTCACTACACCATCTTGCATTCTGATCCGAATTGTACCTTTGCTAATAACGTTATAAGTAACATTGTTACCCAATAGGACAATTTCACCTGCAACGGAATCATATGTAGAAAACAAGCCCTTGCTAGGACACATATGATATGAACAACTGGAATCTAAAATTCACTTATTGTCTAATCTGAAACTAGTTTCAGTTGCTAAAAATATAGTTCCCTCAATCTCATCAGTTGCTACACTAGCTTCAGCGGTGTCAGTATTTTTGTGCTCATTTTTCTTTCTTTATGCTTTTCTTTATTTTTCAGTTTATAGCATTCAGAGATAATGTGACCTTTCTTATGACAATTGCGACACTCTAAATTATTGTACCTGTATATGGAGTCGGATTTGCCCCTAACAAACAAGCCAACTCTAAGCCATCTTGAATTAGGATAGCTTTTATCTTTAATTGTCACATTTCGAAGTTTGCACTTCGGTTAAATTTCTCAATTTGTTAGGATCGGATACCAATTTGTTAGGATTGGGAACCCGGGTAGTGCGGAATTTAGCCAAACAATAGTATAATGACAATAACAAAGACAATGGAAGTTGATAACGACAGCAATTAAAGAATATAAAGAAGACACAAATTTATCATGGTTCGGTCAAAGTGATCTACATCCACAAGCGGAGAGGAGCAATTTCACTATACCAATAAGAGTACAAAAGAGAGTATAAAATTAGAGTAAATACTCTAATTAATCCCAAATACCCTAAGAGAATAACCTCACAAGACCACTCCAAAGAAAGGGTTCGGACAAGTGCTTTCCAATACTTAACTCTCATACAAAACAGTCTTAATAAATGAGAAAAGGAAGAAACTAGAAATGAAGACGCAAGTCTTGTTGGTGTGTCTAAAATGAATTAATGGCCTTCCCTTTTATAGGCAAACAAGTCTTGGCCTCTTAGGTGTAAAAGAAGAGATACAACTTGTGCAAATGATGTCCACCACACAATGCAATATTTTTGGGTCCCAAAAAATATTGCCAACAAAGTCTACACTTTGCAAAGATGCTTATACTTATGTGAGATGGACTCCATTAGCCAAAATATTAGCCATAATTACAAGTTCTATGTCCAACTTCAGAGTACCAGTTATACTTGTAGATTTTCTCCCTTGTAATGAAAATTTAATTAATTACTACAAAAATAATTTTTGCTATGATAGGATAACAAGCTTTTTGTATGAAAATTTAATTAATTACTAAAAAAATAATATTTTTTTTGTTATGATAGGATAACAAGCTTGTTGTATGAGTAAGAAAATAGGTTAAGCTTTTCTTTATGTAATTTTAGAGTTTAATTTGTATTAGCTGGGATGTCTGATAATGACACAGTACTTCCATCGAGCATAATCCTCACTCTACAATTTATAATCTTTCATTATTATCCAAACTATGCATTGCTTCTAAAAGCCAAAGATTATCTCAAAAACTCAAAAAGAACAAGCTTTCTGTAGTTTGTAGGGGTCCAACCCCGTATCTTAAGTGAGAAGTTTGAAGGGAATTGTGTGCTTCTTTGAGTATAGGAAAACATAAAATAAGTTTTTCTTCTGTTTACACAAATTTCTTTTGCTCACACAAGGTGTAATGTCATGAATGATATCATGTGAGTCATTGCTCTCCTATAAATAGCAAGCCTTTTGTTTCAGTTGAACACACACCAAACAAAGAGAGTTAGAGATCAATTTACAAAGTAAGATGAAAACTACTTTGTGAGAAAAATAGAGATTTTGAGTGGTACTGTAGTGGGTTGTGAAAATCAAAAGAGGCTTAATTGTTTTTTAGTGTGAAGTAATCTTGGAGTATTTTATTCGGTACCATAAATTATAAAAGTCTTGCTAATGGTGAAATCAGTTGCTCCTCTAGGGCCGTGGTTTCTTCCTTATTCAGAAGGATTTTCTACGTAAAAATATCGGTCCTTGTTTCTCTTATTATTGTTGTTGGTTACTTAAAAATCTCGGTCCTTGTTTCTCTTATTATTGTTGTTGGTTACTGTATTTTAGTAATCCATATTTATTACAATTGTATACCGTGAATATTATTTTCGTGGGAATTATTTTTCTAATAATTGATATCAGAGCATAGGTTCTACTCATTCAAAAAATATTATTTACGGTCGGTTTTACTATGTGACCAAGAAAAATGTCAAGAGTAAATATGAAGCAATAAGATTCAACGGTAACGACGGTTTCTCTATATGACAAAGAAGGATAAAAGACCTACTCATCCAATACGGATTAGGCATTGCACTAGATGGCAAAGAGGCAAAGCCCAAAACTATAAAAGCTGAGGATTGGGCAACCATGGATGAGAAGGCGACTAGTGCAATAAGATTGTACTTGTCAGATGAAGTGCTCAATAATGTCAGTGACGAAAATAGTACATGTGGTATTTGAAAAAGACTAGAAAGTCTATACATGTCCAAATCCTTAACAAATACTCCCTCTGTTTTAATTTATGTGAACCTATTTGATTGGGCACGGAGTTAAAAAAAAATTTTGAACTTGTGATGTAATATGAGGCACACATATTTTATGTGACTATAAATCATTACATAAAGGTATATTATTTTCAAATATAAAAAGGGTCATTCTTTTTGGCACGGACTAAAAAGAAAATAGGTTCACATAAATTGAAAAAAATGGAGTAAGTTGTTTTTGATAAAGAAACTCTATACCATTTTTATGAGTGAAGGTACACAATTCTTGTCCTATTTAAATATTTTTAATGGATTAGTCACACAGTTGGCAAACCTCGGAGAAACAATTACTGAAGTAGATAAGACTATCTTGCCTTTAAACTCGTTGCCATCTTCCTATGATAACTTGGCAACAATCATCCTGCATGGTAGAGATACCATCAAGTTAAAAGAGATCACACCGGCCATCCTACTCAATGGTAAGATGAGAAAAAGGCCTGAAAACTAGGGACTAGCTCTTATCATGGAAAAGAGAGAAAGAAGTCAATATAGAGCTTTGAGTAGCCGTAAAAAAAAGCCAAAGGACGTAGAAAGTCGAGGAACTGGTTAGAAGGTAGAAATTGCTATAATTGCGGTCAACCTGGTCACTTCAAAAGAGATTGCCCAAAAACAGGTTGAGGTGAGAGCAGTGGCCAGAAAAATGATGACAACACAACAGCTGTAGTGCACAACGATAAATCAGTGGTTATCTTCCTTCACGAGGAGGATGAATGCATGGACTTAGCAAGACAAGAGTCAGAATGGATTGTAGACATAACAGTACATCGTTAAGAGAATTTTTCTGTAGGTACAATGCAGGACACATTACAATGGTCAAGATGGAAAATAACAGTCACTCAAAGATTGTGGGGATTGGTAAAATTTATATCAAGACACATGTCGGAGGCACATTAGTTATAAAATATGTGCGTCACGTACTAGATATGCGAATGCATTTGAAAGTGTTCGAAGGTAAAACTTTTGAGCATGCACCGAAAGAGTAGTGAATGAAGTTGGATGACAAAGTTATTTTATTGCGTCTTCATCGGTTATGGAGATAAAAAGTTCGAATACATATTGTGGGACCTAGAAAGGAAGAATATCATCAGAAGAAGAGATGTGATCTTCAGAGAAGATACAGTCAGGATTGATGGTGATCAATCAAAAAAGACCAAAAAATGATAATGGTACAACCACTAACTTTGTTACTGCTCCTACTGTACTTGTACGTAACCCTTCCACATGTAAAGAATAGCGCATGAAAGGTGTGGATGAAGAGGTTGATGTGCAGGGGGAGTATCCGAGTCCACAAGAGAAAGAGAATAGAAACAACACCAATAAAAAGGACAACAACCTTTGAAAAGATCTGAAAGAGAGAAGGTAGAGAAGGCATCTTTCTTAAGAGTATATCCTCGTCATTAATGAAGTAGAGTCATAGAACTTCATGGAAGTACGGTCTCATCCAAAATAAATCAGTAGATGAAAGCCATGCTAGAAAAAATGGATTCTCTACAAAAGAATGGCATGTATGAACTGGTTAAATTTCTTTAAGGCACAAGATCACTCAACTGAAAGTGGGTCTTGAAGTTCAAGAAAGATAGAAATGGTAAGCCGGTCAGATTCAAAGCTCGATTAGTGGCAAAGGTTTTGAATAGAAGAAAGGTATTAATTTTGACGAAATTGTATCACATGTTATCAAAATGACTTCTATTCGAACAATCTTGAGCTTGGCAGCTAGCTTAGATCTTGAAGTGTAGGAGATGGATGTGAAAACTGCATTTCTACATAGAGATTTGGAAGAAGAGATCTATATAGAGCATCCAGAAGGTTTTGAAGTAAAGGCCAAAAACACATGGTGTACAAATTAAAAAATAATTTTATGGGTTGAAAACAAGCGCCAAGGCAGTGGTACAAGAAGTTTGATTCATTCATGAAAAGTCAAACATTCACAAATACCTTTTCAGATCCATGTGTATACTATAAGAAATTCTTTGATAATAACTTTTTTATATTGTTATTGTATGTTGATGACATGTTGATTGTAGGACAAGATAAGAAGTTGATTGCCAAGTTGAAGGAAGATTTGTCCAAGTCATTTGGCATGAAAGACTTGGGTCCAGCATGACAAATTCTAGGAATGAATATTGTCCGAGATAGGGCAAATAGACAGTTATTCCTATCACCAAAACAAAGTACATTGAACATGTGCCTAAATGTTTTAACATGATGAGTTCTAAACCAGTTAGTACGCCCTTTGCTGGTCATATGAAGTTGAGCGAGAAATTATGTCCTATAACAAAGGAAGATAAAGAAAGCATGGCTAAAGTTCCATATTCCTCTGCATGAGCTTAATGTATGCAGTGGTATGTACCAGGCCTGATATTGCTCATGCTATCAGTGTTGTTAACATATTTCTTGACAATCCCGGGAAAGAACATAGGAAGCTGTGAAGTGGATACTCAAGTATTTAATATGAACCTCTGATGAATACTAGTTTTTTGGAAAATCGGATCTCGTCTTGAAGGGATATACATATGCTGATATGGCCGGTAATACTAATAATAGAAAATTCACTACTGGACATCTATTTAATTTTTCAGGGGAGCTATATCATGGCAGTCTAAATTGTAGAAGTGCGTTGTCATTCAGGTGCATGAGACTGGAGGGGGTGATTTGTGGGGTCTAGTCCCATATCTTAAGTGAGAAAGTGTCACGACCCAAAATCTGGCCTGTCTTAATGGCGCCTATCTCAATACTAGGCAAGCTGATAATATCGATAACCCCTGATTTCCTTTAAGTTTGAAAATATAATATTTAAAAACAATACAAAATCCCACGAATACTGATACGAACACTCCCCCAAAACCTGGAGTCACTGAGTACATGAGCATCTATTATGAATACAAATCTGAAAATACGGTCTATAACAGTCTGAGACCAAATACTGTAAATAAGGAGATACGAAAGGAGAGGCAAGGTTTGCGAAATACGACAGCTACCTCTGAATCTCCGAAAAATCAATTGTGCGAAAGAATTAACACCCGCTATGTCCGAGAATACCTGGATCTGCACACGAAGTGAAGGGTATAGTATGAGTACAACCAACTCAACAAGTAACAATAATAAATAAGGAACTAAAGATAGTGACAAGCTACACAGTTATAGTTCACTTTCATTAATTCCAGCAAAAAATAGACATGCTTTCAAATCCAGCAGTTTAAGTCAAATCAGTTTTATACAGTTCAAGTTCATGTAATCCGGATATAAAATCTTTTGGAGTATTTCACAACAATGACAGATAGAAACTAAGTGCAACAACAAATTAAAAGCAAGTACAGACTCTAAGGGCAACCGTCACTCAACTCGTCACAACAGCTCAACCACTCGGCTCTCAACCCTCAACACTTATACTCAATGAGTACCCGCGCTCACTGGGGGTGTACAGACTCCAGAGGGGCTCCTACAGCCCAAGCGCTATAATCCGCACGGACAACTCACGTGCTGCACGGACAACTCACGTGCTATAGTATCAATATCTGGATCCGCACGGACAACTCACGTGCTATAGTATCAATATCTGGATTCGCACGGACAACTCATGTGCTACAAGGACAACTCACGTGCTATAGTATCAATATCCGTGCTGCACGGATAACTCACGTGCTATAGTATAATATCTGGATTCGCACGGACAACTCACGTGCTATAGTATAATATCTGGAACCGCACAGACAACTCACGTGCTATGGTATAATATCTGGATCTGTACGGACAACTCACGTGCTATACCGATAACTCATGTGCTATAGTATAATATCTCACAATCAGGCCCTCGGCCTCGCTCAGTCATAAATCGCTCCAGTCTCTCGGGCTCTCAATAATCATGAAATCAGCCCAAACAAAAATGATATGATGCATCAAGAATGTGCGTCACCTCCAAAAATAATCACATAATACAAAGTCCGGGGTTTCATACCCTCCGGACCAGATTTAAAACTGTTACTTACTTCAAAACGTGAAATTCTTTACTCTGCTATGCCTTTTCCTCGCAAATCGGCCTCCGAATGCCTCGAATCTAGTCATAAATAATTCGTTTCAATCAATAAATTTTATTAGAATTAATTCTATAAGAAAATTTTGATTTTCCAACAAAATCCGAAATTTATCTCAAAAATCGCCCGTGGGGCTCACGTCTCGGAATGTGATGAAACTCACAAAATCCGATAATTCATTCAATTACGAGTTCAACCATACTAATTTCACTCAAATTCAACTCTGAATCGGTCTTCAAATCCCAGAAATTCATTTTATAAAATTTCTACATTTTCCCCCAAATTTTCATCTCAAAATACTGATTACATGATGAAAACAATGATATATTCATGTATGTTAACCAAATCTAAGTTAGAATCACTTACCCCTGATGAATTTCTTGAAAACTCCACGCAAAATCGTCTCAAACCGAGCTCCGAAGGTCCAAAAATAAAATAATAACCTAAGCCTCGGTTATATAGAACATTCTTTGAACTCACCATGTGTGGTCCGCACAATTCCAAGTGCGGCCGCACATCCCAGCTCCTGCGGTCGCACAAACATTGTGCGGCCGCACTCTCTTGGTGACTGCACTGCCAGGTTTTAGTATTTTGGTCATAACTTTATTTACAAATTTCCAAATGATGACTTCTTTACCTTTCTGGAAACTAGACACTAAGTGCTACAACTGTAGTTTTTAAATCATCCCAAAATTTCTTGTGAATCAAAAGATATAAGTTTCCGAAGTCAGACTATCGAATCTGAGAGTTTCTGAGTGCGGCCACACACAAAATTGTGCGGTCCGCACAATTCCCCTGAGGTCCGAACTTCCCTTTTGCCTCAGCACTCCCAAAATGTGCGGTCCGCACTTCCAAAGACTCCAGAACAATATTAGAGTGCTGAAAAGCCCGTACTTGCTCAAAACTCACCCCAAAACTCACCCTAGGCCCCTGGGACCTCAACCAAACATAACAACCAATCCTAAAACACCATACAAACTTAGTCGAGCCCTCAAATTACATCAAACGACTCTAAAATCACGAATCATCCTCCGATTCAAATTTAAAGAACTTGAAACTTTCAAATTCGACAACTGATGCCGAAACCAACCAAACCACATCCGATTGACCCCAAATTTTACACACAAGTCAAAATCAACATTATGGACCTACTCCAACTTTCAGAATCGGAATCTGATCCCGATATCAAAAATTTCACTACCGGTCCAAAACTTCAAAAATTTGACTTTTGTCATTTCAAGCCTAAATGAGCTACAGAGCTCCAAATAATATTTCGGACACGCTCCTAAGTCCAAAATCACCATACAGAGCTATTGAAATCATCAAAATTCTATTCTGGAGTCATTTACATATAAGTCAATATCCGGTCAACTATTTCAACTTAAACTTCCAACATGAAATTCATTCTTCTAAGCTAACTCCGAAATATCTTAAAACTAAAACCTATAAATCACACAAGTCATAATACCTCGTAGGAAGTTATTTAAGACTTCAAATAGTTGAAAGAAGCGTAAATATTCAAAACGACCGGTTGGGTCGTTACAGAAAGTTTGAAGGAAATTGTGTGTCTTTTTTGAATATAGGAAAAAAGAATATAAGCTTTTCTTATATTTACACTGCAAATTTCTTTAGCTCACACAAGGTGTGAGTTCATAAATAACATGATGTGACTCATTTCTCTCCTTTAAATATCAGGCTTTTTGTTTTAGTTGTAGACATACCAAACAGAGAGAGTAAGAGAGCAACTCACAGAGTAAGAAAAAAATAATATGTGAGAAAAAAATAGAGAGTTTGAGTGGTATTGTAGTGATATGGAAAAACTAAAAAAAGGTTATTTATTTTGAGTGTGCAGTGGTCTTGTAGTATTTTACTCGGTACCACAAATTGTAAAAGCTTTGCTACGGTAAAATCAGTTTCTCCTCTCGGACCGTGATTTTTCTCATATTCAAAAGGATTTTTTATGTAAAAATCTTGATGTCCTTGTTTCTTTTATTATTGTTGTTGGTTACTGTATTTTAGTAATCTACATTTATTACAGTTATATACCATGAATATTATTTCTGTGAAAATTATTTTTCCCCAATTGGTA